>NC_043006.1:79881360-79918860 GCF_006345805.1 Octopus sinensis | reverse complement strand
TAGCATTAAATTGAAATCCACATCTATCTATCGTACCAACTGTATACACACCGTTAAGCATGATGCTCTAGAATATTTATACATATTGTTGTTTTATTTTTAATTCTCATCACATATTTTATAGGCCTTCTTTGTTTGAAACCCCAAGCTTAATCTTGCCACCTAAACGTTAATCAATTAATAAACTCCGTGATCAATGACTTAGTAAAATCTCCCAATCATTAACGCAAGTATTCAATTAAGTAACCTAAGATTTTGACCTTTCTATTGCATTCATCTTCGTTGTACTTTTTACAAACATCGTAAGCTATAAATTGAATATTCTGTTAGGCTCATCGAAAGAGCATTTCATACACCGCAAGCTCAGCAATAATTTTAGATTACATATCAAGATTATAATCTTATGAAAGTTTTGAATTTAACTATTTCTATCTACGTACAAAGAACTAAATATTCTTTTCTTTCTTTTATTCTTTTATTTGTTTCAGTCATTTGACTGCGGCCATGCTGGACCACCGCCTTTAGTCAAGCAATTCGACCCCAGGACTTATTCTTTGTAAGCTTAATACTTATTCTATCGGTCTCTCTTGCCGAACCGCTAAGTTACGGAGATATAAAAACACCAGCATAGGTTGTCAAGCGATATTGGGGGGACAAACACAGACACACAAACATAGACATACACACAAACACACACACACACACACGTATATATGTATATATATGTATATATATTATATATATATAAATATATATATATTATATATATATATATATATATATATATATATATATATATATACACATATATATATATATATATATATATATATATATATATATATATATATATATATATATATATATATATATATATATATAATATATATATATTTATATATATATATATATATACATATATACATATATACGTGTGTGTGTGTGTGTGTTTGTGTGTATGTCTATGTTTGTGTGTCTGTGTTTGTCCCCCCAATATCGCTTGACAACCTATGCTGGTGTTTTTATATCTCCGTAACTTAGCGGTTCGGCAAGAGAGACCGATAGAATAAGTATTAAGCTTACAAAGAATAAGTCCTGGGGTCGAATTGCTTGACTAAAGGCGGTGGTCCAGCATGGCCGCAGTCAAATGACTGAAACAAATATATATATGCGTAGGTATATGTGTGTGTGTATATATGCGTAGGTATATGTGTGTGTGTATATATATATGCATATATGCAAATATATATATATATGTATATACACATATGTGGCTGTGTGGTAAGTAGCGTACTTACGAACCACATGGTTCGGGGTTCTGTCCCACTGCGTAGCACCTTGGGGAAGTGTCTTCCACTATAGCCTCGGGCCTATCAAGAAAGAAGCCCGTCGTATATATATACAACTTATATATACGACGGGCTTTCTAATGCCAAATATGTCGAAAATAGACACTTCGTCAATAACAATATAATTTATCACTATAAGTACGTGTCTCGTTAGACACTTCGTCAATAACCATATAATTTATCACTATAAGTACGTGTCTCGAAGAAACGAGACACGTACTTATAGTGATAAATTATATGGTTATTGATGAAGTGTCTACTTTCGGCATATTGGGCATTAGAAATCTTTTCTTTGCCCTTGTTTATAAGTTGTTTATAAATTTAACCTTTAAGGGTATTTTTTAATCTGCTGGCCATTGATAGAAATTTTTTGGAAAAATTTTATCCTATATTAGATATATATATATATATATATATATATATATATATATATATATATACATATATATATATATATATATATATATATATATATATATATATATATCTAATATAGGATAAAATTTTTCCTAAAAATTTCTATCAATGGCCAGCAGATTAAAAAATACCCTTAAAGGTTAAATTTATAAACAACTTATAAACAAGGGCAAAAGAAAAGATTTCTAATGCCCAATATGCCGAAAGTAGACACTTCATCAATAACCATATAATTTATCACTATAAGTACGTGTCTCGTTTCTTCGAGACACGTACTTATAGTGATAAATTATATGGTTATTGACGAAGTGTCTAACGAGACACGTACTTATAGTGATAAATTATATTGTTATTGACGAAGTGTCTATTTTCGACATATTTGGCATTAGAAAGCCCGTCGTATATATAAGTTGTATATATATACGACGGGCTTCTTTCTTGATAGGCCCGAGGCTATAGTGGAAGACACTTCCCCAAGGTGCTACGCAGTGGGACAGAACCCCGAACCATGTGGTTCGTAAGTACGCTACTTACCACACAGCCACATATGTGTATATACATATATATATATATTTGCATATATGCATATATATATACACACACACATATACCTACGCATATGCATATATATGTTCTCACACTTATACACACACATATACACACTTACATATGTGTGTAAATGTGTGTATGTATATAGGTGTATGCGTGTGCGTGTGTGTGTGCGTGCGTGTGTGAGATCGATCAGTATTATGTGAGTTATTAAATGTTTTTGTTTTTTTACAGATACCTGAAAATTTCTCAAGTACACACATATATAAGCTATATATATATATATATATATATATATATATATATATATATATATATATATATATATATATATATATATATATATACATATATAAATCACCAGATAGCCAGTGCGCTTACTTTCAACGTTTCATATTGATATATTCTAACTACCAACCAAAATAAATCTGAAACTAATTCATCATTCCATGTAGGAGCAAAGGTACTTTTAAATATTTGGCGATTTATACAACTAAAACCACTAGACGGATTGAATACATCTGACGTTAATTGTACTAATGAGCAGTGCCAATATATACATGCAGCATGACTACAGCAAGATAATTACCTTTTTATGACTAAAGTAATAATTCCTTGCATTTCTCAATAGAAATACTTTTGAAATACAAATATATTTAGAATTATAAATAATTGTATTTCTAAGTGTTGCTAAAGTTTCATGTTGAAGACTTTAAATGTCGATATATAACCAAGACTTTTAGGATCAGTTATTACATTGTTTACTATAACTTTTAAAATGGTAACATCATTTCAGTTGCTTATGCTTTCTCTTATAATGTTCTCAAATGATGCATCACTTGCACAATTCTTCAACAATTGCAGCCCAGCTTTGTGTTCTGATCCTCCTGCATATGACGTACCTGAACGTTGTTCGTGCCGCCCGGACTGCTACCTCTATAATGAATGCTGTTCTGACAAGATTAATAAAACCACTTCTGATCACAAACAACCCTATCCATCAATGTATTATAGTTGTAGAATGGTTAGTGATTCTTATTATTATCTGTTTGACCGTTGTCCACCTAACCATGATGTTGCAGAGTATGTAAACAACTGTGAAAACCCTGACTCCGATGATCAACTGCAAAACATACCCGCTTTTGGTAAAACAAGTAAAAGACTCTACAGGAACATGTATTGTGCTCTGTGTCATGGAGAGGAATTCACTCTTTGGAATATTCTGTATAAATGTAATTTAAGATCTAATGTAAGCCTTGAAAATTTATCAAATTATGTCAATAGATGTATGCGAATTGTAAAGGCTCCGGCGGAGAAATATAAACATTATTTGCATTCTTGTATTCCACACATTTCGAGTTGTCCTCAAGATTACAATAATACCGAACAAAGAATGGCATGTGAGACCGAGCCAATGGCGTTAATATATTTAGATAAGAAATATATATCATATAATAAGAAATATGTATCTGATAAGTTTTACAAAAATAGAGGTTGTGCCACGTGTAACGGGATTTCTGAAATTCAATGTAGAGTATTGTATTATATAAAGACTAAAACACCTATATTTAATTCACTAACAATCCTTTTCAATTATCATACCAATTTTTTAGAGATAAGAGATGCATTAACCGAAACTGTTCTACAGTTGCCATCCTGTTCAAAGCACGCTGTCTACGATATGAATACCAATCAATGTCGACAAGTTATCTACCATCCTCCACTAAACTGTACATCAACAAGATTAAATGAATCTGAGTATTACATTACTAATGATGGTCGTCTCTACTTAAATAATACCCAACGCTTGCTGAACCAATCAGAATTCACTCGTGATTCTCAAGGTATAATAAGTATCTGTGTAAACAATGGTACCAATAATATATCAAATATCAATGGTGTATCAAAATATTCCGTGGCTGAGAGCTATATCACATTAGTGGGACTCGTAATCTCTATTCCGGCTCAGGTAATCACTATTATAGTCTATCTCTGTATACCCGATCTCCGTACCTTACCAGGTAAATTACTCATTAGTCTTTTATCAGCATTGTTTGCAGCTGAGCTTCTCTTTCTCATCTCATCACAAATCACTACATCTCTAGTGATGTGTAAATATTTAGCTATAGTGATGCATTATTCCCTTCTAGCGACTTTCTTCTGGATGAATGTCATGTCTTTTGATGCCTGGTACACTTTCTCAGGATTTACACAACTTCGAAGTAAAGGAAAACATACCAAGAGATTTGTATTGTATTCCTTATATGCTTGGATCTGTCCACTTGTAATAGTAACAGTATCACTGATATTTGAGTATATTCCTGGAAATCACGGACTTTCTCCAGAATATGGAAATGGTAATTGCTGGATTACAAATGGAAAAAATCTACTATGGTTTTTTGCAATCCCCGTAATGATTATTTTATGTCTTAATTTCGTAGCATTTACCCTCACCGCTAGAGGGCTCTATTTGGCACGCAAACTTTCTTCGAAATATTTACCAAAACATAACAGACCTGAGTTCATCATTTGTGTAAAACTATTCTTTGTCATGGGACTAACATGGATATTCGCATTTCTCTATACGTTTACAGGAATTGAAGAATTTTCTCTATTATTTTGTATTTTAAACTCATTCGTTGGGTTATTTATTTGTGTATCATTTCTATCAACAAAGACTGTCCGTCGCAATATTCTCCGGAATTTGAAAATAATTATAAAATTGCCCGCAAAAGAGTCTGTTGATTTGACTTCTGCTCATAAAACAACTTCAACAGATATACCTACATAAACTTCTGTTTATTAACTCCGCAGTTTTGCCGTTATGCAAAACTTGTATGAATTTAATCTGAATGAATGTCATGTTATTTGGTGCCTTTCTCAGGACTTACACAACATTAAAGTAAGAATAAAGTACCAAGAGACTTATTTTGTATTGCTTATGTGCTTGGATCTGCCCTCTTGTAATAGTAACAATCTCACTGATACTACTTTCTCCAGAATATGAAAATGCTATTCGCTGGATTACAAATGGAAAAAGTGTGCTATGGTTGTTTGCAATCCCTGTAATGATTATTTTATATGTTAATATCATTGCATTTATCCTCTTCGCTAGAGGTCTGCATATAGCCAGTAAGCTTTCTTCAGGATATGTATCCAAACATAGCAAAAAAAATTCTTTACATAAAACTATTCTTTATAATGGAATTAACATGGATATTTGCATTTCTGTATACGTTTACAAGAATTAAAGAATTTTGTCTGTTATTCTGTATTCTGAACTCATTTGTTGGATTATTTATTTGTTTATCGTGTCTATCAACAAAGATTGTTCGTAGCAGTATTATTCAAACTTTACACAAAATTATAAAATTATCATCAAGAATATGTATTGATGTTACTTCTGCTCTCGAAATAATATCAATGAATATATCCGCTGGAAGATCTGTTCACTAAAAACATAGTTGTTCTTTAGAATTAAACCCATTTTAATTATGCCAACGACGATTTCCTATTTTTATTTTCTTGAGCAGCTAGAAATAATTGCCAAATGTTACTTAAGTAAATCACTTGAAAGAGGACGGAAATATTGGATAATATGGTCTGAATGTAAGTCTGGACTGTCCCTGCTGAAATGTCTTTGACTATAATTTGTCTCAGCTTTGCCTGACCTAAGATGAAATATCAACCACAAAATCTATTTTAAGCATTCATTGTACAAAGAGGGTTTGAACATAATTCTGTTTACTCTCTTTTACTCTTTTACTTGTTTCAGTCATTTGAATGCGGCCATGCTGGAGCACCGCCTTTAGTCGAGCAAATCGACACCGGGACTTATTATTTGTAAGCCCAGTACTTATTCTATCGGTCTCTTTTGCCGAACCGCTAAGTGACGGGGACGTAAACACACTAGCATTGGTTGTCAAGCGATGTTGGTGGGGGGACAAACACAGACACACAAACATATAAACACACATACACACATATATATATATATATACATATATACGACAGGCTTCTTTCAGTTTCCGTCTACCAAATCCACTCACAAGGCATTGGTCGGCCCGGGGCTATAGCAGAAGACACTTGCCCAAGATGCCACGCAGTGGGACTGAACCCGGAACCATGTGGTTGGTTAGCAAGCTACTTACCACACAGCCACTCCTGTTTCCCTGTGAATTTTTTTTATCTTCATGAATTCCAAACACATTATAAATGTGTTATGTAAACATAACACACTCGGGAACAAAAAAAATTAGCCTGATTTAATATCTTAACTATTTTAGTTAGAACTATTTTCAAAGGAGCACTCCGTCGGTTGCGACGACGAGGGTCCCAGCTGATACGATCAACGGAACAGCTTGCTCGTGAAATAAACGTGCAAGTGGCTGAGTACTCCACAAACACGTATTCCCTTAACGTAGTTCACAGAACTATTTTTTTATAAGCTTAACGTGCCTTCACGGAACTATTTTATTATATGCTAAATGTCCATAAAAACACAAGAACATGCAGAAATACGTTTACAAATCAATACAACATAGCATGACCCTTACTTGTTTTGAGTTAATCATATTTTTTGTGGAAACTCAGATTTTTTAAATTTCATCAAGAATTGAAAATATTATCCCACTCAGATTTCACGGTTTCCTAACGTTCATGACCACTGCGCTTTTTCTTTTACACATTCCTTTAAAAAACACCTAATAGTAACTTTTTTGACGTTTTAAATACTTTTATCACATTTTTACTATAAAGAATGGAGTCTAAAACAACTCTGCTATTCATTTTGTATAATTGCAATTCTAATTTTCCGTGTCTTACTTCAGATATCTATATACGCTTAAAGATAAAATTTAAAAACCTGAAAATCTTCCGTGTTTCATTATTCTTTATAAAATTGAATGCAACTTTGTAAAACATGCCTTGTTTCTACAAAATGCTATTAACCCCTTACCCGGCAGAAACGAATATATGCGTTTTGACCGAAATCGTTTTTTTTCTATCTCTGACGAGTTAACTCGTCAAAAGATAGACTCGCCAAAATCGACAGCAAACGAGTTCCTTTGTCTATTATAAACTCTTTTTTGACATATACGAGTATATTCGCTAACTTTATACGTCTGGCAGTGACGATTTCTGCCACCTTTCGCTTGAGTAAGGCATTGAAGACCGAGTATGATTTAGTCACCTGGAGACAGTCGAAGGGTTGGAAGGCACATTTTATGAATAGAAGTATTCACTTTGTTTTTACGTTGTTTTTTTATACCTTTATATTATAACCCCACCATGTCGATAACCAAATAAAATAACATGATTTTTTGTAAAAGTAATATGATTTATGAAAAAAACGGGTTAACTCGTTTCTGCCCAAAGCGGTAATTTAAAATCAATATTATTGAATTAAAATTCATAATAAATAAGGTTTGAAATATACCTCGAAATCACCATTCAAAACATAGTAAAATAAAACAATTAAAAAATATGTCTGAAAAAATACATTTATTTTCAAAATAATTGTTGGGTAAGGGGTTAAGAGGGTCAAAATCGGTAACACAAACAGGACAGTAAAAACAAACAGGAAGGGCTGCTAAGCCTAAATGAGGTTGTGGTAGCGAACGTATATATCAAGCTTGGGACAGGAGACAAACAAGAACACGTCTTCCTTGTTCCAGCTACAACGGAAAGAAAGAAAGAAAGATGCCCGATGGCCATGTGGGAGCCAGGTGAGCAAGGGAGGAGGAGTGGGGGACAAATATAAAAAAATAGGGTGACAGAATAATAGGATAGAATAGTGAGAGAAGAGGAGATAAAAGAAAAAGAGAAAGAGAGAAAAACGAAAGAGTAAAAAGATCGTATAGAGTGCGCATCAGAATTATTAAGATAAAGCTTACTTGGAAGTGGATGCGTGGCGTTCAATCATATAATAATATAAATAATATAAATAATATAAATAATATATATATATATATATACATATATATGTATGTATATATATATATATATATATATATATATATATATATATATATATATATATATATATATACATATATATATATATATATACGTATATGTACATGCTTACATCTATATGTATGTATATATATATATATATTGTATAGAGGGCATTACTACACATAAATGCCACATGCTAGGAGGGACTCTTAAAGTCAAAACTACTAAAATAAATAAACACATTGTACCGAATGCAACTCTCGAAGCAAGTCATTTAAAAGCAGAATTTAGCTGCAGATCACCGTGACTTCATAATCCGTGCAGTGGTGCACTCTTTATTCATCAGTACAAGCATAATTCAAGATTTATAATGAAAGAACAAAATCAACATAGCAGACGAACAACCATCGGATCCAACGTAGTATATAGAAATGTTCACCCCTTACACATCTATGTAAAAGTACTGAATTTTTATTCCGAACAAGCACGTTGTTATCGAAATGTAATTCGAAAAAGCCCGCCGTTTACATAGATGTATAAGGGGTGAACATTTCTATATACTACGTTGGATCCGATGGTTGTTCGTCTGCTATGTTGATTTTGTTCTTTCATTATAAATCTTGAATTATGCTTGTACTGATGAATAAAGAGTGCACCACTGCACGGATTATGAAATCACAGTGATCTGCAGCTAAATTCTGTTTTTAAATGATTTGCTTCGAGAGTTGCATTCG
Organism: Octopus sinensis; assembly: GCF_006345805.1. Classification (NCBI taxonomy): domain Eukaryota; kingdom Metazoa; phylum Mollusca; class Cephalopoda; order Octopoda; family Octopodidae; genus Octopus; species Octopus sinensis. The sequence goes on along the minus strand of NC_043006.1, from coordinate 79,909,853 downwards.
GTACGTTGTGTTTATATATTTTAGTAGTTTTGACTTTAAGAATTCCTCCTAGCGTGTGGCATTTATGTGTAGTAATGCCCTCTATATAATATAAATAAATATATTTAAGTGAAAGAATTGGTGGATTTTTCTCTTATGAGGTGTTTCACGCTGACTACGTGATAAATTCTTATAAAGATTATATCCTTTTTTTAAATTGTATATATATATATATATATATATATATATATATATATATATATATATATATATATATATATATATATATATATATATATATATACATATATGCATATGTAGGCACAGGTCGTCATGAAACGTGTACAACAAAAACTACAGAGCACGAGTACATGGAACATAAACTATTCTTCCGAACAACGAAAGACACAAATGGAAAACAAAACAAACAACATAAAGAACGACCCTTCATCAGTTGTTGGCTGTTTTTCTCGTCTCGAATTTCGAGCATTTAACAACAATATACGCTTTCAATAAAACAGTTTGCTCCCGCAAAGCAACTTAAATATAATTTAGGATTTTGCGGAGGGTCAAAATTGTTAACACAAATAGGACAGTTAAAACACTTGATGTAGGCCTTCGTGTTGAGTGTGAGGCCATATGGGAAGATGAATGGAAGCATAACGTCGCCATCACTAGTGATCACTCCAAACACCATGATGTTGACTGAATGGTTGTTTTTTATCACTCTCGGTATATGTTTAGGGACACGGCAGGCCAACGGTTGTTCTGTGTTCACTATCTGATCCTAGCAGAATTTTTTCTAGTCTGAGAAAGACCATAGCATGTTCAGTTGGAAGGGATGCTTGAGTTTATTCAAAAGCTTCGTAGTGCACTCTTTCCTCTTGTACTTGATGGCTTGGGATAAAAGTTGATGAATACCGAATGTCTTCATACACTATCTGCCTGATCAGAAACTCAGACACTCCCATGTCCCTAGCGATGGACCTAATTGACATGGAGGGGTCATTGTCAATTATGGCCTGGATCTCACCAACAAATTCAGGAGTTCTTTTCTTATCAGAACGGTCAGAATGAGTTTTCCGAGCTGCTGTACCTTCGTAATTATCATTAGACTCATGCAACCCCTTCCCAATCCCCTACACTGTCCTCAGATTGACACCCGAACACTTTGAAATGGTCGTATTGGAGCTTCCGGCGTGAACTCCAAGCAGCACAGTATGTCGTTTCTAAATTTCTAGCAGAGTGAATTGCATCATGGTGCTGTTTTTCTCTGACAGACGGTGCCCAACTGACCCTACTATATTGTGTAGTCGACAAACTCGAAAACAAACAATGCGCATGCACGAAATTAAAAATATAAAATGGCGATAATTTACCAATCGCACTCTATATATACAATAATAATATATCATAATAATGATACATATACTTCGATTAAAGCAACATTATCTAAACAATTGACTGTAAAATGATGAGCTAACCGGGTTAGAATCGAACCAACTTATTAATGCTAACATGGCTCCTAGAGCATCCGACTGACCCAGACGCTCACCCAAGTACTTGGGTGAGCGTCTGGGTCAGTACTTCTATCAAATTTTATGTTTAAATACTTAACTCTCTAGTACTACACACAATATTTGTTAACAAACCCGGAGACTTGATAAGTTACGGAGAAAAAGAGCCATATTAGCGTTGATGTGTGGATTCGATTCTAGCCTGGGTTAGCTCATCATTTTTCAGTCAATTGTTTAGATTAATGTTGCTTTAATCGGAGTATATATATTATGTGGAAGTGCAATGGCCCAGTGATTAGGGCAGCGGAATCGCGGTCGTGGGATCGCGGTTTCGATTCCCAAACCGGGCGTTGTGGGTGGTTATTGAGCGAAAACACTTAAAGCTCCACGAGGCTTCAGCAGTGGGTGGTGGTGAACTCTGCTGTATTCTTTCGCCACAGCTTTCTCTCACTCTTTCTTCCTGTTTCTGTTGTACCTGTATTTCAAAGGGCCAGCCTAGTCACACTGAATATCCCCGAGAACCACGTTAAGGGTACACGTGTCTGTGGAGTGCTCAGCCACTTGCACGTTAATTTCACGAGCAGGCTGTTCCGTTGATCGGATCAACTGAAACTCTCGTCATCGTAACCGACGGAGTGCCACGAAATTATTGTTACGATATATATTTTAGACCGACATGGGATTGGAAAATGTAATAAAAATGGAGTAGCTCTTTTCACGTTTTGTACTGAGAATAATCTGAGAATAATCTGGTTGGTACCAACACTTTGTTTAAGCAGAAAAATTAATATAAAACCACCTGGATGCACCGAAGATCTAAGCACTGGCATCTCATAGATTATATTTTGATCAGAAAGATGTTTCTAGCGTTCGAGCCATGAGAGGAATAGAGAGCTGGACTGACTATCATCTAGTGCGTGGAAACATTAATTTTTCGTTAATGCCTAAAAGTCGACAGTCTGCTCCTAAAAAGTTAAAAGTTGCAAACTTCAAATTACCAAGCAACTTGCAAAGACTCCACGGTGCTATAGAAAGTATCAATCTTGATCCAAACAGTCTATGGATAGATTTCAAAACAAAAGTATTTCGGGCTGCAAGTTCGTCTGTGAGATTTAAATCACGTAAGTCCAGAGACTGGTTCTCAGATAAATCAGCAGAAATTCATGATCTACTTTTAGAAAAACAAAACTTAGGCAATACACTTCTCTCTCATTCCTTGAACCCCCAACTCAAACGAAGTATACAGAAAGTTGAAAGGGAAAGTGCAGACTGCTCTAAGGAAAATTAAACGATATATAAATAGCAATGCAAAATTGGCTCTTTACAAATCATTTGTTTTACCATCCCTGTTGTATTCTTCTGAAACATAGACATATTATGAAAGACATTTCAAATTGTTAGAACAATTCCACCAAAAATGCCTTCGTCGTATTTTAAACATTAAATGAAGTTTTGTTTTTACTCCAAACATAGTTGTTCTTGCATCTGCAGGCATCACCTCAATTAAAGTAATGATTTTGAAAAACCAATTGAGATGGTGTGGCCATATTGTTCGAATGGTGGATGAATGCACATCCAAACAGCTGTTTTACGGTGGTGTTGCACAAGGGAAACACTATCGGTGTCAACCTAAAAAATGGTTTAAGGACAGCATGAAGTCACTTGGAATGGATCCAGAGAACATAGAAACCCTTGCTTCGGATCGAGCTGAATGGTGAACAAAAGTGTGGAGTGTAGTGAAAGCGCATGAAGAGGCCAGGATAACACATGAAAGACTCAAGAGAAATTTAAACAAAAATGTTACAATCAAGAAGGTGAATCGCAATTACCTTTTTGTGTGCACAGTTTGTGACAGACCATGCCTTTTTTTTTGCTGGGCTCAAATCTCATTTGCAAACCCACAGGAAACGAACTTCCACCAACTATTCTTCCTATAGGTCTGTGCACACTTTTCAATGCAATGTATGCCAGATCTGCAAATCTAACGGAGACCGCAAAAGACATTTTAAGATCCAAAACGATCAGAACTTAAGTGCAGCACTTGGTGGTCCAAATGGGATATGCTCTCTACGTGGGTATCTTTTCAGAACACTGTCTGGTTTAAAAAGCCACATCACACACCATGATGGTTCTAAGGTGTAGATACAGGAGGTGGTCAAACTCTACATGAGGAGTAGACAATCACCATATATATATATATATATATATATATATTTACTATTTATCAATAAGTATCCGGACTATTCTCATAGTATCGAAGCTAGAGCACGCAGAGTAAAACCGCTTAGCACAGATTGACCTTGACCTTTGCTGTGCTTGTGCACCACGTTTTAATGTTCCAGCTTACTTCCACTGTTTACAGCAATGCTTGGAAATAATGTTGTAACGCATTGATCATGACACAGAAAGCTGTTATGGCGATACCCGCTCAAAGGCCTACGCAAAGTTGCAGAAAGTGTATGGAGAGGAGTGTATGAGCCGCACACAAGTGTATGAGTGGCTCAGACGCTTCCAAGATGGATGAAGATGTCGATAGTGATGAATGTTCTGGGAAACCCGCAACCAGCAAAACTGAGAAAAAACATCGCAGATGTACGTACAACTGTGAGGGGAAATCGCCGAATCACCATCCAGGAGTTATTAGAGGATGGGCAGATTAATTACAGTTCAGTTCAGTCTATTATCACTGAAGATTTGGGTATGAGACGCGAGTCTGCCAAGTTTGTGCTGAAATTGCATTCAGCTGGCCAAAGAGACACTCGGGTTTCAGTCGCACAAAATCTCCTTAATCATATCGGGAACGATGAAACCTTTTTGAAAACTTTCGGTAGGATTCTGGGTAGGTATCGCCTTTTTTTACTTTTTATTTTTATTTTTATAATTTTTTTTTTTTGCAAAATTTGATGCAGATTCTCTGCTCAAGTTTCTCTGCCATGATCAATGCGACGAACACACACTACACACGTTACTTCCAAGCACTGCTGTAAACAGCGGAAGCGAGCTAAAACATTAAAGCTGTGCATATACAGCAGAGTACAAGGTAAATCTGTGTTAAGCGGCTTTGCTCTACGTGCTTTAGCTTCATTACTATACCAACAGTCCGGATACTTATTGATCAGACCACTATGTTCGTGTGTGTGTACGTATGTGCATGTGTGTTTGTGCGTATGTGTGTGTGCATGTATGTATGTATGTATGTATGTATGTATGTATGTATGCATGCATGTATGTATTTAATAAGGTCATAGATGAAATGAGCAATTCAGGAAAAGAACCCTAATGGGTTCTCAACAGTCCCCTCAAAAGCATATAAACAGGTTTTAGCTAAACCACTCCAGATACTGTCCCAAAGTTTCTTCGCAAATACCTTTCTCTAACGTTTTAGGGAAAAATTCGAATTTATGCAACATAATAAGCATTATTGCATATGTTACATCTATTGCATATCGTGACCCGAATATCCCTAACCACTGATCCACGCGCCTTAACCCTCTGCCTGCTTCCATTACTTCGACTTCCCCTCGTCCAGTTTCATCCATACAAAACGTGTCGCACCAATTCTTTTTGTTCTACTGTCCCTCAACCAATGACTAGGACTTTTTAAATCATAAATAAAGATAATCCTTACCATATTCGAAGTCGTCCCTCCCGCACTTATTATGTTCCCAATAACCCACCCCCGCTTGTCATTTCGCACCCATCTCACGGTTAATCGTCTTGCCTGCCTCCCACTAACTATTTCACTACATTATTTCTCCGGCATGTCATCTTGCGTTGCGATATCTCCAATTCCTCCAAAAAGATCTAAATCCCACCTCACTGCCGACCTAACCCTCTTCTCCTTTAAACAACCAACAATCGACAATGATCTGCACCATTTACTGGTCCGTAGCTCCTTTATTCCCTTACATGATTTTCTGTGTGATTGTGCGTGTGTGTACGTGTGTGTGCGCGTAAGGTGGTGTTAAGCATCTATTACATCGACATAAAAGAGGATATTCAAACAAGGCCGTAGATGAAATGAAAAATTCAGCAAAGAACCCTGATGGATCTCAACAACCCTCCAAAAAGCATGTAAACAGGTTTAAACTAAGCCACTCCAGATACTTTCCCAAAGCTTCTTCGCGAATACCTTCCTCTAAAGTTTTAGGGAAAATTCGAAAAAAAACTGAAAGTAGGTACAGTATGCCCTATTCGTAAAGGAGGAAGCAGTACAGATGCTAAGGATTACAAGACTATCTCTCTGATTTTACTTATCAGTGAGTAATAGAAAAAAAGACGTGCGTAACATTAGCCCTGGGCCAGGTTGCCTTGCACAGTTCTTGGAGCTCTACATTTTGAGTGCCCAAACATTTATTCAACCATTGCAACGTGAACGTTGTACATCTTGACTTTGAAAACAATCATCAGTCTCGCAGTAAAAAAAAGTGAAAGGCCAATAATGTAGTTATACCAACATTTAGACAGACAGATAGATAGATAGATAGATAGATAGATAGATAGATAGATAGATAGATAGATAGATAGATAGATAGATAGATAGATAGATAGATAGATAGATAAAGGGAGAGAAATAAAGAGAGAGAGGGAGGGATGAAGCTATTTTCTCCCATATAGTCTAGTGGTTAGGATTCCTGGCTTTCACCCAGGCAAGCCAGGTTCGATTCCCAGCATAGGAACGCATTCTTTTCTCTGTGGTACTCTAGCATGACCGCAACTGTAAGACTGAAACGAGTAAAAGAGTAAAGATAGATAGATAGATAGATAGATAGATAGATAGATAGATAGATAGATAGATAGATAGATAGATAGATAGATAGATAGATAGATAGATAGATAGATAGATAGATAGATTATTCCATTTTATGCATGCAGACAAAACTTGGGCCTTAATCTTGTTAAAGGGTTATTTTTTTTCCTTTCAAATTATAGTATATTCATTGTTTAAAGCAACTAGCCATGCTGCGAACACCAAAAGCAAGAGTGCTCTGATTTTCAGAGAGGGTGTATTGTGGGTCAGTCTGAGAGCAGACTTAGCCAACGTATGATTGCACAAAACCTTGGGATTATTCGTGTCACAATCAACAGAGCGATTGTGCAATTCACCAGTAAAGGAAAGGAATTAACGTCATCCTGATTAGGTCAGGCTTAACTCAATGGCAGTTACCTCCAGGCTGTCAAGCCAGCTGATCGTTGAAAATAATCCACGTTATGCAACAGCTTATCTTGCAGAAGAACTCCAAATGAGTCGGGGGTACTTTTGTGAGGTATCTCCATCAACTTGACTACAATAGCAATGCAGCTAGAAGGAAACCTCTTCTTCGACCAGCAAATATCCAAAGAAGAAAAAAGGAATAAATCCTTCAAAAATGATTGTGCTGTATGCGTGTGTGTGTGTGTGTGTGTGTGTGTGTGTGTGTGTGTGTGTGTGTGCTTGTGTGTGTGTGTGAAATATAACGTGTCTTGAATGGCACAACAATACAGAGTGAACTATAATAACTGCTATAATTTAATTATTCATAGTCTGATATAATATTATCAGATTATGAATAATTAAATAACAATTATAGTCTACTCTGCATTGTTGTACCATACAAGACACGTTATATTTCCCAAACAATACACAATGCTTCCAGCGATGTTGTTACACATCGCTGGTCACAATGCGTTCGCATTGTTTTAGCCTTCGAATGACGCCACCCCGCTGGCTAAGCGAGCAGGCCAACAGAAGAAAGAGTGAGAGAAAGAGTGGTGAAAGAGTACAGCAGGGATCACCACCCTCTGCCGAAGCCTCGTGGAGCTTTTAGGTGTTTTCGCTCAATAAACACTCATAACGCCCGGTCTGGGAATCGAAACCGCGATCCTGCGACCGCGAGTCCGCTGCCCTAAACACTAGGCCATTGCGCCTCCACACATATATATATATATATATATATATATATATATATATATATATATGTCCCTTTTGCTGTCCTGGTGTTCGTATGCATTCGATCCTTCTTCCAGGAAATCTACGCTTCCAGCTTAGTTTTTCTTGGAGGGCTGGCCGTGATCTAGTAATCTCAAGATTAATCAGCCGAAATTACTACGATGATCCGGTTCTTGACTGAAGACTGAGGGGTTCGAATGTCCTGTCCATGTTTATTGTATCGTCTTCTATGAGTTATACGTTCTTGTCCATGTTGTAATTTTTCTACATACCTTAACATATATTCCAGGCGCCCCGTACCCCCTTTATCATTAATGTGAACACATATTCTTAATAATTGGTACGACTCTCTGTTTGTCTCTCTCTCTCTCTCATTTTTACTTTCTCTCTATTCATCTTCTCTTTCCTCTGATCCTTTGGTCTAGTCTTCCACTACCCTCCTATTTCTTTGTCTCGCTCTGCACTCACAGGTCATTCTTCGATACCCATCCCTTCTCCTCTCTGATTCCTTCTTTCTCTCTCTTCTCTCTCTTTGTTGCGTTTTGTCCCCCTTTTCTCTCTCTCTCTTTCTTTTCTTTTCCCTCTTCTCTGTCACGTGACTGTTGGCCGAAATCTGCCTTTCAGCTCCTGACCCTCGTCGTGTTAACATCGTTGTTCTTCGTCCGCCGCTATAAAGGCTTTTTCCAATGCGCCAGAGAAAAAATTTGTTTGCTTGTTATCAGTCGTAAGACACTTGTTGTTTTCACCGTTAATGCTTCTGTATTTCATGTTTCTGTATTCCATTATTGTTTTTTGTTTTTTTTATATCTGTCCCTTTTGCTGTCCTGGTGTTCGTATGCATTCGATCCTTCTTCCAGGAAATCTACGCTTCCAGCTTAGTTTTTCTTGGAGGGCTGGCCGTGATCTAGTAATCTCAAGATTAATCAGCCGAAATTACTACGATGATCCGGTTCTTGACTGAAGACTGAGGGGTTCGAATGTCCTGTCCATGTTTATTGTATCGTCTTCTATGAGTTATACGTTCTTGTCCATGTTGTATTTTTCTACATACCTTAATATATATATATATATATATATATATATATATATATATATATATATATATATATATATATATAAACGAGAAAGAAGCAACAAGAATGGATTAGTTTTTAGTACAATTGTTTCATACAAAGACAGGCTTTATTAAAAGTTGCAAATATTACAGCAGATAAAAGTGTCCCGTACTCATCAGCTAAAACACATATGAGTTCTCCAAACATCTTAGTGGGTGAGGCTACACTCATGAGGTATTGGAGATAATTTCATTAAAAGCAGGTTGTAAGGTTGTAAACAGACTTCCGAAGTTCTTTAATGATGATGCACAGTCTTATCACAAAAGAACTTCGGAAGTCTGTTTACAACCTAAATCTGCTTTTAATGAAATTATCTCCAATACTTCATGAGTGCAGCCTCACCCACTAAGATGTTTGGAGAACTCATATGTGTTTTAGCTGATGAGTACGGGACACTTTTATCTGCTGCAATATTTGCAACTTTTAATAAAGCCTGTCTTTGTATGAAACAATTGTACTAAAAACTAATCCATTCTTGTTGCTTCTTTCTCGTTTATAATCACCCCACATTACTGTATGGTTAACACCATATAGTTTTCTGGTGCATCTAAGTTAAGTACCGCATTCAAGTAAATTCATTAGAATTGACTTGAATCTTAATTGCTTATATATATATACATATATATATGCATATATATATATATATATATATATATATATATATATAAATGTTATACATATATATATATATATATATATATATATATATATATATAAATGTTATACATATATATATATATATATATATATATATATATATATATATATATATTATATATATATATATATATATATATATATATATATATATATATATATGTAATACATATATATATATAACAATAATAAACTTTGGAAAGAAAATGTGAACTCGAGGAATTAACATCTCTTCAATGGTGGGAGATAAGTGGTCATTGGTTCTCCAATTATGAATCTCACTTCAGAAACGAGTACTCTGCCGAGAACCCATTCCTGAGAAAAGTTAAAACCCACGAACCCCATTCGCAACCGATTAATCAAACACCTAAATATGAAAATTATATTCACCAATTTCATAAGGACAATTCAAGACTACTTCAACAACTTTTTCGTCTGGACTGAACTTTCCCCAAAACCGAAGACACACAGCGGATAAAAAATATCAACTTTGAAAGCAATTACAGAGGGAAACAACCACAATCCAGAACAACAAATGTACAAAATCGATACAAAAAGGACAGAGAAAATGTCATCAGATATATGAACTATAATACAAGGAAGACCTTGGAAAATCTTTTTTAGATCCAACCGACAGAGTTCTCGACACTTGGTTGTACAAACCGAAGATGAGAAACAGAAGATAATTAAGCTATCCAAAAAGACTCTCTCAGTAGAAGAAATTAATATTTTGTCAAAAAGCCAAAAATTTACCCCAACATCATAGCACCCTAATTCCAATGAAATACAGAACGATATTTCACAGTTCTGTTGAAAACTGCGCCTTACAAAGGAATTGTACGATAAAGAAAATAGGGACGAATCAATTACAAGAAACAAGCGTGATTACAAGCCTACGAAAGGTAAGAATAAAACTTTAGATAAATTTTATGACTTTATAACTACTTTCCCTTACAAAGAACTTCCACGCCCTAAATCAAGCCCAATATCAGTCGAAAAGAATAAGATATTATACATGAACTGAAAAACAATAACGACATTATAATTAAGCAAATAAAAGAATTGCAATAGTTATTATGGATATTGGACACTACAAAAGATATGTATTATCTATATTACAAGATATGACCTACTACGAAAAGGTAAATAATTACCAAAAATCAAAGACAATGACTAAACTGAGCACACTCACACTCACAGACATCCAAAAGGTTTAACAAATAAAGAATATAACTACCTAACCCATTTTGATTGAAAAACTAGCTACTTCTACGGTTTCCAAAAATCCATAAGAATCAAACTATAAAGAATTCATGTAAAGAATCAACTTCAAATTGCATAAACATACAATATCTCACCGAATTTAAATTTAGACCAATCGTGGCAGGCCCGTACTTTGAAACACACAGACTGAGCAACTTTTTAGATATTTTACTGAAACCTGTTTTAAAATACATACCAAGTCTTGTAAGGGATGATCTGGACCTGTTAAACTACCTCCCAAGATCCATAAACAATGATACCGCTATTATATATCTTGATGTGGTAAACCTCTATACTACAATCCCACTCCAATATGGACTAGAAGCAATGCATTTCTGGCTTGAGTAATTCCTTCATAAAATTCCAGGCAGAATTGAAAAAAGTTTCATCACTAAAGGATTGAAGTTTATCCTCGAAACAATTTGTTTCACTTCAATGGTAATATTTACACATATCTGGCACTGTTATGGTAACAAAAGTTGCTCCGACTTACGGCAATCTAGTCATGGCTTACATGGAGATCCAGATATATGAACAATCTAAATTAAAATATGGCTTGAACTTCCACAAATATCCACTAGAAAACTAGAAACGCTACGTAAATGACTGTCTAATTCTATGGACTCACACATTTGAACAACTTATAGATTTCAAAAACTTAGTCAACAGCATAAACAATAATATCAACTTCACCTTGGAATACAATAAAATTCAACAACCATTCCTGAATATACTAATCATCAAAAGAGATAAAAACATTGAAACAGACATTTACTACAAACAGATTCTAAACCATACTTACTGTTCTCATGCCATCCCAAACACACGAAGAATAATATTCCCTTTAATTTAGCAAGAAGAATCTGCACAATTGTCTCAAACCCTGAAACTTGCAACAAAAGACTCCAGGAACGAATAGAATGTGCTACAGCAATAAATATCCAAGAACTACGAAAATCGCTCCAGATACATCCTATAATCTACCCTTTATTACAACATACAACCCAAGAAATACAGAGGTTTACAATATTATACACCAGAACATCCCTCTTCGAAGACAAGACCCAAGAATGAAACAAGCATTCGAAATACACAAAAAAAAACAAAAGTAAAAGACAAAGCCTCTCAAAAAGTTCCTCAGAAGTGCTAAATTACCTTCCGCAACTCCTGCACCAACAGTCAAAAGGTGTGGCCACCCCAGTTGCATGATCTGCATCAACCTTATTGAAGACACAACATATAAATACAAATCGGGACAGATTTTTACCGTAAGAAATCACTTTACATGTTTCTCAAGGAATTTGATATATGCTATCAAATGTCAAGGATGTAATGAAGATTACATACGTCAAACAAAGCTTATTCTAAGAAATAGACTGACCATTCACCGACAACAAATATGAGACCACAATGCGAGACAAATTCCATTGAGTAGATACATAGACATGTATACAAAAAATAAGTCTACGAAATTCCAGGTCTTCCCATTCTACCTATGTCCAGTGAATACCACAGATGGAGCACGATTAAACAAAGAGAACACTTCCATACAAAATTACAAACCCAGACTTAACAAACCTTAACAAAGTACATGCACAAATAAATATTCACACACAAAACTCATTCTACCACTTAACATAAGGAACCTACACAGCTAATAGCCTAAACTGTAGCTATATACAAACGACTCCTGACTTCTACCAGACATTAAATTTGGTGTGCCTTGATTGTAACTACCACTAGACCTGTTTAGTCAACCATGTCTGCCTTAATTTACAACGCTAAACATTGTCTGTTTATACTAACACACGGACGTAGCGGGGAACTTACAAATAATCATATGACTATCTTCTACCAATCAAGCTATCTTCAAAATATATACTTATTTGCGCCATGAACTCCCTATAAAAATAAGGAAAGCTTCAAACCCTAGTAAGAAGCACGTCTTTCTATTTCAACTGTTTGAAAATCAGTGTAAACAGTGAAACCTGTTAAATCTTTGAATATAATAATAAATAATATCTTAACTATTCTCAGTGTATTTTCAACTTCTATTTTTACTATATATATACAGAGAGAGAGAGTGTGTGTATGTGTAACTTAAATATAGTGTGCAGTGGGTTTTTGCATGTATTATTTGCATATATAATGCTATTGTATGTGTATAACAACAGTATACAGATTTAATAATTGAAAATTTTGTCTTCCCATCACAGTAGATTATTGCATTAAAATACTTGCAACGCATTATATTATTTATTCCATTAAAGATATTTTCAATGCCTGATAGTCAACGTGCAATTAGCCGTTTTTTATGTCTTTGTTTATTATTATTATTTTTTATGTAAATATTTTTTATACGTGTTGCCTCATGAGTTTTCCATTGTTCTCGTTACTAGTGTCCTTGTTATATCATATATTTTATGAACTGTTAAATCAATGATTAGCTGTATTTAAATAGAACCCTCCTGATGTCCTTCAGGAAAATGAAATTGAAAAAATAAGGTGCGGTTTTATTGCAATGAACAACGAATGAGAAAATTTCAACCTTCATAACAATACAGTAGTTGGTTACGAGGTCTTTGAAGTATAAATACAGATATTTTTAGAAGAATGATGATCAAAACATCTCCAACATTAACGATGAGATAAGGTCAGGTAAGTCTCATAGCCATGTTTTTCTTAATTCTTTCTTCGTCATCATATTCTTCCCATGGATGCCATAACGTAGTGAGGCTTATCTTAGATATATCTTCCTATTTGTAAATGGGATACCAGTTTATGACAAGTTTATGTTACCTATCTGAAGATGCTCAAAACTACATGACACTTGGCCGAACAAACAAATCACTAATATTTTCCTTTCATTCTTGAATAAGCTGCTTACTTATAAATGTGTATGTGTGTTAGTATATGCATATATATATATAAACACACACACACACACACACACACACACACATATATATATATATATATATATATTTGTGTGTGTGTGTGTATGTATGTATGTATGTATGTATTTATTTATATATATATATATATATATATATATATACATATATATATATATATAAATATATATATATGTATATATATATATATATATATATATATATATATATATATATATATATATATACATATATATGTATATACATATATGCATATATATGTGTGTGTGTGTGTGTGTGTGTGTGTGTGTGTGTGTGTGTGTGTATTTTATCCTTTATCCTTTACTGGTATTAGTCATTTGACTGCAGCTATACTAGGACACCGCCTTGAAGAGTTTTAGAGGAACAAATCGATTCCAGGACTTATTTTTGCTAAGCTTAGTATTTATTTATTTATTCTATCGTCCACTCTTGTTGAACCGCTAAGTTACAGTGACGTAAATACACCAACACCGGTGGTCAAGCGATGGTGGGAGGCAAACACAGAAACAAATACACACATTATATACACATACATATATATATATATATATATATATATATATATATATATATATATATATATATATATATACAGGGTGTCCCCAAAAATGTATACACACCTTAAATAATTGTAAATTTGTTATTCTTTGTAAGCCTAGTACTTATTCTATCGTTCTCTTTTGCCGAACCACTATGTGTATACACTTTGGGGGGACACCCTGTATATATATATATATATATATATATATATATACAGTGGCAGCATGCCCGTTGGTTAGTGGGCACTGCGCCATTAGAATCCATATATAGAGACCCATGTTAGTATCTAAGGGTCCCGTCCCCTCAAGTTTGAGAAATTTTAATTCACTCCTGGAAGAATGCATAAATCATTTCAACCTTGCTGTGTTTGTAGATAGTTGAAAAGAATACTGTTAATGAACAAAAAATTAAATGATAGCATTGTAGTTGCGGGTGGGCCTCCTTATTATCCTGGCAACCAATATTTTTAGACCCAGTCCACCACTGTATATATATATATATATATATATATATATATATATATATATATATATATATGTGTGGTGTGTGGGAGGTGTATGTATGTATATATATATATATACAAACATATACATATATACGATGGGCTTCTTTCAGTTTCCATCTAACAAATCCACTCACAAACCTTCGGTCGCTCGAGGCTTTAGTAGAAGACACTTGCTCAAGATGCAAGTACTGATCCTTTGATGACAATGAACCTTCATTTAACTAAGGTATTTTCGGCCTTGTGTGTAGCTGGTGGAATAGGCTTCGTTGAGTAATTATTACTTCCGAAGTTCAGCTACCTAGGAAACATATGGAGCCTGGAATTTACCAGTTCTATTCTCTCAATCTGGATTTTTATTCGCACTCATAGCAACTCTAGATACTAACCATATTCTATAAATTTTTTTCACTTTATCGAACATCGATATGGGTGAAACCTACAATCATCTACGCCAATAAACTATTATTGTTCGGGAAAGTTGTTTTTTATGCCTACTACGAACTTAACGAAGCTTATTAATTTCTCATACCTAGATCCTTTGATCTTACAATTACATATCACTTAGACACTTGGAAATATCACAGAGGATACACACATATCAACAGACAGACCGAGCCTCAACAGAAAACACGAATGGAACAATAACACCCACCACCAAACCAGGCAACATGACGACTAAAGACAGAAGGGAGAAAAAAGCAGATACAGTATAATACACACACAAGAGACCAATATGCACATATCCATGATAAATATAAGAAATAGAGCTAGATAAGATAAATTTTTTTAATAAAAAAGAATTATATAAAGGGAACGGATACAAACAATATAGGAAGCGAAACCATAAACATATAGAAACACATATTCAGTAACTTCACAGACGGCTGCAACAATATCAGCAACACCACCAACAACTGCAACGGCAGTAACAACATCGACAACGGCAACAACAACTACCACGATGGCAGCAGCGTCAGCGAACACACAAACACAGAGAGATACACGGATGGTTCCAAAAGTAGGGTTCAAGGGCAACAGCAGCGACAATGGGAGAGGGAACGGAGATGATGGGAGAATCATAGCACACACATACACGCGCACACACAAATAAAGACGCCAAGGCATACGCGTATAAGGATACACATCATAGAAGAACAGTATGGACTAAGCGGAGCAAGAGCACACACGAAGACGGAAGGTGTCGCTGAAGAGGTCAATGGACATTAGTTAGGATAAGAACAGTAATAAACGAGTGGAGAACGAATATATAGTGCGCGTGTTTATTTGGAAAAAACATCCCGAAATATACATACATATATATATGTATGTATATTATATATATATATATATATATATATATATATATATATATATATATATATATATATATATATATATATATATATATATATATACATATACATACATACATACATACATACATACATACATACATACATACATACATACATACATACATACGTACATACATACATATACAGGGGCCTCGTTTGCCTAAAAATGTG
This sequence comes from Octopus sinensis, assembly GCF_006345805.1. Taxonomy (NCBI): domain Eukaryota; kingdom Metazoa; phylum Mollusca; class Cephalopoda; order Octopoda; family Octopodidae; genus Octopus; species Octopus sinensis. The sequence goes on along the minus strand of NC_043006.1, from coordinate 79,893,886 downwards.
AGAGGGACAAACCAACATTTGTTGATTCTTAAAGGAACATGTTAGTGTTGCTTATGTTGCCTTTTCCAGACCCTATCACAAAAGTTACATTTTACGTCAATTAAATTTTATATTTTCAAATGGAATTCAGTTATAAAAAAAAATAAACTTAAAAAGGGTTTATTATATCAAATAACAAAAACTAAAACAGGCATTTAAATAAAAAATTTTGAAGTAAATTTATTGTCTTTTAGAATATACCAAATGTATTATATCTTGCATCATTGCTGTCAATAGATAATTTATCAACTTCTTCACAACTAATTAGAATATGATTTTCAACTTTTGCTGTGTCATGGTTGATCGCAGCCAAGTTTTGAGTCCCCGCAGAATGCTAAAATATTTTTCGGCTTCACAAGAACTGGTTGAAAACACTAAAAGTAGCTCGAGCAATCGCTCAACATTTGGAAACATGCGACCGACTCCTGATAGTATTTCACCGAATATTCTACGATGATCCTCGAGTGATGATCCACTATGATGATTTCTATTAAAAAAAAAAAGTAATTTCAAAATAATCATTCACGTGACGAACACAAATGACCTCCTGCTCCTTACCCTGAATATCTTATGTACCATCAATAATTATTCCAAACAGCTTAAATTCTTTATTATGCCTTTCAAAACCATATGACTCATCGTTTTTAAAATATCATTTTGGATTGCAGCACTGGTGTAGCTGTGTTTTTGTTCATTGTAGTTTGGATATCGTTCAAAGTGGTATTTGCTTTACGATAACAAGTTACCTCACACGGTGTCCAACGAATCATCCACATCCGACTTCGATTGGAAAATGCTCCGCTTTCCAGCATGCGTTTTCATATTCCTCCAGAAGGTTTACATAACAGTCAATCTTTCGAGCCTGAGCGGCGTCCATCTTATATTCGTGAGAAACTGTAAACTTGACTAGATTCACCACTTTATTTCTTTCACACCACATTATAATATCCGGTTTTTTCGTAACTGGGATAGGAAAGAATCCTTGGCACCCTGGTAAATCTGTAGCCACCTCCCAGTAGCTGTTCCACTTTTCATCGCTCACAGTAAGTTACTTCTTGAAACGGATCTGCTGACTTGAGCGCACAAAGGTAATGAAATCTCTGGTTGGTTCTTTCAATATTTTTTTTCTTTCCACTGCTGATAAGAGCAATTTGGTTCCAATTTGGTTCTTTATAGCATTGAAGATAACCTTAAGGACCAGGTTGTGTCCCCATGTAAGTTCAATGCCAGGTAACAGTTGGAAAGAATATGTTTCAGTGTTCCGACTTCTCCGCATTTGCATATTTCATTTTCTGAGACGTTCCATCTTACTAGATTTGGAGGCGATGGCAAGATATCATAGGATGAACGAATCAGAAAACTTAGCCATATCTCATTCTAACTTATTTTTTTCTCAACGACATATTCCTCCCATTTCTTCAGCTGTCGTTGAGCGCACTGAATCAAACGAAGCTCTCTTCTCTCTGTTTCCCTTGTTTTGACGCTGTTGCTAACAACAGATCTACGTTCGCTCCGTATCATACTTGCAAACGGTCTGAACTGATCTGTACCGAATCCAAGTCCTTTCGATAAATTTGCGTTGCACCCACCATATCTCGGTGAAGACAGAATGTCATCAGTCTCTGCTTTCCACTTCCTGGCTGTTTTACATCTGGTGGATTTCGCCTGATTTCTATATCCTTCGACTCTCTCAGCATAAACACTGTTCGTACCCTAGTTTATAAATTTCGACTATTGACGTCAGTGGTATCTGCAACGAGCCCCTTTACGATAGAGAACTGAACTGTTCAATATCCGAGGTAGGCCTAGCCACTTTCTAATGAACAATACACTTTTCTTTAATGATTTTAACTCATGACAGTGCCACCTCGTACATTAAAAATGGCCACGAAAGGCGCAGTTACAAGCCGAGCCGTAAGCACCATATTTTATATTTACCTGGTAGCTTTGAATAATCAACTGCTATTAATCTATCTTCGGCTTGTTTCATAATTTTCCTCCCACGACTCCAATCTGGCAATGTTCCAGCGTATACACGCCCCAAGCTCTTAACAGTTTCTTCCTTGACAGTTGGAATGCTATCTTCAGCTATTTTAAATTTAACTTCTTTTTACACTCCTTTAATAAATGTCAGACTACGCGACTATTTTACTCTAAGTCGCATCCTTGATCACTTCATAAGCTCGTCTAGCCTCAAGAGGGCACTCTGTATGATTTGCTTGTTTGTCGATAGAAGTAACACATCATCCATGAAGGCCTTCTTAGGTGATTGTACATGGGCGATTTGTTCTGAAAAGCCCACTGCTTTGAAAATCATAATAAACTACGTGACAGATATTGTGCAGCCAGCAGCAATGCTAATCTCCAATCGGTGCCAATCTGTTGTAAAATTTCCAACTCTAAACCTCATCTCGAAACTATCATAATACATCCTCGTTAATCTTGTTACTTTCTCTGGGATGTAGAAGTGGTCCTTGGCTCCCAACAGTAATTCGTGTGGCAGAGCCATATGCATTAGCGAGATCAAGCCATACCACGTTAAGACTTGTCTTGTTCTGTTTGGCATCCTGGACCACTTCCAAATCGAAAAAACAACGCTCAGTGCACCATGGGATTTCCAGGGATCCCAGGGATTCGAACCTTTTGAACAGATTCATCAGTATATCTATTACTCTGTAGATATGTCACTGTCCTCCTCTACAGAATTCCCATAAAGATCTTGCCTTCCACATTCAATAAGGATATCGGCCTAAACTGTTTTATAGTCTTTGCATTGGCTTCCTTCGGCAGGTATATACACTAACGTAGCTAGAGTGTGTGTCATCCGCGGTGGCCTTTCCGTTTGCTGCCCTCGTACCCCACAAAAACACACACTGCCTACGGCAGACCCAAACTGCCGCCCCTTTAAAAGTGCTGCCAGGGCGGGCCACTCCTACCACTCCTTCCCCCTCCCCCAGCTACACTAGTGGGTATATGCCTTCTGCTTTATACCAATCTTCTACTAGAGTTTCCAGTGGCTAGCCTTTTCCACCGTAGTTTGGATATTGTTCATGGTAGTATTTGCTTGACTTCGAGTTAGGCCTAACGATAACAAGTTACCTCACACTGTATCCAACGAATCCTCTACATCCGACTTCAATTGGAAAATGATCCGCTTTCTTTCTTCCACATCACACCGTGTACTGGGATCAATGAAATTGACTGGACCCCCAGCACTACCACCACCCCAAAAAAAATTTCAGGCCTTGTGCCTCTAGTAGAAAGGATTATAACTGGTGAAAATCATCACCCACCATCACTTTTGACTCACTGTGCTCGCCTCCAGGGCATAATGGCCTTTTTATGTCCTTGGGTTTGATCCCCCTATTCTACACACACAAACACACACACACACACATACACACACATATATATATATATATACAATTTAAGTTTTTTTGTTTTTGGACTACGTCCATGCTGGAGTATCGCATTGGTAAATTACGAGTCGTCAACAAACCAGCAAGCGTTGGTCGGTGGGCAAATTTCTTACCACACATCTACACTGCGCATGTGTATGTGTCTGTCTGTGTGTGTGCGCGCGCGCGCGTGTGTGTGTATGTGTGTGCTATATATATATATATATATATATATATATATATATATATATATATATATATATATATATTAGGTAGTCAAGTATGAAATTTGTAGAAAAGAAAAATGTTTGCTAATGTTTTATAAATACAAGGAATAGTGTTATTCATCAAAGTATGCACCCATATTGTCAATACACTTTTGTCATTTCAGCAGTAGCTTGTCCAGCCCGGAACCGTAAAAGCCTGGCAATCTAGAGTCAATAAAATCTTGGAAGGCCTGTTTTACAGCATCATCGGAATTTAAAATTTTTTCCTATCAAAAGGTTATCCAAATTCTGGAAGAAGTGGTAGTCAGTGGTGGCAAGATCAGGTGAGTATGGTGGATGATGGAGAACTTCCAACTCCAACTCCTGTAGTTTTGCCAATGTCATTTTTGTGATCTGTGGTCTGGCGTTGTCTTGCAATAAAATAGGAGCGGATCTCTTGACTAATCTAGGCAGTTTTTTTTTTTGTAAGTTTCTGCATCATTTGGTTCAGTTGGCTGCTCTATACTTCGGTCGTGATTGATAAGCCAGGTTTAATGAAATCATAATGGATCACATTTGCGCCAGACTACCAAACACACACCATCAAATTTTTGTATGAATTTTGCTTTTTGGACTGTGTTTTGGTGGCTCGTCTTTGTCCAAACATTGTACTGAACGTTTACGGTTGTTGTATTGGATCCATTTCTCCTCACATGTTACATTTCGACTCAAAAATGATTCATTTTAGTTATGAGAAGGTAGCATAATGCCGACTTCCAAATGTTGCTGTATTTGATTTTCATTGAGTTCATGTGGAACCCACTTATCCAACTTTTTTTCACTTTACCGATTTGTTTGCCTGCTAACACCAAACAACAACGATAATTCACGAGCACTTTGAGATAGATCTCACTTGACAGTGGCTTTCGGTTCGTCATTATCCACCTTTGTTTCTGGTCGACCGCGTTGCACATTTGTGAGATCAAAGTTACAAGAACGAAATTTTGCAAACCACTTTGATACTGTCTTCTGTGTAATAGCATTAGAATGAAATACTCCATTAATATTCCGACCTATCTGTGATGCTCTATTTCAAAACTGTACGAATTTCCAACTTATCCATCCCTAAACAAAAATAGCAAAAAACGGTTTTATAAATACCTTATAAAGCGCAAAATGAGTTAGAATATAAAAATAGATGTGTCAGTTTCTAACAAAAAATGAAGATTGTCAAAATATAATAAAAGCGCAAAATGAACTGTTGTCAAAATTTACCATATACCTTACTACAAATTTCATACTTGACGACCTAATATATATATATACATATTCTTTTATTCTTTTACTTATATATGTATATATATGTATATATCTGAAAATCCCAGTTTAACCAGATTCTCCTTTGAGCATTTACTAACAAAACCTAGTGCTCCAATTATTATTGGTAGGAATATGAATTCATAGTCTGGATATAGAAGCTGGAGGTTTCGAAATTGTTGTCCATAGGTCTCCTCTATGTCTTTGATTTTCAAAGAGATATTTATATCTGCAGGGCAGCTGACCTCTATGATGGTACATAATACCTTTGCCCCTCTGTCCCAAACAAGAATATCCTGCCTATTATGTTTACATTTGACAGAAGTTTTGATGGGAATGTTCCACCAGTATTCCTTGAGTTGGTGTTTATGAATGCATTCTATAGAGGAATTATGTATGTGTGTATGTATGTATGTCATTATTCACTTTATTTCAAGATTTCTTGCAAATAGAAAATGAACCGGTTTCTAAATTAGATCCAAGGTTCCTTCATTGGAATTTCATCATCAACAACAGGGTATTTTTGTTTGTATGTATGTATGTATGTATGTATGTATGTATGTATGTATGTATGTATGTAGGTAGGTAGGTAGGTAGGTGTGTATGTATGTATGTATGTATGTATGTATGTATGTATACATTTGCAGATTTTTATGTTTTATGTATGTATTCTCATGCATAGTGTTACATATCTAGACATGCTCATATATACTTAAATGATAAACTTCTGGAAAGTTTTACAGATTTTTACAGTTCCAGTGCTGGATTGGATCTGTAACCTTCGAATTAGCTTTCTCCTTTCTGGTTTTGAGAAGCCTAATTTCTCAAGATTGGTATTTAGGCATGTATGTATGTATGTATGTATGTATGTATGTATGTATGTATGTATGTATGTATGTATGGCGTGGCTGTCATGCTCTCAAAGCAGCTACAGTCAGGTTCGTTTGGACGAGAACCACAGGGACCAAGATTCATTGCTCCCTTATTCAAAGTCACCTCGAAGATGGAATGTAGTTACCTCAAATATTATGCACCAATGAACAGCAGTCATGAAGATAGAAGAAATAAAAGATTCTTTTTTATGAAAAACTGCAAGCCGTGTTGAGCAAGTTCAAAGAACTGAAAGTAAAAGATGCCGACACTGATCAGTGACTTGAACACAAATATAAACTCAGAATATCTTGGATATGAACTGATGATGAATAAACAGAGTCGGAGTAAATTTGAGTGGGGATGGTGAAAAGAAAGCAAATTTCAAACAACCTGTTAATTAGAGGAAACGTGTTACCACACAAAAAGATCGATAAAGCAAACTGAATTTCATCAGGCAGAATCACATAAATCTGATTGGCAATTTCTTCATCCCTCGCAAGTTCTAATGATCGATGATGAACGCTACAATGAAGAGAGGTGTTGATGTGATATCTGACTACTATATCTTTATTTCCCACATGAAACTAAAACTGAAGAAACGCACGGACCCCAGGCTACCTGAACAAAAAACCAGCTTCAATCCTTTGCAGGCTCAGAACAAGTCATTCAACACTGCGCTTAATAACAAGTTTTAAATCCTCAATCAAATCGTGATACGGATGACCTTCACTCTGAATAGAGGGCTTACAAAGAAGTTGCAATTTTCACATATGCGCAAGTCATTCGCGGGATAAAACAACAGCTCTAGGAATGGATATCTACGCAAATATTATCAAATATTCTTTTCTACTCGAAGCGCAAGGCCCGAAATTTTAGGGGTGGGGCCAGTACGCAACTGGTACTTAATTTATCGACCCCGAAAGGATGAAAGGCAAAGTCGACCTCGGCGGAATTTGAACTCAGAACGTAAAGACAGACAAAATACCTATTTCTTTACTACCCACAAGGGGCTAAACACAGAGGAGACAAACAAGGACAGACAAACGGATTAAGTCGATTATATCGACCCCAGTGCGTAACTGGTACTTAATTAATCGACCCCGAAAGGATGAAAGGCAAAGTCGACCTCGGCGGAATTTGAACACAGAACGTAAAAACAGACGAAATACCGCTAAGCACTTCGCCCGGCCTGCTAACGCTTCTTATTTCTTTATTACTCACAAGGGGCTAAACATAGAGGGGACAAACAAGGACAAATAAAGGGATTAAGTCGATTACATCGACCCCCAGTGCATAACTGGTACTTATTTAATCGACCCCGAAAGGATGAAAGGCTAAGTCGACCTCGGCGGAATTTGAACTGAGGACATAAAGACACGAAATACCGCTAAGCATTTAACCTGGCCTGCTAACGTTTCTGTCAGCTTGCAGCCTTCACTATTATCAAATATTGAGACCGGAAAGCTTTAGAAACCATTGCCAACCAAGCAAGAAATGCGAAAGCCATTGTCCAAAACTCATACTTCAGCGTCAATAAATAAGTTAAGGGCAGCATTTGAGCAATCGTGCGCAAGTACATTGATGACCTGGCAATTAAAGCTGCTGCTTCGAGAGACAGCGTGTAGGACCTTTTTGATATCACAGGGAAGTGAGTGCTAAATGGTGAAGAAACGGTTCCACTTTTCTCTGTCATTAACAGAGCAATTATTTCTCGATTATTTGCCACCCAGATAACATGGTTGCTGATAATGACCTGCTGCGGAAGAGTTAGGCAGAATATATTGAAGAACTGCTCAGGAGATCAGTACCAGCAAACCCTCCAGACATACCAGTGACTGGAGAGAACTTACCCATAAGCTGTAAAACACCAAACTAGACTGAAATCCGAAAAGCTGTATCTTATCTAACTATCAACAGAGCAGACTACATCTACATCTTCGTCAGACTACATCTACGTCAGACTATCTCGAAGAGGAATTCTTCGCCGATAAGAGAGAAGGCTATCTTTTGTGAATCTCCCAGTGAAAAATGTCAGTGAATACCAAAACCATTGTGGAATAATACTGTGGTCAAACCCTGAGAAAGTTTTCAAACAGGGTGTTCCTATAATGGAAGATTGACAAAAAAGACTTCACAATGAACCCGGAAACTGCCGAGGATGTTTTATTTTTCTTGCTAGAAATTGATTGAGCAATGAACATTTCAACAGTAGAAACAGACTAGATCAGAATTCAGAGAGCCATATGGAACCGGTTTAACTTAAGGACCTTGATTACGCAAATATCTTTGTATCGCTTCAGTCTGTATCAGATGTAAGAGAAGACGAACACTATCGGTAACATTTTTACACAAGTTAGACTGAACGTTCACAGCGGCAAGAAAACTTTTGATACACAATGCTACCGCGGAAAAATCAGTACATCATAAGGATGACCTTCTTGAGTAAATTGCCAGCTTTGCATATCTGGGTAGCATCATTGACCATCTAGGTGAAACTGGAGGTAAAGCTAAGTTTGAAAGAGCGTGAGTCGCATTGCTCTAGTGGAATAATATCTGGAAGTCGAGACCCATCTCCCAAGAACACTAAGATCCGCATCTATTATTCAAAGTTATTCCTATTGTATGGAACTGAGACGTGAAGGTATACAAGGGCCTGATTGATACGTATATATTGAGAGAGGGGAAGAGAGAGATTTTAGATTTATTTAAAATTTTATTTAAAAACGTACTTAGAAATAAATTCTATAAATGTATGCGCATAATATCCTATTAAATGTTTCTTCTTTTACAGATACGTGTAGAATTTTCGGATATTCGTGCCACCAACAAGTAGTGAGATAAAGCTAATTTATAATCTTCAACTGTAAGCCTAGAACTTAACCATTAAATTTGATATATTCCTACATCCAAAATTGCATTGAAGGCTTTCTGCTTTTTACAACAGAGGTACATTTAAATTTTATGTTCTCGAAACATTTAGCATTACTGCTACAATATAGATTTTTTAATGATTAGTATATTTATAATTTTTTATGATTAGTATAATATTTAATGCGATTTCAAAAAAACTGCTAAATATAAAATAACGTAAATTAATTTCTAATTTTAAAAATTAGGACATTTAGTATCTATTCTTAGATGTTCTTATTAAATGATTTGAAATGGAAAGTTTTTTTCAATTCTTAATGGTTTCTCTTATACCATTCCAAAATCTTGCATCAGCACAATCATCAGCGAACAACAGCAACGAAGACAGTCCACCATGTTTTCCAGCCTTGTGTTCTAAAACCCCCCAACAAGAACGCTGTTCGTGTCGCCCGGACTGCTATCTCTACAATGAATGTTGTTCTGACATGAGTAATAACACCACTTCTGAACACAAACAACCCTATCCATCAACATATTACAGTTGTAGAAATGCTAATAGCTCTTATTATTATCAGTTTGACCGCTGTCCTCCCAACCATGATATTACGGAGTTTGTAAGCAACTGTGAAAATCCTAACTCAGAGGATCAACTGCAAAACATACCTGCTTTTGGCAAAACAAGTAAAAAATTATATAGGAACTTATATTGTGCTTTGTGTCATGGAGAAGAATTCATTTTATGGAATCTCAGGTTTGACTGTCCTGAAAGTGGAAATGTAAACCTTGAAAAGCTATCAGATTTTGTCGAAGATCATAACTGCAGGAAACAGTTAGAAATTCCCTCGAAGGATTTAGATCAATATCTCTTTTCTTGCAATCCATATATTTCCAGCTGTCCTGAACATAACAATTATACGAAGCTCGAAGTTGCATGCGAATATGAGCCCATGGCGTTAGTAAAAAGTGACTCAAAATTATTCAGAAACAGTCATTGTGCTGTATGTCATGGACTTAAAGAAATTTATGATTGGTGTAAAGAGAACAGAGGTACAAATGAAATGAAACAAATGCCTTCATTAAGTATCCTTTTCGATTATCGCACCAATGTGTTTGTAATATATGATAAGAAATCCAGCAACCGAAATGTTGGGAAATTGCCCTCTTGCCTAAAAAACTCCGTCTTTGATATAAATACACGGCAATGTCGACAAGTTGTCTATAATTCTCCATTAAACTGTACGGCAACAAGATTAAGCAAATCTGAGTATTACATCACTAGTGATGGTCTTCTCTACTTAAATAATACCCAACGTTTTCTGAACCAATCAGAATTCATTCAAGATGCTGACGGTATAATAAGTATCTGTATAAAGAATGGTGGCAATGGTGTATCAAAATATTCCATTGCTGAGGGCTATATCACTTTAGTAGGACTAGTAATCTCTATTCCAGCTCTAGCAGTTACTATTATAGTCTATCTCTGTATACCTGATCTTCATACCTTACCAGGTAAATTACTCATTAGTCTTTTATCAGCACTGTTTGTAGCTGAGCTTCTCTTTCTTATTTCATCACAAGTCACTAAATCCACAGTGCTGTGTAAATCTTTAGCTATTATGATGCATTATTTGTTTCTAGCGACTTTCTTCTGGATGAATGTCATGTCATTTGATGCTTGGTACACTTTCTCAGGATTTAAACAACTTCGGAGTTCAGGAAAAAATACTAAGAGACTTGTATTGTATTCTTTGTATGGCTGGATCTGTCCACTTGTAATAGTAACAATATCACTGGTATTTGAGTACACACCTGGAAATCATATTTCTCCGGAATATGGAAATGGTATTTGCTGGATTACAAACGGAAATGGTCTGCTGTGGCTATTTGCAACCCCTGTATTGCTCCTTTTATGTCTTAATATATTGGCTTTTATCCTCACCTCTAGAGGGCTATATATGGCCAGGAAACTTTCATCGAAATATTTACGTAAGCGTAATAAATTGGAATTCCTCATTTACATAAAACTCTGCTTCGTCATGGGACTAACATGGATATTCGCATTCTTCTATGCATTTACAAGAATTGATGAATTTTCTTTATTATTTTGTATTTTAAACTCATTTACTGGACTGTTTATTTGCCTCTCGTTCCTCTTCACGAAGATCGTCTGCCGTAGACTACTGAAAAAAGTGCATAAGTTTCAAAAACGCTCTCCCACCAAATCTATGGCTTTATCTTCAACTTCCTCTAAAACACTAATGACGGACACATTTAGTCAGATTCCTTAAGATAGAGCATATATTGTATCTCTCTCTGAAAGAAACTGATTACATATTTCAATATCAAGATTCCTAATTTTCTGTTGCCTTTACAAATAATATCATATATGTGTGTATGTGTGTGTGTGCGTGTCAATATGTATGCATACATACATATCTATGAATGTGTGTATGTACATATATATATTGACACACACATATATCAGGTCGCTCCATAGGTTCTGTCCGATTTTACCTTTTTTAAAATTGAATGAAATTTAATAGCATTTTAGAATGTGTAATGGAATTAAAAATTATTTTTATGCATTTGTGTACATTTAAAGTAATTAAATATTATTTTATAGAATAATAGAATTATAATTTCTTTGATTAAAGCCCTTTCTAACATGAAAGTATCCAAAGAGTATTTGAGGCACGTAATGCTTTATGAGTACAAAAAAGGAAGCTCTGCAACCGAAGCGATTCAAAACATACACTCAGTTTATGGGAAAGAATGCTTGATTGAAAGAACTTGCAGAAGATGGTTTGCAAATTTCAGAAGTGGAGATTTCAGCCTTGAAAAGGAAGATCGAACAGGACGTCCAGTTGAGTTTGATGATACGCTCCTTAAGGCATTACTTGAAGAAAATCCTGCATTATCAGTTGAAGAATTGGCAATGAAACTTAGTTCAAACCATCGTCAACAACTTGGAAAGGTTCCTAAACTTGGAAAATGGGTGTCTCATGAATTGTCCGAAAGCAAGCGCAAATCCCGAGTAGACATCTACTCTTCTCTCCATTCTCGCGAACTCATTTCACCCTTTTTGGATAGACTTGTGTCTGGTGACGAAAAATGGATCTTCTATCGAAATGTTAAACGTCGTGAACAGTGAATTAGTAAAAGAGAAAAAGCTCAACCACAACTGAGAAGGAAACTTCATGGAAAAAAGGTTCTTCTCTCTATCTAGTGGGATTGCAAAGGAGTAATTCACTATGAATTGTTACCACCTCATGCAACAATCAATGCTATCATTTGTTTCGTAGTTTACAGAATCATTTGCGGGACATAACTTTCGCAAGCCAGGAGGGGGTCGAAATTGACATTTCAGAGTTCTTCGCTTTGAAACCAAAAGAGTTTTACATCGATGGGATTAAAAAGCTTGTAAATAGATGGAAGGAAGTCATAGATAATCGGGGAAAGTACATTGCTGATTAAATTTCAATTAAATATAACATTTGATCACTTGCTTTCTTTATTCAAAATTCGGACAGAACTTATGGGATGACCTGATATCTACTTATCTACTCATACATATATATGTATATGTTTGTGTGTGTGTGTGTGTGTGCGCGCGCGCGCGCGTGTGTGTGTGTGTGTGTGTGTGTGTGTGTGTGTGTGTGTAGAAGCTGAGGTTTCTTGAATCACTTCGCGTTACAATTATACCGATGACTCAAGCAAAAGCGCAACGTAACAATATATGGGCAAAAAAACGCTTGTAAACACACCGAAATGTAAATATTCATTGGGATTTGATTAGCTGGCAAAAATCATTACACTCAGTCTTAA
>NC_043006.1:79811360-79876360 GCF_006345805.1 Octopus sinensis | reverse complement strand
TTTTTTCAATGCTAGTCATGTAAGATAAAGAAAAGCAAACATTTATAGGAAACAGGCAAATAAAATAATGGCATGTACAAAAATAAATGTCAGAGCATGCTTATGAGCGAAGGGGTCATTAGAGGTAATGTACTGTTAACAGCACTCAGAGAAACGAAGCAAAATAGCAATGAAATTCTTGCAGGAAGTCCGATTGCTAACAGCTACAGTTTGGCGTAGATGTGAAGAATGCTGTAGAAGAATAACTACTGTAAGGCTGCTTTGTAGACGACATTTTTTTTTTTTTTGCTTTTCCTTCAAGAGTATAGATGAATAAGTTGTCTGGAACAACCGACGTAGAATTGTCCATGTGAAAAGGACGATGTCCAAAGGTCCAGTCCGACAACTTTCATCGACTGACCTTGTGCTTTGTTAACTGTCATGGCGAAGCTGAGTTTCAGAGGGAACTGAAGTCTCGGCATAAGATAGGGTCAGTCTGTTGGTGTTAGCGGAATTTTCGGAATGAAAATGGTATCATTTTTTGCTGTGTCCCGTGATAATTTGGGTTTCAATGACGTGGAACATCATTTGTACGACCACAAGACGAGTTCCATTAAATAGTGTGGGTGTGTTTAGATTGCGCAGGAGGATGACAGGGCAACCGACTTTTCAGTGAAGTTCACGGGGAGAAAGTTCTGGAGGATCTTGGGAGTTGAGAAATTCTATTGGAAAGTGTGTAACCTGATCGAGGTCGGTAACGTTGTCAAGTGATCTGTAACAACGTTCTTGAGAAGGTAGCTGACTGAGTAAGTCATAGTTAAGAGTGTTGACAGTTGCATTTGTAGGCGCAAGAGCAGCCCTGTAGAGAAGCCAATCTGTTTTTATGTATTAGGTTGGCAACTAAGTTCCCGCCGTTTGTTTTTTAATTTAAATTTTTAAGAGGTTTAATAAAAAGTAGCAACTAATTAATCAATAATGTATTCACCCTTGTTGTTTACAACTTCTTCCCAACGTTCAACAAGATTTTCAATACCTCGTTGGTAGAAATATTGATCCAACTAAGCTCTCAATTCTGCATCAGTATTGAACGAAACTCCGTGCATAGCATTTGAAAGAGATGGAAAGAGGTGGAAATCCGTTGGTGCCAAATCAGGGGAGTACGGCGAGTGTGGCAGAACTTCCCAGCCATGCGTTTGAATGGCTTCTTTTGTCATATTGGCAATATGAAGGCGGGCATTGTCTTGCAGCAGAACTCCATGCTGCCGATTAAGTATTTTCTCTTGAATAGCCGTGTTGAGTCGTTCCATCTGTTGGTTCCGTTCAAGCAATTCGTAATGGATAATCCCTTCCTAGTCCCACCTTACGCACAACATCATTTTACGCGGATGAAGATCTTGTTTCACGCGCGGTGTCGCTTGTTTACTGGAGCTAAGCCATTTCTTACGCTGCTTCATATTGATGTACAAGCACCATTTTTCGTCGCCAGTAACGATTCGGTAAAGAAATCGTTGCTTATGTTCATGAGTTGAGCGGTGACGAGCAAGCAAACCAGCGGAGATTGTAGCTCGTTGATTTTTGTTGTTGTCACTTAAAGCTTACTGAACCTATGCTCCATACTTCTGAACATTTCCCTTCGAGTGAATATGCTTCTCTATAGCAATGTGGAGTAGTCCACTTTCTCTGCCAGTTCCCTTATCGTTTGACGAGAATTTTCGTGCAAAAATTGGTTTAATCGCTCTTCATTGAACTCAACTGCACGGCCAGAACGAGGTGCGTCTTTGGGGTCAAAATTTCCATTTTGAACTTGGCATACCAATCACGAGCGGTTCTTTCAGCTATGGCATCCTCTCCATACACAGCACAAATGTCGCGAGCAGCTTTTGCGGCCTTAGAACCTTGATCAAAAGCAAAAAGAAGGAGGTGTTGAAAATGCTCGTTTTCCTTAACTTTACATACCATTTTAATGATCTGAAAATAAACAAAAATTAACTAAAATTAACTAGAAAAAGAACAAAATAGATTCCAAAATGATACAAAAATAGAATTCTCGAAATTCTGTGCCTCCTGAAATTTACAAACATGTTGGACAGAAGCTTTTTAAGAAACTGCATGACCTCTTCATAAACATCTGGAAGGTAGGCCATGTACCACAGGATTCAAGAATGCCTCAATTCAGCACCTGTGTAAGAAAAAAGACAACAGAAGTGCCTGTGATAATCATAGTAAAATATCGCTTCTGGCTATTGCTGATAAGATTTTTTGCTTGACTCATTCTTGACAGGAACATCAAACACGTTGTAAATGACATCTACCCAGAATCAAAGTGCAGATTTCGCTCTGGTCGTGGCACACTATCGACATGATCTTTTCCCTCCAACAAGTCATGGAGAAGGCACGTGAGAAAAATTAAGAGTTGTTCTTGATAGTCATTGACCTTACTAAGACCTTCGACACTGTTAACCGGCAAGCACTATGGAAAGTTCTGAAAAAGCTTGGTATACCTGACAAGATGTTGAATGTTATCATCTCCTTTCATCCAAATGAACTGAGATAACGTTGACTTTAGTGTTCTGTCCAGCAATCTGAAGAAAATTTTGTTTTGAACTCATAACCTGACTTGGCTAATTGTATGGTTTATATATTCACCCAACTAGTTTGTCCGTCCTAAATCATTTTGTCAAGAAACATGCTTAGAGTGAAACACAGGAAAAACAAATGGGATATCTGTAACGTCAGCAATGAGAACTGTGTGGAATATACACTGGGGGAGAATCAAAGCTGATTAAAGCACGCAATACAAAAGGTAAATTAATCTTACTAAGTACCATTATTCAACACAGTTCGCTAATTCTTATATCTTTTCAGCTCACTTCCTCGAATAATCTTTATAGATAATCTTTTGAAAGCTATCCCATGTTTTACTCGTGAAAGCTGCTATTAGTGTGGCCTCTGCTATTAATTGTTATCCTCTGTTGTGTTTGTTTGGTCTCTATATATTTAATAATGCATTGATTTTATCAACAGTGATTTATTTATGGTACATTATATTTTGTTTCATACATTGTGCACTATACACATGCATATAAACATACATACATATATAGAGTGGGGTAGCGATGCGGAAAAGCACAATTAGCCTTGACGTATACATATATACATATACATGTGTGTGTGTGCGCGCGCGCGCGTGTGTCTGTGTGTTTATGTACAGCTACACTCATATACCTACTGGTTTTCAGAGAAATAAGCACACACACATACACTCTCACATACATGCATGCATACATACATACATACATACATACATACATACATACATACATACATACATACATACATACATACATCAGTTTACGAACAACTCTGATCGCGAATAAATCGTGTTTTATAGATAGATAGATAGATAGATAGATAGATAGATAGATAGATAGATAGATAGATAGATAGATAGATAGATAGATAGATAGATAGATAGATAGATAGATAGATAGATAGATAGATAGATAGATAGATAGATAGATAGATAGATAGATAGATAGATAGATAGATAGATAAATGAATATGAGAAAGACAGGAGATAAATTATGATTTATTCGTAAGCAGAGTTGTTCGAAAACCAAGGTTCTACTGTATATATATACATGGAGCATAAAAATATATAGAATACTACAAAGAGAATACATAATATACTTGACAGCTGTTTCAATCCCACCAGTGGTGCTCCTTTTCACCAAACTGGCTTCAAATTTACCTTCCCCGTTTTGACTGTTTTCTGGTTGCATACCCAGTCTTTTAGCACATTTCATCTGAAAATTATGAATATTACGATTATTACACAAATCCAAATTTCCTGAAACAGCTGTCGGGTTAAGAAATTATGTATTCTCTTCTTAGTATCTTCTATTTTTTATTCCCTATAGAATATATTTATATGTATGTATGCATAAATGTATGTGTGTGTGTGTGTGTGCACACCTGTATGTGTGTATGTATATGTGTTTATCTCTCTGAATGCAGGTAGTTATATGTGCCTGTGTGAAGTTACATAATACATACATACATATATATATATATATATATATATATATATATATATATATAGGACAAACGAAAGAAAAGGCGCTCAAGACATTTACTAGGAGTTACATGTAATAATATTCAAACCAGTTTGTTTCGGTTCTATGCAACTTAAAGTTTCGCGAGCTCCTAACAAAAACTTGTCTTGTTCATGCTTGGATTACCGAAAGAGACACAGGCAACCCAACATGGCTATTGGAAGGTGGGCTATTTAGTCAAGGTGTGTCACATGTTGTCAGAATAAGATCACCGATTCAGCGACAGCAGCTCCGTTAGAAAAGGGAGTGGGAATGGAAGACCCGGAAGATGATGAGTACGAGTACCTTAGGATCCTGGAGCTGGACAATATCTTGCACAGAGAAATGAAAGACAAGGTCATCACTCCATATCTGGAGCGCCTCAAATTTCTCTTGAAATCAAAGCTCAACTCAAGGTACCTTGTGACTACCATCAACATATGGACTGTTGCTGTAGTTCGCTATAGTGCACCCAGCCTGAAATGTACACAAGTGGAGATTAACCAACTTGATTGCACTACCTGAAAGACGATGAAAATGCAGGATGTCCTCCGCACCAAAGTGAACGTGCACAGCTTCTATACCAAGAGGTGTAAAGGTGAACGTGGGCTGATTAGCGTACGGAAGTGTATCAACAGTGAAAGAAGAAACATGGCAGAATATTTGGTAAACAGCAAACAAGACCTGCTACAGTATGCTACTAATACAGAAGGATCTACCAAAAATGGACTTGAGAGTACTCATGAATTCTGATTACCAATAGCCAACGAGAGAGAAGCTCTACTCCGCATGGAATTACAAGGTTGGTTCCACCGAGAAACTAAGAACTTAAAAGACCAGGAAGCATCATGGAGGTGGCTCAGCAAGGGTGACCTTAAAAAGAAGACTGAAAACCTAATCATCGCTGCCCAGGATCAGGCATTGAATACCAACTCAGTGAAAAGTGACATATACCACACAAGTACAACGAACCTCTGCAGTATGTGTGCGAAGAAGGCTGAAAGCGTTAGTCACATTTTAGTGCTTGTAAAAGTCTTCCCTCTTTCTAGCCTCCACTTTTCGCAGTTTCCAATGTAGCACCTTCGCTACCTGATCGTGGTTTTGAGCAAGTCTAAGGCATTCGTTTGTGATATGGACAGCAGTTTCACCCACTCTGTTGCAGATGCAGCACAGCGGACACACTGGCTCATTCCGAAAGCTGACCATTCAGTTCCTGGCCAGAGCAGTATAGTGCTCTCGGTCTCTTATTTTAGGGTTCCTACTATTATTATTATTTAGTCTTTATATCCCAGGTTTTGTTGGAGTTCCTGGAGTCTTGCCTGAGTAGCAGGATGGCTGCCTGCAGCCTACAGTACCATGCTATCAGTTCTTTTCAACTATCTAATACTTTCCCGATTATTCTGGTCGTGCCAAAGATGCAAACCTTTTGTAACCGCTCTACTGGGTACTCGCTTCCGATCTCTTTTATATTCCTCTTAATGCCTTCTGATACCGTCCCCCAAAGACCCAACAATAATTGACACTTCTTCACCTTTTTCGTTTTCCATAACCGAGCTATTCCGTACTTGAGAGGAATGTATATCTTTTTTTTTTTTTTTGCCTTCCATCTTGACTATTCACGGGTCAAAGAGGTATGCAACATCAATTATATAGCACATGTGATGCACCTTGCCACCCAATGTTTCTTCCACAGTTCTATTGTCCCGCATACATCAATTTCGTATATAAGTTTTACAGGTAAACAATGTACTTTTCTGGAAAATGGGAAAAATTGTGAAAACTGAGTGGTGAAAATCTAGACGTGACGGTAAAAATTAGATTCCACTTTTGGATAGGACATATGAAAAAACAAATCAATTAAAAACGGTCTGACAACAAAATACCTATTGGATTGTGTAATAGAAGAGCCCATGGTGCTGTGCAGCGGGATTGAATCCGAAACCACTTGGTGGCGAAACGATATACATAGGATGGAGAAGTGAAAGAACCAGTACAGAGCCATGCTAGATGTTTGTAATACTCTGTTGCGTTCCTTTATGTTTGTATTTAAATCAGTATTGAATACTTGTGCAGAAC
The DNA here is from genome assembly GCF_006345805.1 of Octopus sinensis. Classification (NCBI taxonomy): domain Eukaryota; kingdom Metazoa; phylum Mollusca; class Cephalopoda; order Octopoda; family Octopodidae; genus Octopus; species Octopus sinensis. The sequence goes on along the minus strand of NC_043006.1, from coordinate 79,870,211 downwards.
GAAATAGAGTACCGAGGTTGGTTCCATTGATGGTAATTCCCCTCTATAATAATCTCTTCTACTATAAGTACAAGGCCTGAAATATTTTGGGGAAAGGAACTAGCTGATTATATCAACCCCAGTGTTTCACTGGTACTTAATTTATCGACCCCAAAATGATGAAAGGCAAAGTCGACATCGGCGGAATTTGAACTTAGAACGCAGCGATGGGCGAAATACCGCTAAGCATTTCGTTCAGCGCGCTAACAATTCTGCCACCTCGCCGCCTTATTTCCTTCTACAATAATGCCTCAAATTTGGGGAAAGGGATTAAGTCGACCCCAGTGCATAACTGGTACTTGTTTAATCGACCCGAAAGGATGAAAGGCACAGTCGACACAGTATCAGTTAACTCTGGCGGAATTTGAACTTAGAACGTAGCAACAGACGAGATGCCTCTTTCTATTTCTTTACTACCCACAATGGGCTAAACACAGAGGGGACAAACAAGGACAGACAAACGGATTAAGTCGATTACATCGACCCCAGTGCGTATCTGGTACTTAATTTATCGACCCCGAAAGGATTAAAGGCAAAGTCGACCTCGGCGGAATTTGAACTCAGAACGTAACGGCAGACGAAATACGGCTATGCATCTCACCCGGGGTGCTAACGTTTCAGCCAGCTCGCCGCCTTCAATAATATCCATTTCTTTACTACCCACAAGGGGCTAAACACAGAAGCGACAAACGGATTAAGTCGATTACATCGACCTCAGTGCATAACTGGTACTTGTTTAATCGACCCCGAAAGGATGAAAGGCAAAGTCGACCTCGGCGGAATTTGAACTCGGAACGTAGCGGCAGACGAGATACCGCTAAGCACTTTGCCCGGCGTGCTAACGTTTCTACCAGGTCGCTGCCTTATTTCCCTCTATACAAATGGAAACATTTCATTTTAAGTTCGAAGTACTAATGTCTTTTGGGAAGATATAAATGCCATATTTTATCATTTCTGTTATATAGATAGCAAGCTTTGATTACAGTTAAAAGAAAAACAAATCCATAGAGTTCAAGTGGCTATTAGTATAGAGTGTGGTGTAGTAAATAAGGAAAACTCTGCAACCCAGTTTCGATTCCCAATAGAAAGCGTTTTATTTCACTCACTTCATTAATGCCCTCAGAAAATGACTTACATGTTTACCTAAGTCTATCAATTTGGGGACTGCGTTATGTTAAACAGAGAACAAAACAAAACAAGAAAAAAATCAATATCAATATCAATCGTTAAACCTTGCATTAACATCTGTCACCCTGCTTCAATAATTACTTTTGCATCAATCGATCAGTGTGTTTATCTTCATTCATGTATCCTGTTGTCCACCCATTGTCACGAACATAATGATTTCCGATAGGGCTTAAGTAATATAGATGTATCTTTGTATGTATGCTTGTATGCATGCATGTATGTGTATATATATATATATATATATATACACATATATATACACATATATATATATGCATGAGTGTGCATGCGTATATGTATGTTTGTATAAATGTATCTGTATACATATGCATATATATATATATGTATGTATATATATATATATATGTGTGTGTGTGTGTATGTATGCTTGTACGTATGTCTCTATGCATGTATGCTTCAATGAATGCTTGTATGCATATATGTGTGTTTGTGTGTTTGTGTGTGTGTGTATGCATGTGTGTGTGTATGTGTGTGTGCACGCGCGCTTATATGTATGTCCTAGGTTTGACTATAGCATCCGGTATTGGAACTCTGGTTCACGAGTTTCAGGGTTTTGAGGAATGTGAGAGCACCTCTTAGCCACTATTTTTCCCGGCTCTAATCTGACTCAGAGTAGTAGCACCCATCAAGGGTCATAGCTACGGGTTGACTAGCACATGTGATAATTTATCTGAGCATGAGGACGCAGAAATACCCTTGGCTGGTTGGCTGGTTGGCTGGTATCAGGTTACACAGTAGAACCACTAGAAGTGAGGGACCTATTGCTGTTATCACAGCATCCTTCCAGGAGAGGGAAATTCTGATGTAAAACCTGCGGTTTCACGTGATTACAGTCAAACCTAGGACCCTACTATAGTGTGTAGTCGACATGATGACTGAAAAAGTGATTCTCGTGTTATACAATCATTTATAAATATAATCTAACGACAGATGTCTCTTTATGGTGACCTCACCTGTCATCCCATCTACTGAAAGTCCTTTGGAAATAGAAGAGTGGCGATGAATGCAGATCTAACCAGCTGTTAGCGCACAGTAAGTGAGAACTCTCTTTGACATCAAATGCAGATATGCAACGGGATTGGACAGTCATTTGAGAGGTCATGAATGGGAAATCAGAATGGCTATTGACAATGAGAAAACACAAGGAGACGGAAATCATTTGTGAAGATAGAGCAATAAATATGTGCCGGGTGCTGTGAATTTATTGTCGTCTAAATTATGCAAAAATGAAAATAACACTGACATCTCATTTTTAACACATATATTTACCAAAATTACATAAAAATATCTTGAAATACTAAGGAGTAAATTTATTCAATAAAATCGCCACTCGCCCCAACCACGGCTTCTAGACGACTTCGGAATCTCCTGCAACCCTTCCGGGTGGTCTCCTTGTTTAAGTTGGGGAATGCTGCCGTAATCTTTGCCTTCAGTTCATGTTTTCGTGTTACAAGGAGTTTTGTTGGTATTTCCCCCTCAACTGTGCCCTACACATAATAAACAAGGGGTTGCAGTTAAGTGTCCAGATGTTTGTGGAGATGTGATCGCAGAAATTGTCTGGCAGCCACGACTGGGTTCTCTTGCTGTGTGGCATGGTGCAGAGTACTGTTGCCAGACATAGGGTCTTCCAGCAGCCACCTTCTTGTCCCAGAGCAGCACTACCTCCTCATGACACGTAGTGTAGGCCTCCGTGCTGAGTGTGAGACCGTGTGGGAAGATGAATGGTGGCATAACGTCGCCATCACTAGTGATCACTCCATGACTGGATGTTTAATTTTTATCACTTTCGGTACATGTTTTGGGAACACAGCAAGCCAACGGTTGTTCTGTGTGTTCACCATCTGTTCATAATGGAGCTTCTGGCGCGAATACCAAGCAGTACAACATGTCATTTCCAAATTTCTGACAGAGTGAACTGATCATGGTGCTGTTTTTGTCACCGACGTTACCCAGCTGACCCTACTATAGTGTGTAGTCGACAAAATCAAAAGCAAACTATGTGAGAGAAATTTAAAATATAAAATGGCAACAATTTACCCATTGCACCTTGTATGTATGCATGTATGTATGTTATTATTCAGTTTATTTCAAGATTTCTTGCCAATAGAGAAAGAACTGGTTTCTAACATTTCGCAGAATTTTCTAGATTTACTGGACACAAATTGTATTCTATTACCAGATACAATTACGTCTGGGGTGCCAAATTTTGCGAACAATTCGTGTAAAAAACATATTACCGTTTCGGAGGTTGGCACTTAACAATTTCCAGCCATTTTGTAAAACTGTCGACTACTATTAAATAGTAATAGCCATTTAACGGACCCACAAAATCGATATGCAGTCTGGACCATGGACTTTTTACTTCTGGCCAAGGATCCCACTTTTGAGTAGGCAATTTCGCTTCCAGGCGTTTATTATGTGTTTAATTCATTATATGTTTAATTTTCCCTTCAGTTCTTGGGGCTGCTATTATTGTGTCCTCGAATGGTTCGCCATTTTTGGATATTAACTTGGATAGGCCGTCAGTATGTCCTAGCCTTTTCGAAGGTAAATATTCCATTGCGTAGTCGTAGATTAGTTGTATGGTGCCCCATCGCTGCAACCTGTTTGCTGTATGTACTGGGTCATAGTGCTAGTAATAATAATAACAATAATAATAATAATAATAATAATAATAATAATAATAATAATAATAATAATAATAATAATAATAATAATAATAAACAATAATAAACAATGATTTCTTTTATTTGCCACCAGGGCGAAGGATGAAGAGGACAATACAAAGACAGACATAAAGTGTGGGGGTTAACATACATTAGAATGATAAGAAATGAAGAAAGAAAAGTATACACGGTATACAATAAAAGAAGGGAACTATACAAACTATACGACAGTAAGAGAGAGGAGGGAAGAGGATGATGATATGGTCCTCATGATACAGGAGGACTTCTAGGGATAATCGAGGAACCCCACCGTCCAAGAACTCCGTAAATACAAAGGATAAGTGCCCTCTCCAATTTCTTTACTTCGACTCACAAGTCTACACTTAGAGCGGTATCATCCATTCTAGTCATTTTCGCAACTTTCACTCGAGAACAGCACCTCTCTCTTCACCCACACTTTCCTTTCCAAGTGAAACTTGAAAACGTCGATGAGGGCTCTACAAAAGGGGAATGTCTTTTTCTTCATTCCTTTCAACCACGTCCACCAGACGACCTCTTTCACCACAGCCACTAGGCAAAGGAAAACTGCCTTGCCTGCCCGATTAAAGGAGGGTAGTGGGGCAGCCATCACTACTGACTCAGCCGACAGACGGATCCGTTCCACATGTGACAGCAGCTGTTCGACATAACTCCACAAGTCAGCAATGCCCGGTCAGTGAACGAATGCATGCAGAACGACTTCGTCACTTTGCGCGCACCTCGCACGAGGTCGTCTGACAGTACATCCATGCCTGTAGAGTTTATCTCGAACCAGTGGTACCTCCACCCCACCCCGGTAGCACTGCTAGGCCAAAGACATCTGGAAATTATCCATAATAGTCCTTGACCGAAAGTTCTCCGGAACAAACTAGCTAGTTCATTTTCATCGACGCCTAGGTTCTTTCTGAGAACGTCGTCGCACTTCTCTGCTACTAATTCTTTATATATATAGCTAAAGTGGAACATGCACCGATCCTATTACTCGACTGGTAGAAGACAGTGAGCGCCTGATTCTAGGTGCCAGGTGCCCAGTCTCGGTCTATCTTTCGCCCAGGACTGCGGCTCCGTCAAAGAGATGAGCTGCAGAAAGGAGTGTCTCATGTACGGATCCCACACACGTTCACTGTCCAGAAATCGTTGCAGGGGGTGCAACTTGAATCTGTATCAGCACATAAAAAGCCATGGCATGCCTAAGCCGACACACAGAGGGAACTGATAATCAAGTAGTAACTGGGGCAAGGCACGGCGGTCAGGTGTTAAATTATATAGATGTGTAGTAGATTAAATCAAGGTAATTATTTTAATCAACGTTGAAATGATGACAATCGCAGTCGGCAGTAACAAAAAAGTACATGGTGTTTTGTCCAATATACAATTGTTCTTGTTATAATATTGCATAACATAATAATATTTTTTAAAAAAGATGCGGTGACAGACGTCTGTACATATACAGGTAATTCCTTCCTTAATCGAGGAAGTGGGGAAACGAAATCGCCAATGCATTATAAAAGAGGAAGCTGTACGTGAAATTTCTCCTTTTCTGTCTCTCTCTCTCTCTCACTCTCTTTCTTTCTCTCTCTCCCTCTCTCTCTCTCTCTCTCTCTCTCTCTCTCTCTGTTATTGGAGGCACTGAATGTCTGACAACACATGATCATTTTGCTTTATAAAATCATAATTCCTCAATTACCTGCGAACATTTCATATTCATTAGCAGTATCCTAAAATATTCTTCTAGTGTCAGACATTATATATCATCTACATTATTCATATTAATAGATAAACATCTGCTTGTCATTGAATTCGTATTATTACAAACCTCTGTAAACACGGCTTACTCAATCAAAGCCGAATATAACAAACGATAAATTATGAATCTGAGAAATGAAATTTTTTATTTACATTGCTAAAATATCTTTGGCAAATTACCGCCCATTTATCAATAACAATTTGGTTGATATTTCCTTCTTAATTAATATATCATCTAATGATAATGATTTCTTTTGTTAGGCTTGTGAGCTTTCAATTAACTACGAAGGTGTTTACTATAAGTGAAACAAGAAAACAAAAATAACAAAAGAAAATCAAAGCATAGAGTAGTTAAATTCGATTTCACCCAGTTATCGAACAGATTTTCGTCCGGCTGCTAAAACGAATGCGTAGAAGAAAATGAAAGCAACTTTGCCATTCTAACCAATTTGAAACGGGTAGTTAAATATCTTTGTATTCACAAGTAAGAAATTTATGTTTTCCTTTAATGTTAAACATTTTAGCTCATTATGTTAATTTATGATTGAATCTAAAGTATAAACAGAGAATGAAATTCACCTTTTCAAATGTATAAGCATCCTCCAACTATATTGTTCCAGAATTTAATTTTCTTCCTTTTGTGTTTCTGATTTTGAATCCCAGTGGTAACTATTTCTGGTGCTGCCTCTATCGATCATTGTTTATGATTTTATTGTTAACCACAGATCAAATTTAATCGAGCAAACCTATTATCAATATCATTCCAATCTTTTTGATTATTATCTTGGACTACATTTTCCACTGTATCCTTCCGTTTTAAGATTTAATTTGGGATTTAATTTGAGAGAGATTTGGTTTCTATTTCTAATAGACCGTAGAATGTTCTATCGTTAGATAAGGTTGTCACAGTTTCGGAAGTGAGATGAGTGAATGTAAATGCTGTAAAACTTAATTCAAAGCAATAATCTTTTAGAATTTTCTTCTATTGTGGCTTCAATCGACCGGACAGTGTATACGGGAGTGTACGCCAGATTTTTACGACTAGAGGCATGCAAGGTAGATCTGGTGTTGAAGCTGACCTTTGGCTTATTTTACCTTTGCAGCACAGTATGAGCAGAGACTGAGCTCCAAAGTGACTAGAAACTATGAGTGAATGGGCAGAGACTTTATAGACATTGGTGTTTTTAATTACCCTAGACGACCTTGGTTTCAGATAGAAATGCAATTATACCGTTGGTGCAGTGCCGAATGCTTATCTGCTATACGTATGACAGTAAAATCTACTTGATGGATTTTTACTCTAGAGAGCGGACAGCAGCAGAACTAGCAACAACACCAAAAACTAGAATTAGACACTGCTATTCCAGAACACTCATCCCAGTATCAAGGATAACCGTAAACCTCGCCTCGTCCTCAATGCTAGAAGCCGACGACCTCAGGCCCTTCTCAACCAGGTGCAACAAGTAACACTATTCATTCTCTTGAGGCAATAAGAACATGTCTAATGAAAAGATGGAAAACTGTCAGGGACAAGTGAACAAAACAATTAACTCGCTAAAAAATAAAACAACCTGATAAAACCGAGCAAAACTTGTGAAGTGGAGACAATCATCGGGGATCTTGGAAGTTCCCGGTGCTTTGTATCGCCAACAACTGTTTTAACGTCTTGCTGGGAACAGAAATGATGAGGTCCATATTAAGGAAATCGGTTTCGACTTTGTGGAACATACAAGTGATCGTTAATAAAAACCTGACCCCTTCCTTAACTATTCCAATATCTTAATTGCTCGCGAGAAATTTGGAGAGGGAGTGATTATTTTGCGTATCTGATTATGGAATAGATGGGAGCTTAACGTGACCAGAGTTCTGATGCAGTCTGAGCTAGAATTTCTACCGTGTGAGGGTGAGGTGAGCTATTAGTTACTTGTGCGTGTTTTTTTTTTTTTATAAATCTTTCCCTTATACTGTGTGTTTGTAAGTTGGTATTTAATTATTGGTGTATCCTGATTGCGGTGAGCTGGCAGAACTGTTAGCATGCTGGGCAAAATGCTTAGCGGCGTTTCGTCCGTCTTTAAGTTCTGAGTTCAATTTCCACCGAGGTCGACTTTACCTTTCATCCTTTCGAGGGCGATGAATGAAATAAGTACCAGTTGAACATCGGGGTCGATGTAATCAACTAACCCCTCCCTCAGCAATTCTAGGCCTTGTGCCTATTGAAGAAAAAAAGGATTATTGATATACCTTTATTCACTTAGGCTTCCCCTACCCTGTGTGTGTTTTCAGTCATAACTCTTTTCCTTATGCTGTGTGTTTGTAAATATTCATTTATTTTGTGTAATTTTTAAAACCTAGACACACCTCAACATATTGCTTAATATCTTGACCCTCCTCACAAAAGCGACGAGCTGGCATAAACGTTAGCGGCATTTCGTCCGTCTGAGTTCAAATGCCACCGAGGTTGATTTTGCTTTTCATTCTTTCAGGAACGATAAAATAAGTACCAGTTGAGCACTGGGGTCGATGTAATCGACTTACACACTCACCCGAAATTGCTAGCCCTGTGCCAAAATTTGAAACCAAAATCTTGACCCGCCCATCCTTTTTGTATAAATTTGTATATCCTTACCCATTTTTGTAAAATTTGTAACAGGTTTTTGCATGTACGAATGAACGCTTGTGGCAATAAAACTATGAAATATTCTGCAAGACTGTTTAGAGCGTCGGAAAAAATAGCGCAACGTACTTTTCCAACAATATACGCTCTGAGTTCAAATTCCACCGAAGTCAACCGTACCTTTCGTTCATGACGGTTCGATAAAATATCGTATCAATCAATGCTATGGACTAACCCCGTCCCTAAAAATTGCTGTCCTTTCGCCTAAATTCTAAACAGCTAAAATTTTTACACATTCAGACAAAATACTTACTGGCATATCTAGTGGTTCTACGTTTTGAAAAGAAATATCGTCTAGAATGCCTTTGCGTTTCATCCTTTCACGATCGATTTACAAGTACTGGAGTCGATGTAATCGATTAACACCTTCTCTGAAATTGCTGGCCTTGTGCCAAAGATCTGAAATCATTGTTATTAGTATTATTTAAGCGGCTAGCTGATAGAATAGTTGGCACACCGGGCAAAATGCTTAGCGGTATTTCGTCTGCCGCCACATTTTGAGCTCAAATTTCACCGAGGTCTACTTTACCCTTCATCCTTTCGGGGTTGCTAAATGAAGTACCAGTGAAACACTGGGGTCAATGTAATCGACTAGTTCCCTCTCCCAAAATTTGAGGCCTTGTACCTATAGTAGAAAGGAATATTATTATTATTATTATTATTATTATTATTATTATTATTATTATTATTATTATTATTATTATTATTATTATTCAGTAATTATATTTTTATAGCGTGCTTTTACTTCACTACTGAGCACAGCTCTGTGTGCCTTAGGTATGCGCTGTGATTTGTTGTGATGCTCTGATGGTTATTGTATGGAAAGTGTTCTGCGTAGGATGTGTGCAGTGCCTAATAGTGCAATTTTCTGTATGTTATATGTGTTTGTAAGTCCTGGTGTTTTTGTTATGTATTTGTCTGAATATTTTTTTATCATGCCTAATGCACCTACTATGATAGGAATTGTTTCTGTTTCTAGATTCCACATTCTGGTTACCTCTATTTCCAGGTCTTTGTATTTTGAAATATCATTATTATTATTATTATTATTATTATTATTATTATTATTATTATTATTATTATTATTATTATTATTTAAGACTTCGCACAATATCCAATATTGTGATGTTGTTGATTGAAGATATTGTGTCCCAGAAGATTTTGCCTTCTCCTTTTCGTCCATTAACTTTCTCGGTGTATGTTGGTACTAAGCACCCGTTACCTCGTATCTATACTTCCAGCATAGTATCCAGTGAAGGTTTTGGGCTGCCTTGTCGTGTCTATGCTTGTACTCTTTCAGCGCATGTCTTTCACGAGCACTAACAATGTAAGTTACGCTTTCGACCCTCTTCTCACACATTCTGCATAAATTCGTTGCACTTATGTGGTATATACCCCTTTTCACTGAGTTGGTATTCAATGCCTGATCCTCGGCAGCGGTGATTAGGTTTTCAGTCTTGTCTTCTAGATTACCTTTGCTGAGCCACCTCTATGACGCTTCCTGATCTTTTAAGTTGTTAGTTTCACGGTGGGACTGACCATGTAATTTCATGTGGAGTAGAGCTCCTTTTTTCTCGTTGGCTATTTGTAATCAGAATTCACGAGCACTCTCAAGTCCATTTTTGGTAGTTCCTTCTGTATTAGCAGCATACTGTAACATGTCTTGTTTGTTGTTTACTAAATATTCTGCCATGTTTCTTCTTTCACTGTTGATACACTTCCGTACGCTAATCAGCCCACGTTCACCTTTACACCTCTTGGTATAGAGGCTGTGCACGTTCACTTTTGTGCGGAGGGCATCCTGCATTTTCATCGTCTTTCAGGTAGTGCAATCAAGTTGGTTAATCTCCACTTGTGTACATTTCAGGCTGGGTGCACTATAGCGAACTACAGCAACAGTCCATATGCTGATGGTAGTCACAAGGTTCCTTGAGTTGAGTTTTGATTTCAAGAGAAATTTGAGGCGCTCCAGATATGGAGTGATGACCTTGTCTTTCATTTCTCTGTGCAAGATATTGTCCAACTCCAGGATCCCAAGGTACTTGTACGCATCATCTTCCGGGTCTTCCATTCTCTATCCGTTTGACAATTCTATTCCCCTACAATTGGCTCTTTTCCCCCGTTTCAAAGTGAGCACCGCTCACTTCGAAATACCGAATTCCATCCCAATATCCTTGCTGCACATCTGTACAGTCTCAACCAGCCTCTCCATTTCAGGCTGTTTTTTGCGAACAGTTTTAAATCATCCATAAAGAGAGGGTGGTTGAAACGAGGTCTATTCTTTCTCAGCTCATAGTGTACCTTGACTTTGCGTCACACTACAGAAAGTGGGATCAAGGCTATAACAAATAACAAAAGTGAACTATTCATATACGGCAACATTACTATAAAATCATCACTGAATGATTCGTTATATATGTCTGGATTTTAAGTGCTGTAGGAGTGTACGTCTAGAAGGCATATAGATAGATAGACAGACAGACAGACAGACAGACAGACAGACAGATAGATAGATAGATAGATAGATAGATAGATAGATAGATAGATAGATAGATAGATAGATAGATAGATAGATAGATAACTTTCTTTATTGGCCACACAGGGCTGAACACAGAGGGGACAAATACAAATGTAGAACTTTTCTTTTCGAAAATGAAAAAGAAAAAAGAAAAAAGGGAAAGAAAAGGAAAAGAAAGAAAAAAGAAAGAAAAAAGAAAGAAGGTGATCAAAATGGATCGTGTATCACAGAAGAAATTTTTTTTAATGTAAGAAGTAAGATTAGGTTTATCCGTGGAAAGAAAAGCCTAAGGAAAAAGACCACGGTAACCTTAGGCGGGGGGGGGAATAAACACATGAGAGCAAAGTGCTATCTCTCTCTCTCTCTCTCCCTCCCTCTCTCTCTCTCTCCCTCCCTCTCTCTCTCTCTCTCTCTCTCTCTCTCTCTTTACGATTTACCGGATCATGCTCAAAGTGGTTTCGTCGCTCGCACGCACCACCTTTGCTACATTTACCCACCTTTTTCTGAAACTTTCACGTGACAAAACCTGCCTCTCCGTTCTCACCTTCCTTTCCAAGTGGTACTTGAAGAAGTTGATGAGCGATTGGCCAGAGAGGTAAGTGTTTGTCTCTAATCCTTTCGCTCGGAAATCCTCCATCCGGTTGCGCTCAAATTTGATATTAGATACCGACGGTATCAGGGCGTGTATAAGTCATGAAAAAATTACAAAAATTTCAAGTGAGAATGCGATCGATAAAGCCGTGGGAAATTGTTTTTCTTTGGAATAGAAAAAAGTCTATCTTTTTTCTTCTTTTGCTGGTGTCTCAAATTTAGGTTAAATCAGTGTTTCTCAAAGGGGAGGCCTATGAGACGGTCGGACAAGTTGTTTTGAGAAAATTTGGTTTAAATGTTTGACAACTCAGCACCGTCCATTGGACGGGGGAGGGGCGTTTTGCTCGTATACAAATAAATATGATAAATGCTCATGCACCTCTGTATGAGTACAAATGTATAAAAATGCACCTCACAGGGAGAACCGTATGTTTACAGTGGGTAGACAGCTGATTCATTTAACATTCGTTGTCGTAACCATGTCGCCAGCTTTAAGAGAATCAATAAGAGACGTTCAACATCTTTGGCTGATTCTGTATGGCGACTGAAGGAGGATAAAATTAAGTACAACATAACTTGGTCTATAGTAAGGCACGCGAAACCATACAGCATCATTTCCAGATGCCGTCTCTGCTCCGAAGAATCCCTGTCTATTCTGTGGACCAATGAGAAGATCATTAATAGAATTTCTGAAAGTCTCTCAAGATGCCTACACGAATATAAATGTACTTTCGCTCAATGCAGTGGGAATGAATTTGAGTAACTGTTAACATAACTTACTTTAAGGTACGGCTAAATTAAGCTTAGTTTTAACCTCCCCATTCTTATAAACACCAAGCAGCTATTTAACTAGCTTTCTTATCGTGAGTGCACCAAACCATACGTGTGTGTATGCTTATATGTCTGCGGATGCTTGTATGAACGAATGTACACGCGCCATGCAGCTTGCGCAAGGGCGTTTATACATCCATATTTGTTAACGATTATTTTTAATATTTTCCTCGCTGTATTGCGTGTTCGTTTCATTTTTTGCATCTGTGATTTTATTTTTGATCTTCTATGTAAATGAAGATATTTCCTTCGTTTTGCTGCTTTTCTTTCTACGAAATGAGAAGATACATTGTGGGACTGTTATTTTAACGAGTTGTGTCTATTTATCACCCGACGAAATACATCTGCACCGCTGGGTAACAGTTGTTAAGTGTCTCACCCGTGAGGGAGCGATGCTAAATGTTTCGAAATAATTAAAATTAATAATAAATTTTCATATATTCTACCTTCCGCCTTTCATTCACCATATATATGCATATCTATCTATCTATCTATCTATCTATCTATCTATCTATCTATCTATCTATCTATCTATCTATCTATCTACCTACCTACCTACCCATCTATCTATCTATCTATCTATCTATCTATCTATCTATCTATCTAGGACAGTGAAAAAGGATAGTGTAGGTTGTCCACAATTCCATATAGTCAGCTACACAGACCACAAATTTGTGACTTGTACACTTGACTTAAATAAGACACATAGGCAGAGTCCCGGTTACTGGAAGCTGAACGCGTCGTTCACGGCACGCCAGGCTTACAGGGACCGGATTAGCACATTAGTTAAGAGAGCATTGACGGGTGCCATCGTCAACAACAGATGGTGGTAAGCTCTAAATGCGAGCTCTGAGGAACGAAAGAGTTGGAGCCGCCCGAGAGGCTCGAGTGGCGAAGGCGCAACGAGGCAACAGAGCCACCATTAGGTCAATTACAGATGAACATTACCCAGCCCTATCTAAAGCAACATTATAATAAGTTGCATGTGATTCGGAAATTTTATTGTTAGCGGATAATCTAGAAATTCTTGTAGAAATACTCTTAACTAATCACCTATTATTGAGAAAGGATGGTTGAATGCTACATTTATGTATTTAATACGATCACTTGACTTATGAAATGGTTCAAATAATCTAGTATCAAGACAGAAGGTAGCGTCAAAAAATTTATTCTACGATAATCCTTTCCCATAGTAATGTTTCATCCTAATTTTTTTTTAATCTAAAGAGATTTTCTATGCCTTTGTAGTAGTACTTTACTACTCCTGTCCAGAAAAAATAATGCGTCATTCCTATATAGACCCTGTTACTTCCGGAAATAAATACTGGATTACTGAAAGGATATAGGTAGGTCTGTTACCTATGGTCATTCAGGTAACAGACCTATTAGGGAGGTCTGTTACCTGTACAGAGTCAGATGACCCCATTGCTATATCAAAAGCATTCTCCCTATCTAATCTACTCTATATGCATATATATATATATACCTATATATATGTGTTTGTATATATATATATATATATATATATATATATATATATATATATATATATAATACATATATATGTATGTATGTATGTTTATATATATATACATATATATATATGTATTATGTACATATACATATATATGTATGTATGTGTATATACATATATATATATGTATATATGTCTGTATGTCTGTATATATACATACATATATATATATATATATATATATATATATACATACATACATACATACATACATACATACATACATACATACATACATACATACATACATGTGTATATCTTTATATATCATAAACAAATAAGATTTCTGACGTAAGCACGAGGCCCTACATATATTTAATAAGGAAGGTGTCAATTGAATTATTGAATTAAAGATTTAACAGAACTAGTAATTTACTAGTACTTTAGTCTATTGTCCTCGGAAAAGGAAATGTGAAGGTGGCGTATGTTTTTCTATTGCGCAAAATCCAGATTTCCTCTGGGACGTTACGCTTAAGAAGATCGAGGTGTCTACAGCGTTACGCACCGTCAAATGTTTCTTAGGCAGGTAGGTTCATTTACACGCTTCTTACTCCTATCTTCTCGCTTTTCTGTACTAAACTTCACTTTCTGTCGTCTTATTACATAATCCCACCTGCGCCGAATTGGCTTTCTATCTCACTGAATGATGTGAGGCAGACTGGATAAGATCGACTATAAACCACATTTACCTCTGAATCGTTAAACAACACAATCAGACAGCGATACGTTCGTCGAGCTGTCGTTCTCATTTATAAAATCATAACTTAAACTCGTTACCCTTTCCTATATGCGCAGAATCGGCTGTGCAGTTAAGACATTCACTTTGAACCCATAAAGATCGTGGTCCAGTGCCGGGCAAGCATCTCCCACTGTGACTCCAGGTCAAAGATTGCCGTGTGATTGAAATTGGTAAGAGGAAACTGTGTGAAAGCACAAGATGTATACTGTATAATATATGAATATGCGTGTGTGTGTGTGTGTGTGTGTGTGTGTGTGTGTTTGTGTGTGTATGTGTGTGTGTGTGCGTACGTGCGTGTGTGATTGCTCCTCCACGATTTCACAACTTGTGTTGATTTGTTTACATACAAATTGGCGACTCGTCAAAAAAGAACAATATAACTAGTTACACACAGAGAAAACCGTTCAAGGGTGTACGCCAGAGTGACTGAATTGCAATGATTAATGCAAGTAAATGAATTTAAAAACACTAATGAAATGTCTTTAAAAAAATATTACACTCACCAAATTGTAATACACATTTGCTTAAGCAAATTCATTACTAATTACTGAGGGTAAAATATCGTCATTTCTTCTATTGCAGTACAACTTCAAAAGCTAGTGCATATATACATATACAAAGTCAACATACCGTTGTTCTATGATCCGAATTTTGGTTACATTCAAACACTTAAAACTGACTTATTATGCCTTCAATGTATTGGAAGCATTTTCAATTTTGACCTATTCATCAACAAATAGATATCAAATATATCTCTTGAATTTCTTCAGTCTTGCTGCTTCAACATCTTCAGTTTCAAATGGAAATCGTCTTCAATCATAACTTTTCTATTTTATTTTTTATTCTTGCATTTATGAATCACGTCGTTCTAACTTCAAACTCTAACTTAAAATGTTTCAATACTACGGATTGTGAATTTTGCTCATTTGCAAAGCAATGTCATATGTACAACAGATGCTGTTGTAATGAAGATCAACGGAAAACTGTTGAGTCCGAATATTTCGATCCATCAATATATTATAGTTGCAGCCTTGTTCAGGACAAAACATATTATATCTTTGACCGCTGTCCATCAAATCACAGTGATATAAGTCATGTGACCAGATGTGAATATCCTAAAAACAATGATAGTCCAGACAATATTCCTGTGTTCGGTGAAACAAGTAAAAGACTCTATATGAACCGATATTGTGCTCTGTGTCACACAGAGAAATATATATTATGGGATATTGTTTATGACTGTGATAATACAGTAAATATAAATCGTGCCGATTTAATGAATATGATTGAAAATGGTAAATGTTCCAAACGCAAAGCTCCTCCGGATAATTTAAAACCTTATCTGATGCCTTGCATTTCCAGTGTTAGTAAATGCTCGCCTCAAATATTAAATGAAACATTGGAACATCAATGTCCAACTTTAGAAAAGCCACGATGTACGTCGTCTAATGATTATACCGATCGAAACATCTTATGTTGCAGTGTATCAACCAGTACATCATCGAGTCGAAAGGGATTTCCATTAACTATCATTTTTAATTATAATATCAAATATTTAACTATTAAAGAAAAAATAGACGGAACTGAAATTGAAACGAAATTGCCATTCTGTCCAAAATACACCAATTACGATAAAAACACAATGCGTTGTCGCAAGAATTTTTATCACCCCATCTTAAATTGTACAGCGACCAGATTGAAAGCCTCTGAATATCATATTACTAGTGATGGTCTTCTATATTTAAATATTACCCAACTTTGGCTCAATCAATCAGAATTCAGTATTGATGAAGATGGTTTAAGTATCTGTGTAAAGAATGATAACAATGAAATATCAAAATATTCCGAAATTGAAACCTATATCACATTAGTGGGACTAGCAATCTCTGTCCCAGCTCTGGCAATCACTATTATAGTCTATCTCTGTATACCTGATCTCCGTACCTTACCAGGTAAACTACTCATTAGTCTTTCATCGGCACTGTTTGTAGCTGAGCTTCTCTTTCTTATCTCATCACAAGTCACTACATCCACAGTGCTGTGTAAATCTTCAGCTGTTGTAATGCATTATGCGTTTTTAGCGACATTCTTCTGGACGAATGTCATGTCATTTGATGCCTGGAACACTTTCTCAAGGCTTACACAACTTCGGAGTTCAGAAAATGATACCAAGAAACTTGTATTATATTCCTTATATGCTTGGATCTGTCCACTTCTAATAGTAACAGTGTCACTGATATTTGAGTACACACCTGGAAATCGTGGATTTTCTCCAGAATATGGAATTGGTATTTGCTGGATTACAAACGTGAACAGTTTATTGTGGTTCTTAGCAATCCCTGTTATCATTATTTTATGTTTGAATATTATAGCGTACAGTATCACTATCAGAGAGTTGTATTTGTTCAGCAAACTTTCTTCAAAATATTTATCAAAACGAAACAAGAAGGTGTTCTTCATTTACATAAAATTAAGCTTCATCATGGGTTTAACATGGATGCTCGGATTCCTTTATACGTTTACGAAGATTGACGAATTTTCTCTACTATTTTGCATCTTAAACTCTTTCGTTGGTTTACTCATTTCTTTGTCATTTCTCTTAAGAAAGATCGTCTGCCGCAGTTTTCAACATATGTTTATTAAAATACGAAAATATGTCGATTTCTCAAACGCCGATGTTTCGACGATTACTGAAACAATGTCGACCTACACCGAACATGATACATCACTAAAATAATAGAAATTTCTCCGGAAATTTTCTAGACAACAGATATTCTACCACAGTACACAACCTTTAGTAACGCTGCATTCTATAAACTACACTGTAAGGCCTGTAACATCACAACACATGCTGCATTTTGTATCAGACTACTTTACTTTTATGATAATGATATAAACGTTAAGAATTATAATAAAATGCAGATTGTGAGGGCGTCACAGATATCCTTCAACAGGCTTTCATATTAGAAACTGAAAAACAGTTGCATCAATCTCAGCTTCTCATCTACTCCAGCGGGCATTTTGTGATTATATTTATTGTCAACGAGCTTTTAACCGTAAAGAAATAATATTATCAAATTGTCGTGAGCATTTCCTTGCATCGTTTCATTATTGAATACTATTAGTAA
Source organism: Octopus sinensis (assembly GCF_006345805.1). NCBI lineage: Eukaryota > Metazoa > Mollusca > Cephalopoda > Octopoda > Octopodidae > Octopus > Octopus sinensis. The sequence continues at coordinate 79,852,497 of NC_043006.1, read as the reverse complement.
ATATCTTTATTTCTTCTTTTCCAGGTATAACTACGAAAACTCTATAACCCAAAACAACTTACCTTTAAGCTATAGCTCATTCTTGTTTGCTTATATTCAAAGACATAAATACATTGGAAGCATTTTCAATTTTGATCTATTCAAATTACTCCATTGTAGTAAAATTCATCAACAAATTGATATCAGTATAAATCCTGGATTTCTTCAAGCTTGCTGATTCAACATTTTCAGTTCCGAATGGAAATCATCTTAAAATATTACTTTTCTACTTTATTTCTTATCACTATATTTATGAATGATATCATTCCAACATCAAATTCTGTCCTAAATTGTTTACGTACGACGGATTGTGAATTTTGCTCTATTTCACAACACTGTCATATATATAATAGATGCTGCTGTAATGAAGATCAACGGAAAACTGTTGAGTCCGAATATTTCGATCCATCAATATATTATAGTTGCAGCCTTGTTCAGAACAAAACATATTATATCTTTGATCGCTGTCCATCAAATCACAGTGATATAAGTCATGTGAACGGATGTGAATATCCTACAAACAACGATAGCCCGGACAATATGCCTGTGTTCGGTGAAACAAGTAAAAGACTCTACAGGAACCGATATTGTGCTCTGTGCCACTCGGAAAAATATATATTATGGGAGATAGTTTATGACTGCAATAATACAGCAAATAAAAACCCTGCCAATATAATGAATATTATTGAAAATGGTAAATGTCCCAAACGGAACGCTCCACCTGATAATTTAGAACCTTATCTAGTCCCTTGCATACCCAGTGTTACTAAATGCTCGCTGCATATATTAAATAAATCATTAGGACATCACTGTCAGCTTTCTAAATATACACATAATATTACAGAGATAAAGTGTACATTGTCAATGAAATATATTAAACTCAACATCAAATGTTGCAATAATTCTTTGAGTTCTGCTAAACTACGGTCTTCGTTAACTATCATTTTTAATTATAATGCCAAATATTTAATCATTAAAGATGGTACTGGAACTATAACGAAATTGCCATTTTGTCCAAAATACACCAATTACGATAAAAACACAATGCGTTGTCGCAAGAATTTTTATCACCCCATCTTAAATTGTACAGCGACCAGATTGAAGGACTCTGAATATCATATCACTAGTGATGGTCTTCTCTATTTAAATATTACCCAACTTTGGCTCAATCAATCAGAATTCAGTATTGATGAAGATGGTTTAAGTATCTGTGTAAAGAATGATAACAATGGAATATCAAAATATTCCGAAATTGAGAGCTATATCACATTAGTAGGACTAGCAATCTCTGTCCCAGCTCTAGCAATCACTATTATAGTCTATCTCTGTATACCTGATCTCCGTACCTTACCAGGTAAACTACTCATTAGTCTTTTATCAGCACTGTTTGTAGCTGAGCTTCTGTTTCTTATCTCATCACAAATTACTACATCTACAGTGCTGTGTAAATCTTTAGCTGTTGTCATGCATTATGCGTTTTTAGCGACTTTCTTCTGGACGAATGTCATGTCATTTGATGCCTGGAACACTTTCTCAAGGCTTACACAACTTCGGAGTTCAGAAAATGATACCAAGAAACTTGTATTATATTCCTTATATGCTTGGGTCTGTCCACTGCTAATAGTAACAGTGTCACTAATATTCGAGTACACACCTGGAAATCATGGACTTTCTCCAGAATATGGAATTGGTATTTGCTGGATTACAAACGTGAACAGTTTGCTTTGGTTCTTGGCAATCCCCGTTATCATTATTTTATGCATTAATATTATAGCGTACAGCTTCACTATTAGAGAGTTGTACCTGACCAGCAAATGTTCTTCAAAATATTTATCAAAACGAAACAAAAAAGTGTTCTTTATTTACGTAAAATTAAGCTTCATCATGGGTTTAACATGGATGCTCGGATTCCTTTATACGTTTACGAAGATTGACGAATTTTCTCTACTATTTTGCATTTTAAACTCTTTTGTCGGTTTACTCATTTCTTTGTCATTTCTCTTAACAAAGATCGTCTGCCGAACTTTTCAACGTATGTCTCTTGAAATACGAAAATATGTCGATTTCTCAAACTCTGATATTTCAATGATTCCTAAAACAATCTCGACAAATAACCTACATGAAACATCACTACAATAATTGATATTTCTCCGGAAATATTCTAAACAACATACATTCTACCACAATATATAACCTGTAGTAGGGCTGCATTCTTTAAACTATATTGTAAAAGACTCTAACGTCGCACCACTTGCTGCATTGTATATCACACTTCTTTACGTTTATAATGAGACAATGATATGCATAAACGTTAAGATTTATAATAAAATAAAAATTGTGATGACGTTACTCATAGCCTTCAACGGGCTTTCATATTAGAAATTCAAACAGTGTTTCCTCTGGCTACACAATTTCACAAATGTTTACGATAATATCTAGGGTCAATGATTTTTAAACCGACTTAAGTATTTTTATTTTTTCTCTCAAGGACTAATAAATATTTCCACAACTGGATAATACTAAATTCCTATAATTTTTCGGATGCTTAACCCTCACTCTCACCATACATCTCGATCGGAATAGAATTCACCAATTTCCCTAACAGATACATTCTCAAACCGTGGTCTGTCGTCATGAAACCATTCTCTTCACATCACATGAAATACATATAGGAAGAAAAAATGAAGCTGGAAGTCGTCTGCATCGGCAAGACTTTTGTTATCTAGAGAAAGTGACAGAACGAGTAGAGTGAATTTGCCGTACCTAATGGAATATCCAACATTTTTGCAAGAATCTTTCTCGAGGTAAATTTGAAAGGAAATAAATGAAGGCTGCGAAGTTGTTCCTCTATGTCTGAGAGGGTTGGTTTCCATGTCTTTGTTCCGGGCATAAGTTGTTTTAGTTGCTCTTGTATTATGTTTAACTATTTTGATTTCAAACTACATATTTACAAAACATATTTCAAGCATTCACATTAAATACTTGTTCTCTCTGAAACATTCTGTGAGCAATACATTTTCCCTTCTCTCACAGACACTATAGAAATCGAAATTTGATACACATGGAAATGTTATTCTGTTCCCAAAGTTTCTTGTGTTGCAGATTGTAGCTTTTCAGATATGTCCCCCAAGATCGTGTTACTTGTAATAAATATATAGAGGAACAGTATATATATGACATGAATGTTCACATCACGTCTTATATTATATAACTAGTTGTATTTATTTAGATGATATCTGATATATATAAATCACAGCATATGTGTGTATAATGACTAACGCATACATTTCCACAATTCTCAACCGATTTTCACCAAACTTTACACACACGTTGCTTATGTCACAAGGATGGTCATGCACTAAACATTTTTCCCGGAGCTTCCGCGTAAATAGACCTAAATGGACATAGTTTTTGTATGTAGGATCTTCCATACATTTTAATCTTTTTATGAAGTGAAAGGATTTTGTCTATTTATTTCGACTGTACTCCTGCCACGTTGATTAAATTGACTAGGAATACTGTAGCGATGAATATCCAATATCAAGCAATCTTAATCTCCATAGTTAAACTGCATTAAACTTTGGCAAGCTTACCTTTACTTATTCTGAGTTACTTGAAAGATGATGTTCCCTTGCCTCCCTTCTATTTGTTGAGACGTTTGTTTACCTACCAATGCGTTGTTTCACTTTAAGGGTGCCTATTTGCCCATCCATTATGATATTTCGACTATTGTCCGTTGTTTCAAATATGCTTTAGCATTGTCATTTTAGCCTCTTTTAAACAATTACTTATGATTCATCCCCAAATAATCAACCTTTAAATAAGAGTTTTGCTTACACTAGCGAAAGCTATACGTATCTTTCAGAAAACTCCGTACCAATTTAACTCTATACAGCATTCGCTGTTATATTATGCGCAGGCTATACGGGAAAACAGAATAAAGGGGCTTTTGTCAACTTATCTCTCCGAAAAAATAGCTACTTTGCTGTTGAAAAAAATAAACTCGCAGAGGGGAAGTTTCACCGTTTTCTTTCAATTCCCTTACACCATTTATGTGGCTGTTTATGACAACAAATTTCGCTTTCGTGTAAAACAACTATATTTGGTTGTCATTATTCGTAATCTACTCCCGTAACACTTCAGTAGCTCTGCTTTGCATAGCTCTCAAACTTTCATGTTCTATGATTATTAAAGTGCAACGACCTCCACAATAACCAGACTGCAATTCGATTTTCCGTTCCTAGGTTAATCGGAAACATAGATTGCCGTACTACTCATAAACATTCTCGCTAGTTCAATTATCTAATGAAAAAAATACCACCATAGCAGCTTAAACCATCCAAGGGACGGGTGTGTTTGCTAGTATGTTATATTATTCCATTTTCGTGCCTTCTTTCAAGGCACCACTAGTTACAATAAATGGCTTGTTATATTTTGCTTACTGGTGACATTGAAAGATGCATCACATTACCAATCTGATTATACGTGAATAGTAACATTTAATGTCCTGTTATAATAAAACTTTCTAAAGCATGACATATATCCCACTATGAGTGCTATGAGTGTGTGTGGATAGCTGCAGGTGTCTCTGTTTGTATCTGTTCCAACACAGTTTCATAATTGCTGTTGGTTGGTTTTCGTCCAGTAAGTGCGCCTGTTTTTAGCTGAGCTTCTCTTTCTTATTTCATCGCAAGTCACTACATTTACAGTGCTGTGTAAATCTTTAGCTATTATGATGCATTATTCGTTCTTAGCTACTTTCTTCTGAGTGAATGTCATGTCACTTAATGCCTGGCTTTCATATTAGGAATTGAAACACAGTTCCGTCAATCTCAGTTTCTCATCTACTCCAGCGGGCCTTTTCTACATATATCTTTTGTCAACGATTTTTAAAAGGAAATAAAAGAAGGCAACGGAGATGTTCCTCTGTGTCTGAGAGGGATTCTGTGTCTTTGTTCGAGACATTAATAGTTTCAAGTGATCTTGTATTATATTTAACTACGATGTTTTCAAACTACATATTTACAAAACAAATTTCAGACGTTCGCATTAATCATTTCTTCTCTCTGAAACATTTCGTGTAGAGGCGGTGAACAATACATTTTCATTTATTACACAAAAACTGTAGAAAACGAATTTGGTTCTCATGGAAATTTTTTCTGCGACCTCTGTGTTTTGTGCTGTTTTCCAAATATGACACTCAAGGTTGCTTTATTTGAAATATATACAGAAACAGTGCGTATATCACATGACTGCTCACATCACATCATATATTATATAACCGGTTATAACTACTTAAATGATATATGTTGTATTATTCAATTTAACTGCCTTCTTTCAATACACCACTAGATACGATAAATGGCTTGTTATATTTTGTGTACTGGTGAAATTGCAAGATGCGTCACATTACAAATCTGATTATATTACGTCAATAGTAACATTTCTTCTCCTATTATAAGAAAATTTTCTCAAGGACACTATGTCTCAGTATGGGTGTTTGGGTGGCTGCAGGTGCCCGTGTTTCTTTTGTTCCAACACAGTTTCACATTTGCTATTAGTTTCTTTTAGTCCTCGCGACTTAGAGTTTCATCAGTAAGATGCCGATAGGAAAAGTACCAAATATAGAAACATTACTGTGATCGATTTGTTCCATTAAACCCTTCAGGGCCGTGTCCCAGTAGAGTTGCACTCTGATGGCTGAAACAAATAAAAGTATTACAAAATAATAAGAGTTCAAAATGTAAGGAAATAATAGTATCAAATTGTCATAAGCATTTCCTTGCATCGTTTCATTATTGAATACTATTAGTAAATATCTTTATTTCTTCTTTTCCAGGTATAACTACGAAAACTCTATAACCCAAAACAACTTACCTTTAAGCTATAGCTCATTCTTGTTTGCTTATATTCAAAGACATAAATACATTGGAAGCATTTTCAATTTTGATCTATTCAAATTACTCCATTGTAGTAAAATTCATCAACAAATTGATATCAGTATAAATCCTGGATTTCTTCAAGCTTGCTGATTCAACATTTTCAGTTCCGAATGGAAATCATCTTAAAATATTACTTTTCTACTTTATTTCTTATCACTATATTTATGAATAATATCATTCCAACATCAAATTCTGTCCTAAATTGTTTACGTACGACGGATTGTGAATTTTGCTCTATTTCACAACACTGTCATATATATAATAGATGCTGCTGTAATGAAGATCAACGGAAAACTGTTGAGTCCGAATATTTCGATCCATCAATATATTATAGTTGCAGCCTTGTTCAGGACAAAACATATTATATCTTTGATCACTGTCCATCAAATCACAGTGATATAAGTCATGTGAGCGGATGTGAATATCCTACAAACAACAATAGCCCGGACAATATGCCTGTGTTCGGTGAAACAAGTAAAAGACTCTACAGGAACCGATATTGTGCTCTGTGCCACTCGGAAAAATATATATTATGGGAGATAGTTTATGACTGCGATAATACAGTAAATAAAAACCCTGCCAATATAATGAATATTATTGAAAATGGTAAATGTCCCAAGCAGAACGCTCCTCCTGATAATTTAAAGCCGTATCTGGTTCCTTGCATTCCAAGTGTTCGTAAATGCTCGCCTCTTATATTAAATGAAACATTGGAACATCACTGTCAAAATTTAGCAAGTAAGAACCTTAGAGGAAAGGCCCAATGTACATTAGATAATATCTATACTGATCAAGGCATTATATGTTGCAATAATACTAACAACAATGATTTTGGTTTTACAAGCTTACCTTCCTTAACTATCATTTTTAATTATAATGCCAAATATTTAATCATTAAAGAAGTGAAAGACGGTACTGTAATTGAAACGAAATTGCCATTCTGTCCAAAATATACCAATTACGATAAAAACACAATGCGTTGTCGCAAGAATTTTTATCACCCCATCTTAAATTGTACAGCGACCAGATTGAAGGACTCTGAACATCATATCACTAGTGATGGTTTTCTCTATTTAAATATTACCCAACTTTGGCTCAATCAATCAGAATTCAGTATTGATGAAGATGGTTTAAGTATCTGTGTAAAGAATGATAACAATGGAATATCAAAATATTCCGAAATTGAGAGCTATACCACATTAGTAGGACTAGCAATCTCTGTCCCAGCTCTAGCAATCACTATTATAGTCTATCTCTGTATACCTGATCTCCGTACCTTACCAGGTAAATTGCTCATTAGTCTTTCATCAGCACTGTTTGTAGCTGAGCTTCTGTTTCTTATCTCATCACAAATTACTACATCTACAGTGCTGTGTAAATCTTTAGCTGTTGTCATGCATTATGCATTTTTAGCGACTTTCTTCTGGATGAATGTCATGTCTTTTGATGCCTGGCACACTTTCTCAAGGCTTACACAATTCCGGAGATCAGAAAATGATACCAAGAAACTTGTATTATATTGCTTATATGCTTGGATCTGTCCACTTCTAATAGTAACAGTGTCACTAATATTCGAGTACACACCTGGAAATCATGGACTTTCTCCAGAATATGGAATTGGTAATTGCTGGATTACAAATGTAAACAGTTTGCTCTGGTTCATGGCAATCCCCGTTATCATTATATTATGCCTCAATATTATCGCGTATAGCATCACTATTAGAGAATTATATTTGGCCTGCAAACTTTCTTCAAAATATTTATCAAAACGAAACAAGAAGGTGTTCTTCATTTACATAAAATTAAGCTTCATCATGGGTTTAACGTGGATATTCGGATTCCTTTATGCGTTTACGAAGATTGACGAATTTTCTCTACTATTTTGCATCTTAAACTCTTTCGTCGGTTTACTCATTTCTTTGTCATTTCTCTTAACAAAGATCGTCTGCCGCAGTTTTCAACATATGTTTCTTAAAATACGAAAATATATCGATTCCTCAAACGCTGATCTCTCGACGATTACTGAAACAATCTCGACCAATATTCAACATGAAACGTCACTAAATTAATTGGAATTTCTCCAGGAATACTCTAAACATCAGACATTCTATCACAGTACACAACCTATTGTAATAATAGATTCTATAAACTACTCCGTAAAAGTCTCAGACACCACTTACTGCATTGTATTTCAGAATTCTTTACGTTTATGATAATGATATAAACGTTAAGAATTATAATAAAATGCAGATTGTGATGACATTTCTGATATCCCTCAACGAGCTTTCGCATTAGAAACTGAAGCAGAGTTTCCTCTCACTACACAATTTCACCAATCTCAGATTGTCACCCTCTCCATCAAGCTTTTTTAGAATGTATCTATTGTCAACGATTTTTAAATCGACTTCAGTACTTTGATCTTCTCTTGGGGATTAATAACATTTCTACAATTAGATAATGCTGAATATCTATAATTTTTCAAATACTTTTCATGTTCTGGATAAATACATCTTCGACCACTTTTATCATAGATCTCGTTCAGAAAAATTCATCTATGTGGCTGACACGTACATTCTCAAGCATTGGCTTGTTGTCATGAAACCATTCTTTTCACATCACATGTAATACTTATAGCAGAATCCAGTGAGACTAAATGTCGTCTGCATCGCCAAGAATTTTTGTTATCTAGGAAACATGACAGAACGAGTACAGTGAACTTGACGTACATAATGGAATGTCCAATATTCTTGTATGAGTCCTCAAGGTAAATTTGAACTGAAATGAAATAAAAGACAGCTGAACTGCTGGAGTCAACTGCCTCGTTGTTGTCAAACTACAATGTTTGCAAGACAAATTTTGAACATGTGTATTGACAAAATTTTTCTTGTTTGGAAAATGAGAATGAGAAAAGTAAAATAGCCGATGCGTGATGAATATCCAACTTTTCTGTAAACATTCTGCTTAAAATAAATTTGACAGGAGGGAAGTAAAAAAAACAATAGGGTTTTACATCCTCTATTTAAGAAATTGGTTTCATTTGGGAACGAACTAACTTAGAATATCTTCTGTCTTGTATTGAACCATGATTTTTCAAACTATAACTAAACTAAACCTATTTCAAACGTTCCCATTGTGCATATGTTACGTTTAGATGCATGATAAATTACGTGATGGGAATTTGTACAATTCATGACTGCTTCGATATCATGAGCAATCATATTCCATTCGTTAATTACTACTACTATTCTAAATAATTATATGTATTATGTCTCAATATCATGCGGGTCACTTTCGCATGACTACTTACTTTTCTTTCCTTCCAACATCAAAGAACTTTGCACCTTACTTGACGTGTTATATCACACTACTATTTCTAATTCTTCAGCGCCTACATTGAATGCTTAAATTTCATGGCAGACTGTATTATATAAATATTATATTTTATGGAATTATACTTCATGCAATTAGTTACGCTACATTATCATTATTAATGCGTATCCTTAGACGACGAGCTGGAAGAAGCGTTAGCACTCCGGGTAAAATGCTTAGCGGCATTTCGTCCGACTATGCATTCTGAGTTCAGATTCCGCAGAGGTCGACTTTGTCTTTTCATCCTTTCGGGGTTGATAAAATAAGTACCAGCTGAGTACTGGGGTCGATATAATCGACTAATCCCTCCTCTCAAATTTCTCCTACAAATATCAGGCCCTGTGCCTATAGTAGAAGGGATTATTAATGTGTATCCTAAGGCGACGAGTTGGAAGAATCATTAGCACTCCGAGCAAAATGCTTAGCGGCATTTCGTCCGTTTATACGTTCTGAGTTCATATTCCGCCGAGGTCGACTTTGCCTTTCGTCTTTTTGGGGCTGATAAAATAAGTGACAGTTGAGCACTGAGGTCGATATAATCGACATACCCCCTCTCCCGAACTTGTTTGCCTTGTCCCAAAATTTGAAGTCAATATTACATGTATTGTTAAATATGTCTGCTTTTATTATTAGAGTTGTTTTATATGTTCGGTCCCATTAACTGCAAGTTTTATTACATTACATGACGAGGTTGCTTACCTTTCATGTCATGCTCATTTGTAGTTTTATGCAGGGTGTCTCAATAAACTTTTCTACCATAGACACGGGACCTGAAATTTGGAGTTAAGTAGAGCTAGTTGATTACATCGAACCCAGCAGTTAACTGGTACTTATTTATAGACTCCGTAAGCATGAAAGACAAAGTCGACCTCAACGGAATTTGAACTCGAAAAAATGCTTCTAAACATTTTGTCCGGCGTACTAACGATTCTGCCAGATCACCTTAAGGTGTTTCATAATAATGGGAACACTTTATACACAAATAACTGGGACTGGAACACGCAAATCTAGCAGGCTGAATCAAAGTTTTTTTTTTTTAATTTAAATCTTTGATTAATGCTTCAAACAAATTGCATACAGAAAGCGTTTATTCATCAAAATATATCCCATCATATTCTATCGTTATCGTTGTGCTAGAAGCTCAATTCCATGCTTATACCATTTGGCTGGTTTGGAGGCAAAAAAACTCCCCGCATACGTTTTCAACCTTACCTACATTGTAAAACATCCGACTGTGCAGGAAATGGGTCATAGTTCGGAGAAGGTGGTAATCAGATGGTGCAAGATGAGGCAGCACAAGTTTCTCAAGTTTGTGCTTAAACCCATTGGCAGTGTGTGCCGAGATATTGTCATGCTGTAGGGGTGAGCGTCTTCGATTGACTAATGCCAGTAGAAGGCATTCAAAGCTTCTTATACTCGCTGCAGTTGTTGAGCATAAAAATTAATGTTCACAGCATGACTATCTGAGACAAGCTCAAAATGCAACAACCCCTTCAAAGTCCACCAGACACATAACATGACCTTCTATTCAAACCACCTTTATTTGACAACAGGTTCTGAAGCCTGGCTTGAAGGCTGCCACGTATTTCTGTTATTAAGATTGTGAAAATAGAACCATTTTTCGTCCCCAGATACATTTCGACGCCAAAAACGGACATTTAAAGGATTCTCCAACAGTTGTTTGCAAATGTTCTCACGTCGTTGAACTTGCTCATTGGTAAGTTCATGGGGAACTTCTCCACAACTTCTCGAGCTTATGGAGTTGTCAGTTGATTGTGCCTTACGAAGGATCAGGTTCTACCAACGATGTTCGAGCTTGTGCTTGTCTGTTGGGAAACCATTTCAAGCAAGGTAACATTTTCCATATCAGAAGACTCCCTGACTTGTGTTTGTCTTTGAGGCTAGTGTCACCTTCCTTGAAATTTTATTCCCACACGTTCTTTGACAGTTCATTAATTTCTGTTGAATCTACCCTTGCACTCAGTCCTTTTCTCCACAGATAGCGTAAAATGGCTCAAATTGCAATTTTTTCACCACTCATTATCAAAGGTGTAAAATAAAGAATAAACAATTACTGTTTATATGCTATATATTAAAAACAAGAATAAACTATTCAGCAACGATTGGATAACAAAGTTGTATCAAATTAATGATGTAACATGACGATATAAGTTGGCAAAAATCAACAGAGAAAATCAGAAAAAAACTTTTGACTCAATCTGGTAATATAAATAAATTATAAATATTACAAATAAAGTATGTTCCATCAGTATGAGATGCCCTGAATTACGTAATTATTTGTATTGTATAACATTTCCTTACAGGTTTTCTTACATTTCACTATTGTTAATATTACACATCTTGTTATATTTAATAACGAATTATTCTGTTTTATTAAATATCAGTGATATGCGTTATACAATTTGTTATATTTCATGAATTACCGTTATGAATTACTTGCCATGTTGTATTATACAGCTGCCTACAATAACTTTATAGCCACGGGAATAAAATGCAACATTATTTAACTTGTGAAAGAAAACCTCATGAAAAATTAACCAGAATTAATAAAATTTTGTTTCAATAACTTATAAGCTTGGTAGAGAACACTCCTGCTTTCAAGCATCCATTTGATTAAGTTGTTAATGACAGACTTATCTACACTTACCCACCCTTCAGTCAACACTATTTCTTTCAGTTCTGTCATTGATGTAATATTTGATGGTCTTGCTCACAACCTTCTATCGAAAGGTTTCTATATATGTTTTATTGGATTGAGATCAGAACTTGAACCACATTTCAATGATTTGATTCTATCAATTCTTTACCGATTCTCGTATGATATAGGGCTCTGTCTTCTTGAAAGCGTAATCTCCTTACCAATTCCTACATTGGAACACATAGGTAATTAACCATTTTTAAGTATTTTACAGTCACCTCATTTTCTTGTATATATATATATATATATATAAGAAAGTTAGAAAATGGATAAAATATTTAATAAAAATTTATCTGCAAAAATCAAACATAGTCCCTTACACCTGTTTCAATTAAGCTTAATAGATTAAATAATAATTATTAAAATCATTATATTAGGCAAAATCTCTTCAGTGGGGTAGAAAAAAATATGCCATTAAGTTTTTAATTGTTGTATTTTAGAATCTGTTGCAGTTAGATTCTGTTGTATTTTAGAATAATACTCGGCAGACTGAGTATTATTTTATGGCTAATATTGGTATATAATAGTTTAGTTGTTATGTGTGATTAGTGCAAAGATACTAGGAATATTTTTAGTGGGGGAGTAATATGATAATATTAAAAATAATTAAATTAAATAGTATACAAGAATATATATATAATAATAATAATAATAATAATAATAATAATAATAATAATAATAATAATAATAATAATAATAATGATAATAATAATAAAAATAATAATAATAATAGGGAGTATAACTCCAAACTTACAGGGAACATTCAATTTAGTATTAAATCAAATTTCGCAATATAAATATATAATATATAAATGAGAGAAAATAACCACTATTATGCAATTCAAACAATGATAGGCATAAACAAACCAAATCATAAATAAAAAATAAAGTATATTTTTATAAAACATATAACTAGATCACAAAAACTATACTTTTTGTGGTCTAGTTATGTTTTATAAAAATATATTTTATTTATGAATTGGTTTATGTCTATCATTGTTTGAATTGCATAATAGTGTTTTTTTTTTCTCTAATTTATATTATATATATATATATATATATATACATATGATGGAAAATTGAATATATACAGATTATATATAAATATAATGTGAATGCATATCATGTGTTAATTTGCAGTTAAAGATTTATCAGTATAGTTAATGAAATGGTTATGTGGAAAATGAAAGATACAAATATTATCAAGTGTAGCTATTCAATGCTGTAATAGTGGATAACTGATATAAAAGTTAGCAAATGTATATGGTAAGATATTGGTAGAAAAATATTTATTGTGTGTACAATATGCTAAACAGTAGAATTAATTATTATAATATTATGTTAAGACTTGTGTGTAATAAGATTGTAATAGAATTAGATATTAACCATAATTAAATCTCAGAATGAGATTGAAACAGTAATCGCTCGATAATGTAAAGTATAGAAGCCATCTTATCATGGCTAACCACATTGGGGAGTGGGTGTTACTGTAGCTTTATAGCCCCAAGAGATTGTCGTCTCTAGCTGGCTTTAGACACAATATCAGTGCCCTTGGAGTATATTAATGTTGGTAGTTTATTAGTTAGGTAAAAGTTAGGGGGTTGTTATTAATATTGGAGTAAGTGATTATAGGGGTATGTACAAGCAATCTAATTGGAGAGATAAAAAAAATTGATTCTAGAGAGGGAGATGATAAAATGATTATATAATTAAATAATGAATTAAATAAATGAATGCTTAAATTTGAAAGATATTTATATTTCCAAGTGAATATATGGAACGCTTTTCTCATTTAAAAGAATATAATAGGGTATTCCTGGATGAAAGAATAAATAGTACTTTAGTTATATAAATATAAACTATTTTTAGTGTTGACTTTGTAAAACAGTGCAGAGATAATTGTATCACATTTAAGGTAAGTTACAATAATATTAGTGGAGCTAGGGGTTAGCGGGGGTGTACAAATATTATAGTGAGAAAGACAACAAATCTATATATTATTTGAATTTGGAAAATACATATTGTCCCATGTGAACAAAGGGTGTACTTTTCTCGTTTCCTAGGTTAAGTAGGGTATTCCTAGACAAAAGAATATGGAATGCCTCCCTTATACAAATAAGATATTTTTTATTATTGACCTTGTAAGCTGATGCGGAAACTTTTATATTCCATTTAAGACCAACTTCAATATTGTTATCTTTTAATTGCCAAATAAATTCACTTAAACCAGTAGAATTAGATTTCTATCTATTCCTAAAAGTGTGTAAGTGGTTCATGACGCGTTTCTCTATTGTATTTTCTTCCGAATATATATATATACATATATATATATATATATATATATATATATATATATATATATATATATATATATATATATATATATATATATATATATAGTTAGGTGTTAAATAACCACCTAATGGATATTAAATATCCAAAGAATTTACCGGGTTTTTTTACCTATATAAATAACAATGTTATGAACTATCGCTCTTAACAAATAGGTAAATGAATAAGATAAACATACAGCTTGTCAATGTATAAATATAAATTAGAAATGCAAAGCAAAATAATAAAGTGAACAACTAAATAATTTAATCATTAAATGATAAATTCAATTCAATTGTTTTATTTTATACAAACAAATGGCACATTTCATAAATTACAACTTTTTCGAGAATAAATACTGTTTAAATATAATGAGGCTTCATCAGATAGACATATCTTCTTGTTTTTGTTCTTGTTGTTTTTTCAATTGCGATGAACAAACCGGTGTAATTTCAGGAACAAGGCAAATGAGTTGTTAAAGTTGAGCAAATAACATTAGAAAACTGTTGTTTGGTACCTGAAATTCATGACTAATACTAACATTCGAAACAAAATTAACTTTTCGTAAAATATTAATAAGAAATGGCACCATTTATATGTGAGGCAAGTATGTATAAAAAATATTTTACTCAAATTTCCAATAAATCATTTTAATGTTATAAGCTGGAAAAATCGTTAAATTAGTGCTATAAACGTTTTGCAGTATTTCTTCCGACTCTTTATGTCCTAAGTTCAAATGTACACAAGGCCAGCTTTTCACTTCATTCGTCCGAGGCCGAGAAAATAAAATCCCAATCAAGTACTGGGGTCGATGTAATCCACCAATTACCTCCACTCAAAACTACTGGACTCGCACCTAAATCAGAAGCACTATTAATTGGCCAAATATTACATTCACTTGCTTACACTCCTCCCTCCTCCCTCTTCTTCACCTGACTTCCATCAACCATGATGACAGACGTACACCAATCCTGCAATAATCCTTTCCACTCTAGATGTAAGGCCTGAAATCTTGGGGAAGAAGGTAAGTCGATTACATTGATATTAGTGCTCAGCTGGTACGTATTTCGTCGAATGTGAAAGGATGAAAGGCAAAGCCAACCTCGACGGAATTTGATCTCGGGACGTAATGCTGGAAGAAATGTCGCTAAGCATTCTCTCCGGAGTGTTAACGGTACTGTCAGCTCGCTGCCTCCCAGTCACGGTAATAAAAGCTTTAACTTTTGGCACAAGCCCAGCAAGTTCGGGGAGGGCTTAAGTTGATTAGATCGACCCCCGTACGAAACTGGTACTTATTTTATCGACCCTGAATTCTTTACATTAATATTACAGGCGGGTTGATCACTGTGATTCAGAGAAGCAGAAACAGTGGAAGCGCAATGGCTCAATGGTTAGGGCAGCGGACTCACGGTCGGAGGATCGCGGTTTCGATTCCCAGACCGGGCGTTGTGTGTGTTTATTGAGCGAAAACACCTAAATCTCCACAAGGCTCCGGCAGGGGTGGTGGCGACCCCTGTTGTACTCTTTCGCTCCAACTTTCACTCTTTCTTCCTGTTTCTTGTCTCCGACCTCCTACGCAATCGCTGAGCCTGGATGCGCATTCATCCATCCGTCGATGCTCTCGGTGTCGGGAGTTGACCTGCTTTCTCTTCTGCGGGTCTTACGAATAGAAAAGGACCACGTTTCTGACTTCTCTCATCTTGCGAGCTCTGGGACGAAGAACGTTCGCTCAACAGCAACAGCAGCAGAAACAAATTTCTCAAACTCGTCATATTCAAAATAAGTGTGTGTGTGTGTGTGTGTGTGTTTATCGTCGATCGAATTAAGATTTGTATTTTCGAGTTCATGCTTTAAAAGATCAAACGCTTCAATAGCAAAGATGTCGATAGGCAAAAAGGATTTGTCAGAAAAATGAATGAGCTTTCTTAAAAACAATCAAAAATCCATTTTGCATGGTGTGCAAACAATTGTCGTGAATGCTTTAAAAAAAAGGACATCGAAGATGACGTAAACAGCTGAATAATAGATGCAATCAATAATAATCCAATTAATTGCTGTCACTGATCTTTGATATCACAAATGTAATTTAATCGTGTTTCTAGCGTGTTATTTCTGCGATCATAGACGAAGTTAATCTTAACGGTTTATTTACAATTTACTCATCCAGTCTGTGGCAGTGTCTTAATTGACAATTTCAGCAGTGTTCATCCATATTCATTCAATTTCTTAAATATGTCCGCTTTTTGTTGAATCTTTGCTTTGTTTTCTCATATTATGAGTGATGGGGGTATGTTACCAAAAGTCAATTATCCGAGGGAGGTCGTTCACTGAATCTGTTGTGGAATCTCAATTCAGAATGGAATGTAATGGAAAACGGATGGAACTTAAAGCATAAAATCTGAAAGCTAAAACTTTAAAAAAAAATCTCCTTGCCAATTAGAACGCTGTCACAGATTCAGCAAACAATAGCACTTCTTATGTCAGGTAACTGGCTTCTTGTACACAATCTTCAGTCTTTTTTTATTTCTGAGGAGACCAAACAATCGTCTCATCGAACGCCAAACTTAACAAGAGTCAATTCGCATAACAGACCCCTTTTCAAGCTAAGAGCGCCGAGTAAATAATAAATATAAACCAAATGTATGTTAACAAATGCTGTTTATTGGATATTTTTTTCAGATGCTGATGGTGATGTACAGTAAAAAGTAGAAATGTTCGAGAAATTCCCAAACTGCAGGCATTTTTTAGCTATTATTCTTGTGGAAAGAAAAGAAAAACAAACAAATAATCCCAAAAATGAATTACAGATACAGAAAAGGAGAGAAAATTCACTGATTTTTGTGAATGTATACAGGAATCCCAAGATCCATGTTAAACCCATAACAAGACTGAGCTTGAAGAAAATTTGGAAGTGAATATTATGGTAACTTATTAAATATTTTGCAGAACGCTTCATTTCTAAACGGAGGCCTCTTGAAATAAAAATAAAGGCTAAAATATTAAGTATTAACAGTATTATCACTGGAATTCCAAACACCAATAATAAACACTTTCCATTTGTAATCCAACATATACCCTTGCCATATGCTGGCGAAATTGCTTTGTTTTCTGGTATATACTCAAGTAGGAGTGACATAGTTACAATTATAAGTGGACTGATCCATGCATATATAGAATACGGTAAAAGTTTTTTATTACCCTGATTAGAAATATGAAATTGCATGAATCCTGAGAAAGTGCAGCAGGCATCAAACGATATGACATTCATCCAGAAGAACGATGCTAAGAAAGAATAATGCATCAAAACAGCTGTTAAAATACATTGAATAGTATACGGAGGTACATATCTAGAAATAAGAAACAAAACCTCTGCCAACAACAGCGATGACAGAAGACTGATTACGAATTTACCTGGTAAAGTACGTAGTTCAGGTATACAGAGATAAGTTACAATTGTTATTAGTAGAGCAGGAACAGAAATAGTAAGACCTATAAATGTAATATAACTCTCAGATATAGCATATTTTGATATTGCACCGAAGTCCTTATCTATGCAGATACTTATGCCTTGAGTGTCCTGGCTGAATTCTGTTCTGTTCAGTAGTCGTTGAGTTTTATTCAAATAAAGCAGACCTTCATCATTGAGGTAATATTCATCATCACTTAGTCTCACTGCAATACAATTCATGAGTGAATAGAAGAAAACTGAACGACACTGGTTTTGATAAACATCAAATAATAAATCACTGTTACAGAGAATTGTTTCATGCCTTCCTGCGCTTCTATTCGTGTCGACACTCTCTTGAATAGCATTTATGTATTGTAATATATTACTGCTGTGGTCGAATATTATAGTCAATGGATAGGTTCTTTCAACCGTTTTGCGACCTGAATTAAAATATGTAGTGTTTAAGGCACTGCATAAAGCACAGTGTCGGTACTTATTTGAAGATGCCAGTGAAATAGAATTTGTTTCACATAACTCCGATCTATTTTCATGTCGCTCTTTTATAGAACAATTCGAAATATCGTATAAGCATTCATGTAGATTATTAATAAATGTAATATCTGGGACATCAAATGAATAAAAGGTACATGTACCATTTGAAAGGTACCTTGAAAGTTGCTGATATGTAATATCATTCACATCGCATTCATAAATCGATTTGCCCAAGATGTATTCTTGATCGTTGCACAAAGCACAGAATAAGTTCTTGTACAATCTTTTGTCTACTTTCCCGAAAGCTGGTACTTTCAAGATATAATCTTCATCAACAGAATTTTCACATCTGCTCACATATTCTTTAATAGGGTAACTAGGAAGGCATTTGTCAAGGGCAATGTAATATCCAATTTTCAGTTTCGTACAACTTTGTGCAGAAATATTTTGACTATGAGAAACATTACGATTAGCTAGGTCTAAACAACAATTCTTAAACAAGTGACATTCAGGTTGACACGAACATTTGTGATATAGCTCCCATTCTGAGCAAGAAACTGATGTTGCATCATAATACTTACTTTGCAAACATAAATTAGCATTTATAAAAAAGTAGAGGATAAATGAAACCCACTTCATTGTTTATTCTTAAGGATTATTAATTCTGCTTTCTATTATAATAATTTTTTTCGCAACAAAAAAGTAGTATTGTTCAATGATTCCGAATACAATATGAATAGTTACTCATTATCAATCTTTAAGTCAACAAACTACGCTACTCTATACTTTCAAATGTTAGCCGATAGGGAACCTTTACGTGGTCGCTCGACCTACCAGACATAGCAGCAAAATCACCCTCCCTCAGATCATTTCTTAACCTAAGCACAAGACATTGGATAATTTAGTTTTCTAGATATCTCTAAGAGGATGGGCTGGCCAAGGCTGGAATACCTTTTATCTCATGTCTACTAGAGCAGCGAATTGGCAGAGTCGTTAGAGCGTCAGAGAGAACACCTTGCTGTATTTGTTTCGATTGTCTGCGATGTATTTAAATCCTGCGGAGGCCTGCTTTGCTTATCATTCCTTCATAGGCAATAAAGTTACATTCAAGTGATAACTCCTTCTATCACTCTCACTCTCTCTATCTATCTATCTATCTATCTATTTATTTATATCTATCTCTCCCTCTCTCTCTCTCTCTCTCTCTCTCTCTCTCTCTCTCTCTCTCTCTCTCTCTCTCTCTCTCTCTCTCTCTCTCTCTCTCTCTCTCTCTCTCTCTCTCTCTGTGAAAATGTTACGTTGAAGAACCCAAGAAAAGAAAGTCCATGTCGCAGCCCCACTAATCCTTTTACTACCGCCCAATGAGCGCGATGAGATAAAAAAAAGATCTACTCAATCAAGGTTGACTCGATGCTAGACAACTGCAACCACAACAACAGTAATTAATCAAAAGCTCTGATCAGCACTTATACAATCAAGAAGATATAATTACAATACGATATTTATATTCGTGGTTTCACACTTGAATAAGCTGAGTGTTTAATAGGATTCTTATCAAGAATAAATCGTGTCAATCACCTACGGTTGAATTAATAAAGCTTTAGTTCACATTCCTCAAACAGGAATATACTCTGTGGCTACTTCGCAGTTAATATATAACAAAGTGAATGCTTATTGGCTTCTTGGTAGCAACTTTCACTCACAGTCCAAATTATTATAGAACAAAATACTCCTGCTGCTTTGTGACTTTTCTAATGGAGTTCTCAGTATTTGTCATATAAATATCATCCAGGGACATATGGGTTTCAGTTGTGGTTGCCTGGAATAAAATGTTAAGAGATAATTAAATAATCAATATCATAAATAACATACATAATGTTGAAATATCATTTTATTAAACAAGCATCAATAATGTCAGAAATATATATATCAGAAATAAGCAGAGTTAAGCATGTAATTAAGCATGATGATGATGATGATAATAATAATAATAATAATAATAATAATAATAATAATAATAATAATAATAATAATAATAATTATAATAATAATAATAATAATAATAATAATAATAATGATAATAATAATAATAATAATAATAATGATAATAATAATAATAATAATAATAATAATAATAATAATAATAATAATAATGATAATAATGATAATGATAATAATGATAATAATAATAATAATAATAATAATGATGATGATAATAATGATAATAATAATAATAATAATAATAATAATGATAATAATGATAATAATAATAATAATGATAATAATGATAATAATAATAATAATAATAATAATAATAATAATAATAATAATAATAATAATAATAACAATAATAATAATAATAATAATAATAATAATAATAATAATAATAATAATAATAAATGCCCTGATGCAGTACCAGGCAGTGGCTCTCATGGCTTCTGATCTTAACTGATTGGAAGTGTTATCATGTACATTGTTTTGTCTTGGTATAAAAGATGGGCTACAGCAAATATTCTGCTCAATACCACAGATTTGCTTGTCAGTTGTTTGACCTTAACCAGTTGAGCATGTCCCTTAGTGGCTGACGATATGTGCATCTCTGATCACGAGCAGAAGTAGTGGGGGAGCATCATAGCCATGTGTTGAGAGGGATTGTCTGGGGTTTGAATAGTTCACCTCTGGAAACATGGGTGGTTCTTTCAACATCCTTAAACAACCCTTATTCAGGGACCGTTTGAGCGGGATGGGCTACTCAACCTGAAGAAAATTCTAACTGGGCCCCACCTGCAAGGTCATGTGCTGTTTATCTTGATATGAGATCACCATGTCGCGCACATATGGTTGTGATGCATGTGCCTGGTGTACCTTTATCAGACGGGTAGTCATGATGGGTATATTGGGCTTCGTATATTTTACCCCAGTGTCACTTTGATGGCATGAACTGCTCTCTCACTCAATAATAATAATAATAATAATAATAATAATAAATGCCCTGATGCAGTACCAGGCAGTGGCTCTCATGGCTTCTGATCTTAACTGATTGGAAGTGTTATCATGTACATTGTTTTGTCTTGGTATAAAAGATGGGCTACAGCAAATATTCTGCTCAATACCACAGATTTGCTTGTCAGTTGTTTGACCTTAACCAGTTGAGCATGTCCCTTAGTGGCTGACGATATGTGCATCTCTGATCACGAGCAGAAGTAGTGGGGGAGCATCATAGCCATGTGTTGAGAGGGATGCTTTGGGGTTTGAATAGTTCACCTCTGGAAACATAGGTGGTTCTTTCAACATCCTTAAACAACCCTTATTCGGGGACCGTTTGAGCGGGATGGGCTACTCAACCTGAAGAAAATTCAAACTGGGCCCCACCTGCAAGGTCATGTGCTGTTTATCTTGATATGAGATCACCATGTCGCGCACATATGGTTGTGATGCATGCGCCTGGTGTACCTTTATCAGACGGGTAGTCATGATGGGTATACTGGCCTTCGTATATTTTACCCCAGTGTCACTTTGATGGCATGAACTGCTCTCTCACTCAATAATAATAATAATAATAATAATAATAATAATAATAATAATAATAATAATAATAATAATAATAATAATAATTGTTTTGTCTTGGTATAAAACCTTAACCAGTTGACCATGTCCCTTAGTGGCTGACGATATGTGCATCTCTGACCACGAGCAGAAGTAGTGGAGGAGCATCATAGCCGTGTGTTGAAAGGAATTCTTAGAGGTTTGGATAATTCACCTTTGGAAACATGGGTGGTTCGTTCAACATCCTCGACCAGAAGAAAATTCTAACTGGACCTCACCTGCAAGGTCATGCGCTGTCTATCTTGATATGAGATCACCATATCGCACACATATGGTTGTGATGCATATACCTGGTCTACCCTTATCAGTCGGGTAGTCATGATGGGTATACTGGCCTTCGTATATTTTACCCCAGTGTCACTTTGATGGCATGCACTGCTCTTTCACCCAATAATAATAATAATAATAATAATAATAATAATAATAATAATAATAATAATAATAATAATAATAATAATAATTGTTTTGTCTTGGTATAAAACCTTAACCAGTTGACCATGTCCCTTAGTGGCTGACGATATGTGCATCTCTGACCACGAGCAGAAGTAGTGGAGGAGCATCATAGCCGTGTGTTGAAAGGAATTCTTAGAGGTTTGGATAATTCACCTTTGGAAACATGGGTGGTTCGTTCAACATCCTCGACCAGAAGAAAATTCTAACTGAACCTCACCTGCAAGGTCATGCGCTGTTTATCTTGATATGAGATCACCATATCGCACACATATGGTTGTGATGCATATACCTGGTCTACCCTTATCAGTCGGGTAGTCATGATGGGTATACTGGCCTTCGTATATTTTACCCCAGTGTCACTTTGATGGCATGCACTGCTCTTTCACTCAATAATAATAATAATAATAATAATAATAATAATAATAATAATAATAATAATAATAAAAAATATTCAGACAAATACATAACAAAAACACCAGGACTTACAAACACATATAACATACAGAAAATTGCACTACTAGGCACTGCACACATCCTACGCAGAACACTTTCCATACAATAACCATCAGAGCATCACAACAAATCACAGCACATACCCAAGGCACACAGAGCTGTGCTCGGTAGTGAAGTGAAACACGCTATAAAAATAAAACTACTGAATAATAATAATAGTAATAATAATAATTGTTTTGTCTTGGTATAAAACCTTATAATGATGATGATGATGATGATGATGATGATGATGAGCAGTTTTTTGGGTTTACTCTGTTCTCATGTCAATTCCGATATCATCATCATCATCATCATCATTATTATTATTATTATTATTATTATTATTATTATTATTATTATTATTATTATTATTATTATTGAGTAATGATGATGATGATGATGATATCGGAATTGACATGAGAACAGAGTAAGCCCAAAAAACTGCTCTGCTGGGGACTGCTAAGATTTTGAGATTGGTATTTGGATGTTGAATGTTTCCCACGATAATTAACAGCCAAGTATCGAAGCTTATAATGTACAGAAAGAGACCCTGTGAGATCTCTGACATCAGGCTGATGTCCGCTCACACAGAATCTACCAGAACAAACAAGACCGAGCGATCTGAGAAGTAAAACAATAATAATTGATAACCGCAAAGCTTAGGACATGATCCCACATTCTTCGATCATTGAGTGCTTGGATATGTTTGGAATTTCAAGGAAGAGTTTCTGAGATTATCAAAAGACTATAATTTGGTGGGCAGGGTTAGTAGTACGATGTAATCTCGAATATAATGCGAATCACCATCGCCACCATCACCCTCGTATACACAACATAGTTTATCTTTAATAAATCGACCCCAGCGCTTATATATTTCTTAAAGGCTGGTACTTATTCTATCGTTCTCTATTGCTGAATCGCTAAGTTATGCGAGTATCAACAAACCAACACCGGTTATCAAGCGAGGAGAGGGACAAACATAGACAGAGATACAAACGCCCACAACACACACACACACACACACACACACACACACACACACACACACACACACACACACACACACATTCGACAGACTTCCACACTGTTTCCGTCTACTAAATCCACTTACAGGCATAGGTCGGCTATAGAAGAAGACTATTGGTGAAGACGCCAAACAAAGATTGAAACTGAAACTGAATGGTCGCAAAGCGATCTTCTTAACCACACAGCCATGCCTACGCCAATAGTTTTTGTTTGTTTGTTTGTGTTTGTTTTTTCAAGGGATGTTATACAGCTCTAAAATTTAAAACGCATAAAACAAACACTAAAACCAGTCAGCCTGCCACGATTGCTGAGTAACCTCTGTTTAAAGCTTCTGAGAGAAGACTGTTATTTATTTATGCGCCCTTTTCAAGCCTAGCCAGGCTCATGGCCCCGGTTTCTGTGGTGCATGTGTTCCACACACACACACACCCAGCTGGACGGGACGCCAGTCCATCGCAGCGTTACCCAAGAAACAGGAAGAAAGAGTGAGAGAAAGCTGCGGCGAAAGAGTACAACAGGGCTCGCCACCACCCGCTTCCAGACCCTCGTGGAGCTTTTAGGTGCTTTCGCTCAATAAGCACACACAACGCCCGGTCTGGGAATCGAAACCGCGGTCCTCCGACCGCGAGTCCGCTGCCCTAACCACTGGGCCATTGCGCCTCTATGAGCGAAGACTCTAGCATACGTAAAAATGTTATTTTTGTTTTTTTTTTTATGCGTTTATCATTTAAAACCATCGTAATCCGATTCCACGCTTCTGGTTCTTCAAATAATTTTTGCTGTTCTTCTAAATTTAGCACTCCATCAGTGCCACTTCCTATCATTTCATCATATTCTTCATCTATGCTTGCAATGAGGACTGTAGCAACATACTGATCATTCCACAACACTTTATCTTCTGCTCCATCCAATTCGTTAGTGATGCCAGTCTTTGAAAAGCTCATAGAAACCATATGTTCAAGCAAAACATTCCAAGTTACATTAACACCTATTCGGGGATTTGGAGGTTAGGTTGCCATTTAATATTATCTCCTACAGCTTTTTCATTTTATTCCGCAATATATAAGATGGCGCCACGGTATCCTGTACTTTAGGTCCTAGTATTGTAAACAATACAAATGAAGTAATTTTTTGTTTACTTACATACATTTATTATAACGGTGTATTCTGTTTTTGCTTGCGTGTGTGTTTGAATATGTGGATGTTGTGTGTGTGTGTGTGTGTGTGTGTGTGTGTGTGTGTGTGTGTGTGTGTGTGTGTGTGTGTGTGTGTGTGTGTGTGTGTGTGTGTGTGTGTGTGTGTGTGTGTGTGTGAGTGTGCGCGTGTGTGTGTGTGTTTTAGTGTTCTGCTCGCAAGGTTTTTCATGAACAATTCGACCCGAGTGCTAATGTATCAGTTTTTTTTTGTCTGATAGTTATTCTACCGATCTATTCTGCCGAACCACTAAGTCACAGTGATGAAAGCAAACCAACACCGATTGTCAAGCAGTAACGGGGACAAACACGGATAAAAAAACACACAATATATGTGTATGTATATGTATGTATTCATACGTGTGCATATGTATGTATATATATATGTGTGTATATGTGTGTATATATATATATATATATATATATATATATATATATATATATATATATATATATACAAGTGTTGGACAAAATAATAGCATCATAGCATCATAATTTTGAAATATCTATAAAACCGTCAAAAGCTTTTTTTTTTATTTTTATGTTGTTTTTTTTTATTATTAGTGTTGCTTAATATGTTTTGCTAAAATTGCTGTTTCTTTTCAGATATCATCAGAAAAAGGTAATTAAAATTCATTAAAATGACAGATCTATCGACTTTCAAAGAGGTCAAATTGTTGGTGCTCGTATGGCAGGCGCTAGCGTAACCAAAACAGCCGAAACCTTTGGTGTATCAAGAAGTACAGTCTCAAAAGTAATGACAGCCTTGAGAAAGAGGAGAAAATCTCATCGAAACAAAACACCGGAAGAAAACTAAAACTTTCAGATAGGGACCGTCGGACTCTTACGAGAATTATTAGAAAGGATCACAAAAGTACAGTATTTAGAAAAACAAGTAAGGAGTCGATATCCTCCACCATCATCACTACAAGAACTGGAGACTGTTTTAGCTGAATGATGGACAAAAATTCCTTTGGAAACAATTCAAACTTTGTACGAGTCCATACCTTGTAGAATTCAAGTTGCAATTACTGCCAAAGGTGGTCCTACCCCATATTAAAATAAATTAGTTTGAAATTTTAAGGTGTTTCCATTATTTTGTCCAACCCCTGTATATATATATATATATATATATATATATATATATATATATATATATATATATATATATATATATATATATATATATATGATGGGCTTTTACACAGTTTCCATCTGCCAAATTCATTCACAAGGCATTGGTCAACACTTACCCAAGATTCTGTGCAATGAGACTAGCCGCGAAACCACGTAGTTTCAAAGCGATCTTCTTAACCACACTGTCTTTATTCAGAGGGTTTCTGCATCTAGAACTTCGTTTGGGAACAGAAATCCAAATAGGAATTTCACTGCTGCCGTTTTGAATCACAATAGATCTTCGCAGTCTCCATCCAAATAAAAGTCGTTTATTCATGTCTGGGACCACTAAATTGGAATGACCCTAGCTCCATCAAACAAGAGTATAAAGCCATGTGAGGCCAAGCCTAGTGTTGTAAACGGACATAACGCATTTGTTATTTTCTACCAGAATGTTTATATCTTCATTTCTAAATATAAACAATTCAGACGACACCATATAATTTATTTAACCCTTTGCTTGTATTGTGTATCACATGTCACAGACAGGACATATTTCCCTGGCATCTGGTGACCCCCTTCGGTCAGACACTGACCATGGGTTTGCACCTAGAGAGTTACCCTCTGAGGCACAAGTCTGGGCAAGGTTGTTTAATGGAAGACCAGCAGTCACCCATGCATACCGGCCTCCCCTCTCCACGTCACCGATGTTGTCCAAGGGAAAAGCAAGGGCCGATACAGCTTAGCACCTGTGACGTCGCAACTCATTTCTACAGCTGAGTGAACTGGAGCAACGTGAAATAAAGTGTCTTGCTCAAGAACACAACATGCAGCCCGGTCCGGGATTCGAGCTCACAACCTCACGATCGTAAGCTCGACGCTCTAACCACTGAGCCACGCGCCTTCCCTGGCATCTATACATATATGAAACACATTTCCAATTTTTTTTAAGCTTTATACTACTCATAACGTAAAACCTGAAAACTAACATGGATATTTAGGATAGACTTATGAAAATGCTTTGGACAAGCAAAGGATTAAGTTTACAGAATATATATTTCTTTACTACCCACAAGGTAGTAAAGAGAGGACAAACAAGGACAGACAAACGGATTAAGTCGATTGCATCGACCCCAGTGCGTTACTGGTACTTAATTTATCGACCCCGAAAGGATGAAAGGTAAAGTCGACCTCGGCGGTATTTGAACTCAGAACGTAACGGCAGACGAAATACGGCTACGCATTTCGCCCGGCGTGCTAACGATACTGCCAGCTCGCCGCCTTCAAGTTTACAGAATATAATCTGCAGAATGTCTCCGATTTAATTCCTGGATTCTTATTTTAGAAATCTAATAAACAGGATATTGCAATTACCATGCAGACTCGAGACGTCCATAAATAAATACTGTTAAACATTTATCTGGTAGCCTACATTTTTTGTAAGTTGACTAATCATTTCATATATGTTGCAATAGCTACTGCTTCTACTGCTGCTGTTGTCCTCGTCTTTGTCTAACCCCAGTTTATCTCTGACCTATGATCAAAAATAGTCCATCCCAGACGTTCTTGTATTTTATTCAAACGGTATATCTAAGATTACATTATCCAATGCGTACTTCCTGAATGTGAAGGCGCGTGGCTCAGTGGTTAGAACGTCGAGCTTACGATCGTGAGGTTGTGAGTTCGTGTTGTGTTCTTGAGCAAGACACTTTATTTCACATTGCTCCAATTAACTCAGCTGTAGAAATGAGTTGCGACGTCACGGGTGCCAAGCTGTATCGGCTGCTGCCTTTCCCTTAGATAACACTGGTGGCGTGGAGAGGGGAGGCCGGTATGCATGGGCGACTGCTGGTCTTCCATAAACCACCTTGCCCAGACTTGTGACTAGGAGGGTAACTTTCTAGGTGCAATCCCATGGTCAGTGTCGTGACTGAAGGGGGTCCCGATCGATCTACTTCCTGAATTGTGAGAGATTTGACACATTCTTCTAGAAAACTGAAGTAATGGAGTAAGTTCACATGCGGAAAAAACTTCGTTCGCATTTTAAATTTGATATCACGAGCTGACGAAATCTCCAAAACCCTCACACGAGAAAATAACGGTTTAAGTTTTAAGTAAGATACCATTATACCATGTTCTACCTATTCTTTTTTTTTCAGTCATTTGAGTGCAGCCATGCTGGAGCACCACCTTTAGCGGAACAAATCGACACCAGGACTTATTCCTTGTAAGCCTAGTACTTATTTTATCGGTCTCATTTGACGAAATGCTATCTTACAGGGACGTAAACACACCAGCATCGGTTGTCAAGCGATGGTGGGGGGAAAACACAAACGCACAAACATACACACGCGCACGCACGCACACGCACATACATACATGTATATATATATATATATATATATATATATGTGTGTGTGTGTGTGTGTGTGTGTGTGTAGGTAGGTATAGGTATATGTATAAATACGACGGGCTTCTTTCAGTTTCCGTCTACCAAATCCGCTCACAAGGTTTTGGTCGGTCTGAGGCTATAGTAGAAGACACTTGCACAAGGTGCCATCTAGTGGGACTGAACCCGGAACAATGTGCTTGGTAAGCAAACTACTTATCACACAGCCACCACCTGCACCTATGAATCTGTAAGAAATATTTACTCAGCACATATTTTTTTTTTTTTGCATGTTTATTATCCACTTGAAATTCACTCTGTAACAAAAATGGTTCCTCGCTACGGAAATAAAAAAAATTGCCCCACCACTATCATAGACGCTCTTATACTGACTCAAGTTTGCTGCGTTGTCAAGGCGACACTCAAGACTGGGTAAGATAGTTTTGATGTCACATGCAGAGAAGGTCGTTGCTATTAAACTAATAGCAGATAAAGCTGCGATTAAAATGATTTAAGAGTAATCGTTTGCATTTAGATTTATAAAAGAATAAATTTACATATGTACACGTACGAATAAACACACACACCACACACACACACACACACACACACACACACACACACACACACACACACACACACACTGGACAGAATGCCTTACGATCTTTTTGTTCCGCTTACCTAAGCTCTAAATTCAAATATCGGTTTCAAACTTTGGCAGGAGGCCAGTAATTTCGGAGGTGGAGCTGTGTTGATTACTTCGACCCCAGTTCTCAGCTTGTACTTATTTTATCTACCCTGAAAGGATGAAAGGCCAAGTCGACCTTGGAGGAATTTGAACTCTAATAGAAGCTTCTAAATAGAAGTGAAGGTACCATGTTCTTTGTCTATCTCCTTAACCTCTTGGAGATTTTAGGTAAAATTATACTAATGTGACCATCTGTTTTAATTTAATTAAATTCTATGTCTTTGTGCTCTGCATTTAAATTGATGTAATGGTTGCATTGTTCAATTAAATGGAGTTGCGTGAAACGATCGTACTGGATATCCTTGTTGCGTATTTTGATTCTAATCACCTTATTTTGAAATTCTATGGATAATACCGTACTAATCGTACTAATTTCTGGTGCCTCAACTATATATATATATATATATATATATATATATATATTGGAAGGTTTGGAGATGATGTACAGATATTATATATTAGAAGAAATGAGGTAATCAGAAGATCGGATGGTTTATATTTACAGATATTTATTTATATATTACTACTAAAAGGCTTCAAATTTACACCTACACCCACTCCAAACCTCATAGAACTAAAAACTGATATAGACAACTTCAGCCGCCACCTCCGCCTTATGGAATTCTTTGAAAATAAGGAAACAGAAGATAACTCAATCATAAGAAAAAATCCCATTTCACCCCTTACAAGGGAAGTAACAAACACCTTGACGCATACATAGAGACAATATCCAAATTCCCTCTCCACACACACAAATGCAAACAGAATCTCCGCAGAGGAGAAAAACAAGCCTTACAAAAACTGAAAAATGACAAGTCAATCATTATAAAAGAAGCTGACAAAGGTGGAGCAATAGTAATTATGGATACAGATTACTACAAAGAAAAGATACTCGAGTTACTGAACAACCAGGCATGCTATAAAGAGGAACCAACACCACTGGAGAAAGCAACAATAAGAAAAATTAGAACTTTAGTCAATAAATACCAGGACTCCTTTACAGATAAGGAGAAAGACTATCTATGCAATTCACGAACCAAAGAAAGCAATTTTTATGGATTACCTAAAATTCATAAAAGCTCTGAAATACAGAGAGCCATAAAGGAACAGAGGAACCACTATATAAGAATACAAAGGCCTGCAGACCTCACAATGAGACCAATAGTGGCAGGACCCCAGACACCAACACAACAACTAAGCCACTTCATAGATATACTCCTCAAACCTTTATGCCCACAGATACCAAGCTACATAAGGGATGACATAGACTTCCTCACACACATTCCAAATACAGTCCCGAAAAACACCATACTTGCAAGCTTTGATGTCACAAATCTATACACAAACATACCACACACCCTAGGTCTAGAAGCTATAAAACAATCGATAGAAAATACAGAGAACTTATAGACGAACGCTTCAAGACAAACTTTATCACCCAAGCCACCCAACTAATACTCGAAAAAAATACATTCTCATTCAACAACAAGACATACCGACAGATAAAAGGCACGGCTATGGGTAAAAAATTCGCACCTTCATATGCCAACCTGGTGATGGGTTTCCTGGAGAACAAACTATATGATGAAATAGGGAAAGTCTTCGAACACGACTTCAGAGAAGACATCGAAAAAAAGTGGAAACGCTACCTCGATGACTGCTTCATCTTTTGGAACAGATCAGAAGAATACCGACGAACATTCCACAACATCCTCAATACGTTGCACCCATCTATCAACTTCACAATAGATACCAGCCACAACGAACTTCCTTTCCTCGACATCAACATCAAAATACACAACTCCATCGTCACAACAGACATCCACTACAAAAAAGTGGTCAAAGCTAAAATTCTTAGAACCCCCTTGGAGTCAATATTATGGCCTACCTCCCCGCCACCACACACTCAGTGACACTGTGAAGTGGTCAAAGCTGAAATTCTTAGAAACCCCTTGGAGTCAATATTCTGTCCAGCAGACCAAAAAAATTCTTTCCTTCTTCTTCCCTCTCCCTTCCCCTCTTTCTCTTTAGCACTCACCTTACAAACACACACACACACACACACACACGCACACACACACATACACACACACATGTTCTCTCTCTCACTTTCTCCTCATCCACCTCACCCTCTTGTACTGTCTTATATTCCTCCCCACCACTACGAAACTCTATAAAATGATTAAAATTTCCCACAGAGGAACTTATTTTGATTTGAAAACCCCACTAGAATAGGAGAAAGCGCTAATGATCTAAGTGATATGATATATATATAAAAAATGTAATATATAAATAAATATCTGTAAATATAAACCATCCGATATTCTGATTACCTCATTTCTTCTAATATATATATATATATATATATATATATATATATATATATATATATATATATATATATAGTTAATCCAAACAAGAAAGTACAAGAAAGTACAAGAAGGCGAGGACGTGGAACAAATATAGTATTATTGGACGCTCAGGAAAATATAGTATTATTGGAAGCTCTTCGTCGGAAACATAGGAGAAGGAAACATCCAGAGAAGGGAAGACAGAGGAATATATGGAGGACCGGGAGTTGCTCTTGGTACAGGCAAGGCTCCCCATGCCGTGACACAGGCATCACCAAACGGAAAGGCAAGACTGATACAGTGTGACACCAGTAATTTCTTCAGGAAACTGCGTAGCAAAAGATATAGCAAAGTGTTCCGTGCGGCGACCAGGGTAGTTGTACTTTGGAAGTAAGAGTGAGAGGGAGTTTGGCTCCAAAATGATGAAAGTTGAGATTGACCTCGACAGGGTTTGTTCTCACAACACAAAGGGAGGGAACAAATACAGTAAGGCACTGTATCCAATGTCAATATTCTACTACTTCACCTTATTTATGTTTTTGTTAGTGTGTGTTGTGTATGTGCGCATGTTTGTGTGCGTGTGTGTATGCATGTGTGTTTGTGTATATATATATATATATATATATATATATATATATATATATATATATATATATATAGGGAGATAAATAAAAATATATGCATACATACAAACATATATGTACGTACCTACATCTACATGTATATATACATGCATATATAAATAATTATATGGGAGTACAGGACATCACAATAAGACGTAGAAACGGAAAAAAACAAAAAACAAAAAACAAGAAAACGGAAAACGAAAGACAAGAAAACGAAAAACAAATACAGGACAAGCTACACAAGGACAAAACCCCCGTCATCAGCTGTCGCTAGAGGAGTCAGGCATGTTTCGAAGGCATAACAGAACACTAATCCAATAGGCCTTCCTGCGAGAGAATTAAAATAAAATTCCAAGCAGCGGGGCAAAATGAGTACGAACACAAACAAGACGTAACAATAAGACTGCAAAATTAAAATACATGTACAAAAACAAACACACAAGAGGACGAACGAAAAAGCCTTTTTTCTGGCATAGACGAACAATAAAACTGCAAAAATAAAAATACATGTACAAAAAATACAATTAGTTACAAAACGAGATACAAGTACAAAAACAAACACACAAGAGGACGAACGAAAAAGCCTTTTTTCTGGCATAGACAAACAATAAAACTGCAAAAATGAAAATACATGTACAAAAAGTACAATTAGTTACAAAACGAGAAAATAAAAAGAATACTATACAAGAAATCAACCACACAGGGGGAACAGGTATAGGTATGTATATATATATATATATATATATATATATATATATATATATATATATATATATATATATATATATGATATCAAATTTAAAATGCGAACGAAGTTTTTTCCGCATGTGAACTTACTCCATTACTTCAGTTTTCTGGAAGAATGTGTGTATATAATATATATATATATATATATATATATATATATATATATATATATAGTTACTCCAAACATGAACAAAGAGAAAACACACCAACGCGAGGACGTGGAACAAGTATAGTGTTATTGGACGCTCAGGAAAGGAAAGAAAGAAGGAGGATTTAACGTTTCGAGCGGAACTCTTCGTCAGAAACATAGAAAAAGGAAAGGTCCAAGGAAGGGAAGACGGAGAAAGAAAATCGCCAACGATACACACGCGATCACATATTTTACAGACCGACATATACACACACCCACATATATAAAGAGAGGGAGAGAGAGGGAAATAGAGAGGGAGAGAGAGGGAGAGAGAGAGAAGGGGTTCGTATATATATACACACAAACACACATACATACACATACGCACACAAACATGCGCACATGCATAACATACAGTATGTATATAGATATATATATATATTACATACATATAGATATACACATAATTTTATAACATATTTTCAAATATGCTATATACATATCTATATATACATATAAGATATCTGTATGTTTGTGTGTGTGTGTGTGTACAAAGCTGTTTTTGGAATAAAGATTTATGTTTAGAGATTTATGTTTGATTGTTTTAAAGAATTATTATAAATGCTATATCCTCAATGGAAATAAAAGGAAAATTAATGTAAATCTTTGAACTTACCTATCACCTCAGTTCTCTCTTACATTCGACAAACCGTCCTGGAATGTTGCCAATATGATACCAATATAATAGATCTTTATCAGCTGGGTTTTTTTGTAACCGTATCGTTCTATGAATTTTATATATTACGTTAAAAATGCATTAGTTTTAGCATACGCTGTGAACACTCGAGAGAAAAAAAATGAAAGCATTTTGCTAATACATCTTGTATTGTTAGCTGTTAGATTAGATGATAAATTAATTAGATTGAGTGATAGATAAGGGTGGGTGGGAGAGAGTGAGCGAGAGACAGAGAGAGGGATGGATGGATGGATGGATTTGTAAATGAATGCTTTGAGATAAGAATTTTTTTTTAGGTGTGGCCGGACTGACGGATAGATGGATGAATGGTTGAATGTGATGATACTAAAACGAACGCAGCCTATTGTAAATTAGGCATAAAACGTTTATTCATTAAGATAATGTTTTCTGTTAATCTGTTTTATTTTGCTGTCAATATACGATTTCTTGTGGCCAACGATTATTCATAAACAAACACTTTTATGCAATTTTAACGTTAAATAATTTTTAAGCAGTTTCAGCTATAGTTAGTTCCTTTTTTGTTTTTGATTCTGATACACACACACTCACACATGCATACACACACATATATACTTTTACTCGTTTCAGTCATTGGACTGCAGCCATTGTGAGACACAACCTTTAAGGGTTTAGTCGATCAAATTGACCGCAGTACTTATTGTTTCAAGTCTAGAACTTATTGTATTCCTCTCTTTTTCCGATCTAGAAAGTTACGGGGACATAAAGAAATAAACTCTGGTTGTCAAGCGGTAGGAAGGCAAACACAAAAATATGC
The DNA here is from genome assembly GCF_006345805.1 of Octopus sinensis. NCBI lineage: Eukaryota > Metazoa > Mollusca > Cephalopoda > Octopoda > Octopodidae > Octopus > Octopus sinensis. Next base: position 79,817,748 of record NC_043006.1, on the reverse strand, counting down.
ATGCATACGTACACACATACACAGGCACACAGACACACACACATACACCCCACAACACTCAGACATATACACACACCCACATATATAAAGAGAGGGAGAGAGAGAGAAGGGGTTTACTTCGATGCAAGTTAGAATATAAGAGAATTGATTTGATAACTGAAAATGCACTTGATTTTAAAACGAATAGTTGTTTTTAAGATTTTTTACAAAGTTATTAAAATGCCACACCGGTTTCAACTTTTTTCTTACTTTCAGTGGTAAATAAAAACTAGGTAGATGTTTTAAAGAAAGTGAATATACTGGTATAACATGTTCAAAATATCACATGCTTGTGCAAATTGAATCATTCAAAAAATAATACAGTAATAGGAAATTACAAAAGTCCGAATGTTCGAAAGATTTCATAACAATAACACTAATACATGATTACCAATAGGTTTCAAAGCAATAAGTTATATTAGCAATTAGATATTACGACGTCTTCAAACAAAACAAGAATTCTAGGGGGGTTGTTTGTTTGTTTAATTTTTTTTGGTTTTTTTTTTTTGGTTTTTTTTAATTTCGGTCGTGATAGATGAAGATGAATTCTTTGTCGTTTGCTTCACTGGCGGAAACTTGAGCTTTTTCAAGCCGATGTTGCTTTGTGTATACAGGTTTTAAAATATAGCTTTTAAAATACAAACTTAATCACCTCGTTTGTTTCTATCAACCTGTTCCTAGAATTCTGGTTGTCTGACTGTCATTTGTTTATCAATTGTTCTGGTCACATACTTTGGTCCGGTACTAGTCTAGCGTTCTGGTTGATTGACTGCCTGGTGACGTCATTTGTTTGTCAACTTTTTTAATCGCTTGTTTTTGTCTAATAGTAGTCCATTATTCTATGTACGCCATTTGTCTTTGTTGGTTTTTTTTTGTTTTTTTGTTTTCAAATGTCTTAGTTACTTGCTTTTGTGTAACAGTCGTCCAGCGTTCCGATTGGCTGATTCTTTTAAAACGTTACTTGTTTTTCTGGTGCTGAATGTTTAAAAGCATTGTTTCTCAATTTCTTTTGTTCCTGGGGTTTCTACTTTAACCAAAAACAAAATCCAATTTATTAAACCAAAGGTGACATCAGCAAATAGTGTTGAAAAGAGTTATAGGTAGTTATACAGTGGTCTGAAATTAAGGTTTCTAATCCCGGAGGAACCCCGTTACCTCAGCTTTCTATTTTTCTTGTTTTTTTCTAGCCGTTTTTAGTTGGGTTGAATAAACTGTTATTTTTTTCATTTTATTGTATTGTTGCAGAGTATTTAATTTTCGTTTATATTTCTTAATAAACATATTTTCCCTATTTAATCGGAATTAGACTGCAGTGTTCCGGATGCATTGATATAAAGGGAAAATTTAGGTATCTGGCGCGTTTGATATTGGGGCAAAGATCTAGACGTTTACACGCGGGGATATTTCTAATCCTGAGTCTCGAATCCTGTCCCTCAATGTTAGACCCACTTGTCGTTTGAAGTCGTCACCACACATACAGCATCTGATAACATAAATTAAATTTGTGAATGCACAAGTAAAATGGCTTTTTATGGTGATGGTTTTCTTAATCTCAGTTCATATATCAAGCTTTATGAAGTTGATGCAGACTCCGCAATATGGGCAGTTACACAATTGAACTAATAGGATTGTATCTTTGGTGTATAATTTGTCACTAGTAAGTAGTGTGTGTGTGTGTGTGTGTGTGTTGTGTGTTTTGTGTGTGTGTGTGTGTGTGTGTGTGTGTGTGTGTGTGTGTGTGTGTGTGTGTGTGGTGTGTGTGTGTGTGACAGAATTGCACAGTTTCCTTCTACCAATTCGCTTACAAATCAGTGGTCAACCCGAATCTACAGTAGAAGACACTTACCCAAGGTGTCGCGCAGTGAGATTGAACCTGAAATCAGCTGCTTGCAAAACATGTTTCTTAGTCACGCGACTATGCCTTTACATTATTATCATAAATATTTCTTCGTCAACGAAGTAGGCAAACAAATTGCTCCAGGCTTATAAAAGGTTGCATTTTTAATTGTTGGTTTGATTGTCGAAAACAAAGGCAACTACACGCGCGCGGATGCACTCATTAAACACATGCACTCAGAAAAGCGCACAACCTCATATTACACACTCATTAGACACTCACACACACACACACATAGGTATATAAATCACACACATGCATACATACATGTAAACACAGGACACATAGAAATACAAGCACAGACACACACACACACAAACGCATACGCACACGCACACACACACACATTAAACACATACATACACATACACAAACTAAAATTCGCCTTTTACTAAACAAACATACGGAATGCATTGTACATGCTATTTATCGAGTAATATAATTCCCGTTGGTGATGGTGACTTTTCATAGTCTAGCAAACGTTTATTAACTTTCAATATAATGTTAGTCATGGTTAATTCAATAAATGTTAAATGTACTTGGGAGATTTAACAAAGTAGGCAAACACATCATAATGGAGGAAGATAATCTCGTTCTGAGGAAACTGTTTGCTATACAAAATGGGCGCGACGCGAATGCCGTTAAAATATCCTAACATAATTAATGGGGAAGCCATGATAATTATTAATATTTATGGTAGATATTATGGACGGAGTAGGTATGACTGCATGTTTAAAAAAGCTTTCGCCACAGCTTCACAGTTGCTTGAAGAATATTGAGTTTGATCTTAAATGCAGCCCTAGGACAAGTTTTTGTTTTTCTTTTGCAACGACGGGCTAGTTTAAGAATGGGATTTCGTAGAAAGAGACTATACGAAAGCTCGTCATGTATAAGTGTGCGCACGCATGTAGATAGATAGATAGAGAGAGAGAGAGAGAGAGAGAGAGAGAGATGGATGGATGGATGGATGGATGGGTGGATGGATGGATGGATGGATGGATGGATGGATGGGTGGATAGATAGATAGATAGATAGATAGATAGATAGATAGATAGATAGATAGATAGATAGATAGATAGATAGATAGATAGATAGATAGATAGATAGAGGAAAATTAACTATAGATAGATGAAGAGAGTTCATGCAAATCAAACATTATAGTTTTAAGAATAGTATATTAAGTTGGAAAAGACACAAGTATATTTTAGAGAATGTTTAATATTACCGGTTTCGATGTATCCGTCTTGTCAAATATTAGACATATTAGAAAGTATCTTTTGGAGAATCAGAGAGAAGAAAACATTTTGGGGTGGTGCGGTGGTTAACAATTAGTACCCATTATTGCATTCCTAATCTCAAACATCATATATAGTTAAATATCCAAACTGTTAAACCCACCAAAGATCGTGTGTTCTCTCTGACTTTTGTTCTTTTCTGCTCTTTTCTGTAATTTTAGTACATGTGTGTGTAACACAAAGTTATTACATGTGTATGTATTCTTCTAATATTTTCTAATACTTTGGAATAAATAAACATACTAGAATTTCTACCAGCTGATGTATGTCATTTTTGTATCCTTTCCATTTTCTTTTTTGCCGTATAAATTAAAGGTAAACCACTTTTTACCCCGCTCATATATATAACTCTCAATTGCGAGATTGCCAAGCAATAACCAACACTTGAGTATGAATTATTGGGCACACTACCAGCAGTATATTGAATAAGTACTGTCCCTTAGTCGGTTGGTTTCCCAAACTCTAACTCACACGGAAAGTATATATATATATATATATATTAGTTTTACCCTCAATTGTTGATATTATAATTCCTTTCTCTCTGTTCTATTGCTTCGGTTCTCACCGTTAAAATATATGTTTACTAGATAACTCACGTGGGTGGAAGGGGAAGGAACATGAATCTTCGCTCGTACATTTTGAATTTGCTAGTACTGGCAGTCTGAGCGTGTTCGTCTGAGGGGTATGTTCATTCTTTTAGTGCTTTCAAATCCAAAATTAAGAAATGTTGAGCTGACGAAGGAAATGCTGAGTTTTATTTGGCTAATCTAGAAACGTTGACGTTCTCAAATGATCTTTGTACTTGTGATATTTTACTGTTTTTACCTCCATATCTTCGTGAGTTATTTTTGAGTAAACATTATCTGAGAGAAATTTTCTTAAGGTAGTGGAAATGGCTAAAAAACTTTTTGGCTGCTATTTCTAGAAAGTTCAGTATGTGGCAAAGTAATTTATTTTACTAAGCCCTAATTATATAATGTATATATATACACCGGTATTACTGTAGGGTTTCAATTGCAACGGTTACTAATCGGTGCAGTTGAAACAGGTGTAGGTCTATGTAAAGCTGTATATATAAAAAGGATTAAAGGTAATGCTATGCCACTACGTTATAATCCTTATTACTATTATTGCTGATATATATGATGGTCTCTCCCGTCGTTAGACGACGTATGAGGGTTCGACAATTTCTTACCGAACAACCACTCATATGATTTGTTTATAGTGATCAATTGTTTGTGTAGATATAAGCTCACCCCCTCCATCAGATCGACATTAACTGTACAGGTGCAACTGTATGCCACATCTCAGAAGTCGAAATGATCGCAGAGCAACGCGAAATGAAGTGCTTTGCTCACGAACACAACACAACGCCCGGTCTGAGAATCGAACCACGATCTCGCAATCGTGAGTGCAACACCTTAACCACTAAGCCATGCGCCTTCATTGATATATAATATATATATAATATAAATAATATATAATTATATGCATATATACATACATATGTACATACCTAGATATAAATGTATATATACATGCAGATAGGATATCAAAAAAACGTGGACACAATGAGAAACGAAAACATAAAAGCAAAAACATAGAAAACGAACTTTTTTTCAAACAACGAACGTTTCGAACGCTTTGAAAGTTTGTTTTTTTTTTTTTTTCGAACAACGAAAAAACCAACAGAGAAATGAGACATGCACCATAAAGAACATTCCCTTCATTTGTTGTCATTGTTTCATCTACTCCGCGTTCGAAGGTAAGGACAATATGCGACTTCATTGAAAAAGTTCTTCCCGCAAAGAAAATTAAATAAAATTTGGGATTTTTTGCTGAGGGTGAAAGTGGTAACAAAAATAGAACATTGAGAACAAGACAATAAAAACAAATGGTGAGGGCTGTGAAGCCAAGACGATGTGGAAAATTATGTGCGCTAGAAAGACGAGCTATGAGAAGAGACAGGTAAAAGCACGTCTTGTCTTTAGGAAGGGAGTGGAAGAAAGAAAATAGATCACCTTTCGTCACGTGTCAACGACGAGAGAGTCAAGGAGGAAGAGTGAGAGAGAGGGGAACGGTGAAGGGGAGAGGATATATATATATGTATATATAAATACATACAATTATGCATACACGTACTCTCAACTATCTCCATATATATGTATATATACATATATATGTATACATACACATGTGTGAGTGTGTGTTTGTGTGTGTGTGTGTGTTTGTGTGTGTGTGTGTGTGTGTGTGAATTGTCAGGTCACTTTCATTGCTACTGCTAACATGTAACCCAGGACAACCTGTCACAAAGTCGTACCGTCTGCTACTAAACTGGAAACCCTACCAAGCCGGCTCGGTAAGTAGGATACTTTTCGCTGGACACCCTGCAGGACATAAAACAAAGCCTGTCAAAGGTCGGATGAACTCAGAAGAGGCGACGGCCTTCCAACAGCTGGAAGTAAGAAACCGCTTGTCTTTATTTAGATCTTTTGCTGGAAGAAAAACCCTGATGTACTAACAGCGACTTCGTCTTAATTCATTGATGTTGACTAGGTATTCTTTTCGGGTAAATGCGTGCGTTGTTTAAAGTGTAACTTTAAAGGCCTGTGCAAGGCCTTTCCTCGCTTAAGAACGCTTCATGCACTTGATTTTTGACATCTCTGTTATACGCTGCATACAATGGCTGAGCGTGGACGAGATACGTAAAACAACCAATGAAAAATTTTCATGATGGCAATTATCTGTCAGCGTAGATGGTAACTCTCTGAATACCTCCTGTAAGAGGGACTGGGCCCATCGTTGCCTCATCTGTGCAAAATAGTGTAGGCCCCGATAAGGACTGAAAAAAACCACATTCGCGCTCCTTTAAGAAAATAGTCAAACCATTTCATTGCTCAAAAAATCAAATTGCTGGCATCATATGTGTGTGTGTGTGTGTGTGTGTGTGTGTGTGTGTGTGTGTGTGTGCGTGCGTGCGTGTGTGAATAAACAGATTTGTTAGGGACTTGTAGAGAATGTCTTGCTATATACCTTTCTCTCACTCTCTCTCTCTCACTCTCTCTCCCACTCTCTCTCTCTCTCTCTCTTTCTGCCACGCTCTCCCTTCCTCTCCCTGTGGACCCTGGGGGAGAAATTTCTGTTAGGTTTTACGCCA
>NC_043006.1:79789129-79806629 GCF_006345805.1 Octopus sinensis | reverse complement strand
GCACCTAGAAAGTTATCCTCCGAGGCACAAGTCCGAGCAAGATACAAGATTGTTTGTGGAAGACCAGCAGTCGCCCATACATACTAATCTCTCCTCTCCACGCCACTGATGTTATCCAATGGAAAAGCAAAGACCGATACAGCTTTTCACCAGTGACATCGCATTTCATTTCCACAACCGAGTGGACTGAATAATATATTCCTCTACGGACGGGACGTCAGTCCATCGCAGGATTGCTCATTTTTACCTGCTGAGTTACCTGCTCAAGAACAAAACACATTGCCCGTCCAGGAATCGAAACTACAATCTTATGATCGTGAGTCTAACACCCTAACCGTTAGCGTACTGGACGAAATGCTTAGCGGCATTTCGCCCGTCACTACGTTCTGAGTTCAAATTCCTTTCATCCTTTCGGGGTCGATAAATTAAGTACCAGTTACTCTCTGGAGTCTATGTAATCGACCTATCCCCACCCCCAAAATTTCAGGCTTTGTGCCTAAGGTAAAAAAGAAAAATAAACCCTAACCATTAAGCCATGCGCCTCCACTATATCCCGCGTGGCCTATCTAGATGGTCCCCAAGTAGTTGACTTAAGTAGTATTAATAAGAATTTAACTATTGATAAAGATTCAAGTCAACTACCCAAATAGTAAATTCCTTGGGTAGTAGACTTAACCTATTACTCGATTTATCACCGCCACTGACACATATAAAAATTCTAGAATGAGCAAATTTAACCCTTAGAAAGGCGAAATTTGCCGCTGGAGTAAACTTACCCCAATTTGGGAATACCTGCTCTATGAGTATCTGTATCAAGATTAGAAACACTTTATTATATCTAGTTATATATTCTATGGCGTGTTACATAATTTTCTTGAAACAGGGATAAATATCGCTAAGTTAAGGCATGAAGAAAATCGATGTTACTGCTAATAATACTGCGCAAGTGCATTCTCGGTTTACCGGAGACCGTTGGTTACCTGTAATGATCGTTATAATACACTATAATGCATTAAATTATATCCCTCTGTAATACATTAATCCATGTTAATATAGTCTGTTTGTTATTTTATAGATAAAATTAAACATGCCGCCGTTTTAATTCCGGGTGATATCAGCTAAGTGACAGAATAAAACACAATTTATGGAAAGAAAGTTGCTACAGAGAAATAAAGCAATGACGTTTTGTGTTGACTGAGAGGTTTTCTTTATTTCATTGAGTTTATTTGTCGAAGTGATTAAAATGAGTTCACCTCCAAAAACGCCCGTTTCGGGTTCTACTGACCTGCAAAAAGACTCTTTGAAGGGAATACTTCCAAAAAGTATTCAGTGCATTAAGGAACTGCAAGAATACGACATGGAGCGGTTATTCAGTAGTGCTTCCACTAACTGGATGCTATCGACCGAAGAATACCGTCTCACCACTTCAGCCCCTCTTGGACTCATTGGTGGTTCGTCTCTCCTAGACTACAGGTATTGTGTCCTACTGCTGGAAGAAGATAGCACTATAAAACCTCTTGACTACAGAGAAGTAAGTTATTACCGTTATCTTTTACTTGTTTCAGTCATGAGACTCCGGCCATGCTGGGGCTCCGCCTTGAACTTTCTGGTCGAATGAATCAACCCCAGTACTTATTCTATAAGCCTGGTATTTTTTCCATCGGTCCGTTTTGCCGAACTGCTACGTTACGGAGATGCAAGCACACCAACACCGATTGTCAAGCAGTGGTGGCGGGACAAACGCAGACAGAAAGACACACACACACACACACACACGCACACACACACACACACACACACACATACACACACACACACACACACGCACGCACACACACACACACACACACACACATATATATATATATATATATACGACGAGCTGCTTTCAGTATCCGTCAACCAAATCCTTTCACAAGGTTTTGGTCAGCCGGAAGCTATAGTGGAAAACACTCAAGGTCCCACTGCGTGGGACTAAACTCGGAATTATGTGGTTGGGAAGCAAGTTTCTTACCACACAGCCACATCTGCGCCCATAAAAATTTCTGTCAGCAGTGGGGGTTTGGGTTTTTTTTTTGGGGGGGGGGGGGGTGCTACAAGATATTAATTTCAAATTTTTGGCATAAAGCCAACAAGTTCGGGGTGGGGTAAGTACGGTACTTATCCCAAAAGGTTGAAAGGCAAACTTGACCTCGGCGGAACATGAAGACGGACGAAATACCGCTAAGCATTTTGCCCGCTGTGCTAACGATTCGGCCAGCTCGCCGGCCTTTTATTACAAAATATTAATATGTAACTGCAGATCACCAGATCAATATAATACCAAACAAGTAAAACAGTCGATTATGATTCGTATTCTTTCACGGGTACTGTGTTATGTCACTCAACACTTAACACTCAAACGGTACGAGCCATCCTGTATAAAATGGCTACTACATGATCAGAACACTGTAGACAGCGGTAACACTGAAATTGACAAGTGTTTCGCTTTCTTTAGTTCTGAGTTCAAATATCTTGCCTTGCCTTGGGCTTTACTTTAAGAGTCCAACTCTTGATGGATTTTGTAGATGCGCCGTCATGACATTCCAACTCTTGTAGATGCGCCGTCATGGCATTCCACGTACCTTAGGTATTTTTTAAAACTTGTCAAAGACCATCTCTCTTCAGATTTATGCAAAACCAATTTCTTCCAGAAAAAGAGAGCGGGAATCATTAAGACATCAGTCCCCACCATATACACGCAGTCGAGACTTGTGAAAACTCTTCCAGTCTCAACAACGAAGGAATTGATCTTGACGGAGTGTCGTCTATCGCACTTAAATGATGCGCTCAAAAGCTAGGTTCTACGTTCGTTAAACATTTTATTCTATTAAAGCTTCTTTTCATTTGAAGTTATATATATACAAACAATTTAATATTACGTGAAAGATCACTCAATCCTTTTCTAGTACTGTATCTATTCATTAATTTTTACAAGGAAAAGGTTGACACTGGCTTTGAAGTTTCCGCTGATTGTGTCTGTTTATTTAATGTTATTGTTCTAAGTAAATTTTAATAATAGCAATAGAACGCTTAAGGGAGATTCGGTGGTAAACGTAGGGTCAAATTCCTTAGGAATAAGTCGCAGGCGAAACTTAATGTCCAGCCAAAACGAGTGGCTGCGTGGTAAGAAGCTTGCTTCCCAACCACGTGGTTCCAGGTTCACTCCCACTACGTGGCATCTTGGGCAAGTGTCTTCTGCTGCGCCCCGAGCTGACCAAAGCCTTGTGAGTGGATTTGATAGACGGAATCTGAAAGTAGCCTGTCGTGGGGGGGGAGGTACAGGCGTGGCTGTGTGGTAAGAAGCTTGCTTCTCAACCACGTGATTCTGGCTTCAGTTCGACTGCGTGGTACCTTGGGCAAGTGTCTTCAACTATAACACCAGGCCAACCAAAGCCTTGTGAGTGGGATTGGTAGACGGAAACTGAAAGAAGCCCGTCGTGTGTGTGTGTGTGGTGTGTGTGTGTGTGTGTGTGTGTGTGTTCGACAAGGGTAACGATAAAATAAGTACCAGGCTTTAAAAAATATACTGGGGTCGATTTGTTCTACAAAAAACTCTTCAAGGCGGTGCCCCAGCTTGGTTTGCAGTCCAATGACGGAAGCAAATAAAAGATATATATATATATATATAATATATATATATATAATATATATATATATATATATATATATATATACATACATACATACATACATACATACATACATACATACATACATACATACATACATACATACATACACACATGCATACATACATGCATACATGCATGCATACATTATGATTATGGCTGCCTCCTCGTTATCGAGTATGGCCATTGCACGAAGCTTAACTGTTCCTGGTGCTGTGATCGAATGTGACTTTTTAGCCCAGCTAAATATCTACAATGTCTTGTACAAAATTGGCAACTAAAACCTTTACTGGTAATAGCCGGCTGTAGTCATAACTGGGCTTCATGTACCTTTGCATGTCGTTTAAGTCCTCCTGCCGAATTACACTCTCTTCCACATGCCCGACAGATATGATCAGTATAGTGTGTTACACCACCACCAGTGGCCAGGTTGTCACTCATCTGTCTCGTTTTATGACTCCGAAGATGACTCATGAGTCCAGCTTTACTGAGGCAGGGTCTTGCACAGACATTGCATGTCAGAATCAAAGGAAGACCCTTTCCTTCTGGAATACATACATACATACATACATACATACATACATACATACATACATACATACATACATACATACATACATACATACATACATACATGCATGCATGCATAATTCATTGCCTATCTACACTTTCATTTATAGATCCATCAAATGATCCGTGAACTGACAAACGGAATTTATGCTTTGAACCAAACACCTTCAGTGTCTTTGGAACCAAACTATGACCAAACATCGTCATGCTGTCTTCCTGCAGCCTATGACAACACCAAAGTTGGACAACTTTTTATCGAAGTGGACTACATGCTTAAGGCTCTCTGGCATGGTGCCTACCTACCAAAAGATAAAAGATCGAAATTTCTCGAAAAATGGCGAGCGAACTATAAAGCCAACAGTTTTGGTGTTAAAAACGAAGATAAAAGACTGATTCCGTCAGAATTTACCGGCATAGGTAGATTTATTCTATAAATTACTTTTATTTATATTTAATAAGAAAATAGATCATTGTATAAGATTTTTAATAAGTTTGTATTAGAAGTAATTTTGTATTACGTTTTTGTGAATTAGACCTAGGCCTGCACTGATGTAGAAGATCAATGCGTGAAAGATAATCCAGTCTTGACCATCTCGTCTGTTTTCCGAAAATAGTACAGCTGGGGCAGCATTTCCAGTATTTTCTTTTTTTTTAATGCTACAGAGTGATTCAAAGATATTGACTATTATTTCTAGCATCCGAGTGACAACAGAGAGGATTTCTCGAAGAGCCATTTTGTGGTCATAGGGTTTGTGTGTGTGTGTGTGTGTGTGTGTGTGTGTGTGTGTGTGTGTGTACATATATACATAGATGTATAAATAATATCACCATTACAAGAATCTTTGCCATATTTTGCAGAGAAATATGGATTAATCTATCAACAAAGAATAATAACCCAAAATAATCTATGAACAAAGAAATCCTTACACTAACATTCCTAATCAACTGCCACTCCATAATATCTGTCAGGTGTTCTACATCTCTTTCCATGAACCATCTCTGTTTTGCCCCAAGGGTCCTCAATTCTTAGATTTCCTGACTTTGTGTAAAAGAAAATAGAGGAGGATCGGTTAATTATGATTTTATTCAACATATTCGCTTCTCAGATACACATATTTATTGCAGCGGTCCCTCAGTTTTTCTAAGCCCTGTAAAAGAACTCGGAAAGTTAGACCTCCAACCAGGCCTTTCGTGATACTCTTAAAGCAAGGAACTTTTCAGTACCTCTTCGTATATACACACACACACACACACACACACAAAGAGGAGAGAGTGCTGAAAAGTTCCTGGCTTTAACCCCTTAATGGATCAATTATTTTGACATGGCGTTTCATTTCAGAGCACAATTTTTTATTTCCTTTTTTAATTATATACACTGTGTTAATCACAAAAAAAAAGATTTTTATCTTGTTTCTTTTATTTCTTATTATAGAAATTAAAATGTACTTTTACTCATTTGGATTTAAACGAGTTAACTCGGACATTGAAAAAATACATATAACTTAACTATCTTTTATAAGATGTATTGCTTTTAAATCAAAGGAATTTTTTTTTAAATGAGATGGCCAGTTTATTTAGAATGATAATTTTTAAAACAAGGAGTTACACACAAAGTTATCTTGCAAACATCACACATGTATCTGCTTTCTCTTCGAATCTTCTTTCCTTTAGCGTCTCTCTTCTCTGCGCATTTTGCACAGTCTTGTGGGGTTCTTTTTCTTATTACTTGGTGGTATTTCCATTAGAAAGTGACCAGCTGGGGCAAATCTTATTGGATGTGGGATCGACGATGGTCTTCCTGGCTTCGTGGGAAGCAATAAGGGCCTATATTTTTCAATAATCTTGGTGATTATTTGCATTCGAAATTTCAGCGGTTTCATAGCAGAAGCTGAAGTTTCCAAAGATGCTTAATACAAAACATAAGCATTCCAGATAGCCAAATCCATCAAATGAAAAAATACTTTTTTATAATATTTTTCCCACGTAAATTTTTTTTTCTCCGAGTAAATTCGTGAATTCTCAAAAATGAAACGACACAAAATAAATAAACTCGTTTGAGTACTAAAATTAAAAGTTAATTTTGACCGAGTATACTCGTCTAGATCTAAAAAGATACATTTGGGATGCACGAATAAACTCGGGATAATCTATTAAGGGGTTTTAAGAGTATAGCGAAAGGCTTGGTTGGAGACCCAATCTTCCGAGATCTTTTACAGAGCTTAGAAAAACTGAATAACCGCTGCAATAAGTGTGTAAAACTGAAAGAGGAATAGGTTGAATAAAATCACAATCAACTTATCCTTTTGTATTTTCTTTTACCTAAAGTCAGGAACTTTTCAGCATACACTCGTACATTATCATGGATTGCATCTAGATCTTGCAAAATTTAAGAAACATTCGTCTGCAAATGATGATAATGGGGATCTTTACCTTTTGACCGACAGATTTTTAAAATAATTTTTTGTAACTAAACACTTTCAAACTTCGGACACTGGTAGAATATATCATATAAAGGAGGCGCAATGGCCCAGTGGTTAGGGCAGCGGACTCGCGGTTTCGATTCCCAGACCGGGCGTTGTGAGTGTTTATTGAGCGAAAACACCTAAAGCTCCACGAGGCTCCGGCAGGGATGGTGGCGATCCCTGCTGTACTCTTTCACCACAACTTTCTCTCACTCTTACTTCCTGTTTCTGTTTTACCTGTATTTCAAAGGGCCGGCCTTGTCACTCTCTGTGTCACGCTGAATATCCCCGAGAACTACGTTAAGGGTACACGTGTCTGTGGAGTGCTTAGCCACTTAGACGTTAATTTCACGAGCAGGCTGTTCCGTTGATCGGATCAACCGGAACCCTCGTCGTCGTAACCGACGGAGTGCTTCCCTCGATATCATATAAAACATCTTTTACTCTTAGCGTTTTTGAGAAAAGCTTATATTTAGGAAGTTATTTCACGTTAAAGTTGTATTTCGATAATTTCAACCAATCAATGACGTGTATTCAGCTGAATAAATTTACTGCCGTTGTTTGTCAACAACAACTATCGGCGGTGTATTTTTCGTTTGTCACTGTTATTTATGACATCGTTCGTGCGTTTGTACTGGTTTTAGCGTTAAGTTTTTAGGGTTACGGTTAAGGTTTTAGGGTTAGGGTTAGGGTTAGGGTTTTAGGGTTAGGGTTAGGGTTAGGGTTAGAGTTAAGGTTTTAGGGTTAGGGTTGTCATAAATAACAGTGACAAACGAAATATACACCACCGGAAGTTCTTGTTGACAAACAACAGCATAATTTTATTCAGCTTAATACATGTCATTGATTGGTTGAAATTATCGAAATACTACAACTTTAACGTGAAATAACTTCCTAAATATAAGCTTTTCTCAAAAACGCTAAGAGTAAAAGATGATTTATATGACACATTCTATCAGTGTCCGGATTTTGAAAGTGTTTAGTTACAAAAAATTATTTTTTAAATCTGTCGGTCAAAAGGTAAAGATCCGATATTGGTTCTAGACAAATATACAAATATCGACTCTTATAGATATAGATACTAATGTGAGTGAATATGTGTGTGTGTGTGTGTGTGTGTGCGCGCGCGCATGTGTGTGTAAGTAGGAAACAGCTTGTTTTATTTTGTTTTTTTTTTTGTTTTTTTCAAGCATGTTATTATATTAAAACATATTCAAGTTTGACCATTTTTGTTAAGGATTTTTTTCATATTTTCTTGTTAATCATTTATATTTGGTCAGCAACAGTGTTCCTAATCCTAAATCCATCATAGAGACTTCCCAATCTGATTTTAAAATTAAACTGTTTCAACGGAGTACATGTGCGTTCGCGCGCGTGTGTGTGTGTGCATTGCATGATATATATTGCATACATATATATGTCTGCATGTATATATGCATGTATTTACATATGTATTTATATATACAATGTATTATTATACATATGCAAAAACAAGGGGAGGCGCAGGTAATAACATTAAAAATAAATACCACTTTACCCCTGGTGTCTGTATATATTTATATATTTCTCATCTCAGGTATGATCGACCTCATGAAAGACCCTGAAATTTCTGCAGCTTTTCCGAAATCCACACCCGATACCATCTCCAGCTGTCGTACATTTTCAGTGCTCAGCGACTACTTGAGTATGCAAATGCTGCTTAGTCAACTGTCAATCATCCATCACGAAGACCTTTTCATGATAAATGCAGCATGGTCGATCAGCAGTAAAGTAGTGTTGAGCAATGACAAAGCCGATCCTGAGACTATAGCGTCGTTAAATATCTATCTCCAGCAACAAGTCGAAATCGTCAGCCGAGCGTTAGAAGTAAAGGCAAATATGAGGCGTAGCCTTATCATGTTAAAGCTTGTCTCTTTTCTGACTACGCTTTTTGTTGGAATGAGAAAACGTATGAAAATCCCGCATAAAGACCGTTTACTGAAGCCATATCCTGGTAAGACGATATTTTTTTTCTTTTTTCTTTTTTGTTAAGATTATATAGGACTGAGGTAACTCCTCCAGAAGTTATAGAGACATAAATAGAAGAGCGCCATAGTTATCACGTGAAAGTGGTTGAACGATATTTCGGCATCTAGCGTGCATCTAGCAGAGTGACACGTAATCTTTGAACCTGTGGAAGGCATGCTAGATGCCGAAATGTCGTTCAACCAATTTCACATGATAACTATGGCACTCTTCTATTTATGTCTCTATTATTATTATTAATATTATTATTGTTGTTGTTGTTGTTGTTGTTGTTGTTGTTGTTGTTATTGCTGTTATTATTATCATTATTGTTATTATTATTATTATTATTATTATTATCATTATTGTTATTATTATTATTATTATTATTATTATTATTATTACTACTATTATTACTATTACTATTATTATTATTATTATTATTATTATTATTATTATTATTATTATTATTATTATTATATGTTTGACTTTTGCTTTACATTTGTACAAGTTGGCTCCAAGTCTCACCCAGAGGCCTCAAGAGACAACAAGTTGGAAGTTCTATTGTTATTACTATTACTATTATTATTATTATTATTATTATTATTATATTATTATTATTATTATTATTATTATTATTACTAATGTGGGATCATGTCGTAAGCTTTGCGGTAATCAATTATTATTGTTTTACTTCTCAGATCGCTCGGTCTTGTTTGTTCTGGTAGATTCTGTGTGAGCGGACAGCAGCCTGCTGTCAGAGGTTTCACAGGGTCTCTTTCCGCACATTACAAGCTTTGATACTTGGTTGTTAATTATCGTGGGACACATTCAACATCCAAATACCAATCTCAAAATCTTATGGTAGTAGAATAGTGTTTTGGGCTTGCTCTGCTCTCGTGTGAATTCCGATTTCTCTGATATATTTCTCGAACTTGGCTATTAGTTCTCCGAGTGCCCCTACAACTGCTGGGATGACAGACATTCTCTTCATAGCCCAGATTCTTGCAATTTCGCCTTTTACTAGTCTATACTTTTCAATCTTATCAAATTCTTTGTCACTCGTGCGTGCATCCCCAAGTATTGCAATATCTATAATCTTGGTTTCCTTTTTTCCTTTATCTACCACAACAATATCTGTTCATATCAATATAAACTGTTGACACTTCGTTGTATAAGCTCAGTTATCAGCTCCGTCAGTTGTAGTACTTAATAAATTATTGAGGCAATTATTATTCATATATATCAATATATATTGTTCTCACTGTAGTTGATGAATGTCGAACGGAAACAGATTTACCTCCCCTCATGCTGCCACCCGAGTGCACATTTTCGTTCTTCAAAAATGAGGGACCTTATTTCCACCTTCACGGAGGTAAGTAGCCGCCATGACACTGATTTAGTGATGAATTTTCTCATAAAATCTGTTCTCTCTCTCTCTCCCAGTCTCTCTCTCTCTCCCTCCCTCTCTCTCTCTTTCTCATTTATTTCTCCTTGTCGTTTAATTAGGAATTTCCATCGATTTTGACACACCGTCGGTTACTGAGACAGACCATTCGATAAAAGATGCTTATAACACAGTGAAGAGTTCGGCGTTGGATCATTTAGATGAACTACTGAATAAAGAGCCGCCTTTGTTTGACCATCAGTTCAGTGTTCCGCTGCAGAAAATTGGAAATAAAAGGCAGGTTTTCTTTTGTTTTTGTTTTTGTTTTGTCTTTTTTTGTCTTGATAAATATATAACGAGTGAAGAATTCAGTTATCCTTTATCTTTTACTTGTTTCATGCGGTCATGCTGGGGCACTGCCTTCAAGAACTTTTAGTCGAATGAATCAACTCCAGCAGTCTTTTTCTTTTTTTTTTTCTTTTTTTTCTTCTTTTTTTTTCTCTTTTTTTTTTTCTTAAGCCTGGTACTTATTCTATCGGTCTCTTTTGCCGAACCGCTGTACGTGGTTGTAAACACACCAACACCGGTTGTCAAGCGGTGGTGACGGAAAAAAAGAGACAAACACAAACACCACACACACACACACACACGCACGCACACACACACACACACACACCACACACACACACACACACACACACTCACACGCACGCACGCATATATGTAGAGCAGGAGTGGCTGTGCGGTAAGTAGCTTCCTTGGATGGAAGCACTCCGTTGGTTACGACGACGAGGGTTCCGGTTGATCCGATCAACGGAACAGCCTGCTCGTGAAATTAACGTGTAAGTGGCTGAGCACTCCACAGACACGTGTACCCTTAACGTAGTTCTCGGGGATATTCAGCGTGACACAGAGAGTGACAAGGCCGGCCCTTTGAAATACAGGTACAACAGAAACAGGAAGTAAGAGTGAGAGAAAGTTGTGGTGAAAGAGTACAGCAGGGATCACCACCATCCCTGCCGGAGCCTTGTGGAGCTTTAGGTGTTTTCGCTCAATAAACACTCACAACGCCCGGTCTGGGAATCGAAACCGCGATCCTACGACCGCAAGTCTGCTGCCCTAACCACTGGGCCATTGCGCCTCCATACCAACTACATGGTTCGAGGTTCAGTCCCACTGCTTGGCATCATGGGCAAGTGTCTTCTACTATAACCTCAGGCCGACCAAAGCCTTGTGAGTGGATCTGGTAGACGGAAACTGAAAGAAGCCCGTCATATGTGTGTGTGTGTGTGTATGTGTGTGTGTGTGTTGTGTGTGTGTGTGTGTGTGTGTGTGTGTGCACGTTTGTGAGTCGGTGTTTGTTCCCCACCATCACTTGACAACCGATGCTGATGTGTTTACGTCCTCGTAACTTAGCGGTTCGGCAAAAGAGACCGATAGAATAAGTACTAGGCTTACAAAGAATCAGTCCTGGAATCGACTTGTTCGACTAAAGACGATGCTCCAGCACGGCCGCAGTCAAATGACTGAGGCAAGTAAAAGAATATATTACATATATATACTAATATATATATATATATATATATATATATATATTATATATATATATATATACATAATAATAATATGAGGGATATTATTGCAAACTTACAGATGGTATAATTTAATTTTTCACAATTGAATTGATAGAAGGTGGGGTTTTTTTATGATTTATAATATATATATATATATATAATATATATATATATATATATATATTATATATATATAGTATATATATATACGACAGATTTCTTTCAGTTTCCGTCTACCAAATCCACTGCAAGACCTCATAGTGGGACTGAACCCGGAAACATGTGGTTGGAAACCAAGCTTCTTACCACACAGTCACGCCTGCGTCTATAGCTGTTGGAATTACATTTATTCATCAATAACGTATGGCTGACAAATCATATAATATGAATGAAAACATGGCAGAGAGCAATGATACTGCCATATCGATTTGTATAATGATTGACCCACAGTCATTTAGTCATAACGCTTTTGAACAAATAAATACCATTCACAGAGTTGATGCGTATAATTATAAAAGAACATCCGGATGACCTGGAGAGAGGTAATGAATTGTCCAGCAAGTGGGGAGTTGCTGTTAGAAATGTCAAAAGTAAGATATAAATTGACAGTTTAATTGTATTTCTTGACAATATCATTACACACACACACACACATACACACACACACACACCCCTACATATATACATATATGATCAATAATAATAAATGGTAAAATTAATTAATAACCTTACCAAGTAGGGTATGCTAAAAGAACCATTATTGATAAACTTATACAAAAATTATTATAATTAGAAATAATTATAATTAGGGCTTAGCAAAATTGCTTCACAACATACCGAAAATTAGAAATAGCAGTTAAATACTATTCTACTACCATAAGATATCTCCCACACAGCAATACTCTCAACACACAGGCAAAGAGAAAAAATAACGAATCCACTCGGCTTTGATTAACTATATACGCGTTTCTGGATTAAAGATATGTAAAGGGAGATATCTTATGGTAGTAGAATAGAATTTAAAGGCTATTTCTAAATTTCGGTATATGTGGTGAAGCAATTTTTATACATATATATGTGTATGTATATATATATATATATATATATATATATATAATATATATATATATATAATCTTTCACTTAGTTATTTGTTTATCTACTATAATAATACTCTTGTATTTTTCTCCGTCACAACATATGGATGAGAAAGGAAGGGGGTGAAAGATGAATAAGGAAGGAAGGGGTGATGGCAAACTGTTAGTGGGAGCGTTTCAACTTTGAGTGAGTATATGTGTGTGTATGTAACAGGAAGGTGTGTGAATATGTGTGTGTGTGTGTGTGTGTGTGTGTACGATGTAAGGGAGATGGCGAGCATTCAACGCTGAAAAGAAAATCAAACAGCGTTTCAACTCTGTGTGAGTATATGTGCGTATGTACGTGTACAAGGGAAGTATGTGAACGTTTGTATGTGCGAACTAGCGTTCTTTCAGTAACACGCGATGATCGATGTCACATCTCAAACGACAACCAATAGATAACATTAAGAACTGTATTAATTTGATTTACCATCCATATTTTGTTTTCTTCAAAATAATTATTACCTCGGAACTTCCCAGAAACATTTCGACGAAATTTCCCGGAAGTTAGAATATCCTTGGACCATCCCATACAGTTATCGACGAAATTTTCCTGAAGTTAGAAATCCTCGGAACTTCCCAGGCAGTTTTCGACGTAATTTCCCAGAAGTTACAAAATCCTCGGAACTTCCCATGCAGTTTCCGATCAAATTTCCCGTGGTGTTTACAACGAAATTTCCCGAAAGTTTTGACCAATTTTCCCGGAAGTTAGAAATTCCTCGGAAATTCCCATGCGGTTTTCAGCGAAATTTGCCGGAAGTCAGAAAATCCTCGGAACTTCCCATGCAGTTTTCGACGAAATTTCCCGACATCTAGAAAATCCTCCATGGAGTTTACAACGAAATTTCCAGGAAGTTATAATAATCCTCGGAACTTCACATGCAGTGTTCGACCAAATTTCCCGGAAGTTAGAAAATCCTCGGAATTTGGAATGGAGTTTTCAACGAAATTTCCCGGAAGTTAGAATGTCCTCGGAACTTCCTTTGCAGTTTTCGACCAAATTTCCAGGAAGTTAGAAATCCTCGGAACTTCCCATGCAGTTTTCGATGAAATTTCCCATAGGTTAGAAAATCATCTGAACTTTCCGGAACATTTCGACCAAATTTCCCGGAAGTTAGAAAATGCGCGGAACTTTCCATGCAATTTTCCGTAAGTTAGAATTACTTCGGAACTTCCCATGCAGTTTTCGACGAAATTTCTTTCAATTCCTCGGAACTTTACGACCAAATTTCCCGGAATTTCGAAAATCCTCGGAACTTCCCATGCAGTTTTCGACGAACTTTCCAGGAAGTTAGAATATCCTCAGAACTCCCCCATATAGTTTATAACGAAATATCCGGAATTTATCACATCCTCGGAACTTCCCATGCAGTTTTCGACGAAATTTCCCGGAAGTTAGAACATCCTCCGAAATTTACCATGGAGTTTTCAACAAAGTTAGAATATCCTTGGAAGTTCCCATGCAGTTTTCTATGAAATTTCCAGTAAGTTAGAAAACCCTCGGGACTTCCCATGCCGTTTTCGACGAAATATCCCGGGAGTTCGGAAATCCTCGGAACTTCCCATGGAGTTTACAACGAAATTTCCCGGAAGTTAGAATAAACTCGGAACTTTCCATGAAGTTTTCAACGAAGTTACCCGGAAGTTAGAAAAATCCTCGGAACTTTCCATGAACTTTTCACTAAATTTCCCTGAAGTTAGGATGTCCTCGGAACTTCCCATGTAGTTTTCGATGCAATATCCCGGAAGTTAGAAAATCCTCGGACTTTCCTATGCAGTTTTCGATGAATTTTCCCGGAAGTTAGAAAATCCTCGGACTTTCCCAGAAGTTATCGACGAAATTTCTCTGGAGTTAGAAAATCCTCGGAACCTCCCAGGGAGTTTTCGACCACATTTCCAGGAAGTCAGAGTGTCCTTCCCAGGAAGCTTTGGTCATTTGGCGAACAGCTAGGTCATTTTATCGAATTCGTTTCGCGAACCGCCAAGTCATTTTATCGATCTCGTTTGGCGAACCGCGACGTCATTTTATCGATCTCGTTTCGCGAACCGCTACGTCATTTTATCGTCTCGTTTGTCGAAGCGCTACGTCATTTCATCGATCTCCTTTAGCGAACGGCGACGTCGTTTTATCGATCTCGTTTAGCGAAACGCTACGTCATTTTATCGACCTTTTTGTCGAACCGCTAGGTTATTTTATCGATCTCGTGTGGCGAACCGCTAATTCATTTTATCGATCTTGTTTGTCGAACGGTTAAGTCATTTTATGTCATTTTATCGATCTGGTTTGTCGAACCGCTAAGTCATTTTATCGATCTCGATTGGGGAACCACTAATTCATTTTATCGATCACGTTTGTCGAACCGCTAGGTCATTTTATCGATCTCGTTTGTCGAACCGCTAAGTCATTTTATCGATCTCGTTTGTCGAACCGCTAAGTCATTTTATCGATCTCGATTGGGGAACCGCTATCTCATTTTATCGATCTTATTTGGCGAAACGCTGTCATTTTATCGACCTCGTTTGTCGAGCCGCTACGTCATTTTATCGATCTCGTTTGGCGAACCGCTAAGTCATTTTATCGATCTCGTTTGTCGAACCGCTAAGTCATTTTATCGATATCGTTTGGCGAACCGCTAAATCGTTTTATCGATCTCGTTTGTCGAACCGCTAAGTCATTTTATCGATATCGTTTGGCGAACCGCTAAGTCATTTTATCGATATCGTTTGTCGAACCGCTAAGTCATTTTATCGATCTCGTTTGGCGAAACGCTACGTCATTTTATCGATCTCGTTGGTCGAACGGCTACGTCATTTTATCGATCTCGTTTGTCGAACCGCTAAGTCATTTTTTCGATCTCGTTTACCGGTGAGTGTCTTACATTATAAGACACAAAAAGAAAATGACTCTCCCCAGACACAACAAAATAAAAGAATTATTAGGCCAAATACTTGGTTTTCTGCCTTATTTATATATAAAATACTACACTTACCCGTCATTTTTGACGGCACGAGGCCAGCTAGTATTATTATATTATTTTATACTATTTTGTCACAGTGCTGTGAAAAACACTTGTATAAGAACACCGACCTTAATACTTTAGTACCCAGTACTTATATTTATAGATGGACAGATGGATGGATGGATCTATATGATTAGGTATATCTATGTATTTAACAATCCTTTATGCAAACGTTTTTGCAGATACTACACTATCGTGATAGAGTTTGAAACTTACTACCCTCAGATTCCTCAAGAACCATTATGGATCCGAGCTTACCTAGAAGAATTGACCAAACTGAAGACTAAACGAGCAACAAATATAGAAAACAGCATATTTGAAGTATTCAAAAAACATTTCGGTCTGAAGCGAGCACTTAAAAGCAAGGTGTTGTTATGTATTTACGTTTTCCTATTTTTCCATCTTTCAATTTATTTCCTCTCAGAATAATACGCTGGTCTGTATGATTGCACTCTCTTGTTGTAAATAACTGATGAAGGTTCTGCAATTTCTTTCTGGAGGAGGCACATGACCTAGTGGTTAGAGCAGCAGACTCGCGATCGAGGGATCGCGTGTTCGAATCTCAGACCGGGCGATGTGTGTGTTTATGAGCGAAAACACCTAAGCTCCACGCGGCTCCGGCAGAAGGGGTCAGCAAAAGAAATGCATCACCTCATACCGAAGTTCAGAAATAGCAGCCAAAATCTAAGTCATTTCTTCTACTTAAAAGAAGGGTCTACCAGATATATCAATAATAATAAAGAGTAAAATTAATTAATTAATTAATAATTAATAATTCCACCAAGTAGTACTTGGCATGTTAAAAGGACCATTTACGGTAAACTTAAACAATATTTTTTATAATTATGAATATAATTAAAATTAGGTTCGGTATGTGGTTAAGCAAATTTTTTTGCCAAACCCTAATTATAATTATATTCATAATTATAAATATATATAATATATATATATGTGTGTGTGTGTGTGTATTATATGAATATATATATGTGTTATATATATAATATATATATATAATATATATATGTATATATATATATATATATATATGTATATATATATATATGTAATATATATATATATATATATATATATATATATATTATATATATATATATATATATATATATATATATATATATATAAAGGCTGGCTCCTGCAGTTTCCGTTGCTTCAATCTTCTCGGCTAAAATTTGTACCAGTAACAACTGGGAGGGTAAACCGGTATCTCGTTCAAGGAATTGGCTTGTTTCATCACAAAAAAAAAGACAGAGATAAGCTGCAGACTAATTGGGCTTGAGGCTAGAGATAGAAATTTAGACGAAGAGGACAGTCGATTAGATCAATCAAGTACATGACTGCTACTTTATTTTATCTACCTCAAAAAATATGAAAGATAAAGGTGAAGTCGGAGAGATTTGGTATAAAGGATATAAAGGATCGGAATAAATATTGCAAGGCATAATGCATGACACTCAAACGATTCTGCTGATCTACTAACCTTGAATCGTCTAATAATTTAATAAAGGCAAAAATGTGGGAAAAGCCCTGATGAAGTGACTCTTAAAAAGTAATACTTTACTTTCAATGACCAGAAGCACACAAATATATATTTTTTTATATATAACGCTGGTCTACTGCAGGTAACATTCTCAGAGAACCTGACACTTATACCCG
>NC_043006.1:79714129-79784129 GCF_006345805.1 Octopus sinensis | reverse complement strand
AATTGAGACCAATTTTAAGCAGTTGACTTAGTAAGTTTAACATTTCATTTTTTGACAAAACGTTGCTTGCTTAAAAATCTAGTCCTCCTCTTTATTTTTCAGGTAGACAGCGAACTTATTCGACAATTGAAAGTCAGGGAACAACAGAATCGTTCCGCCATTGTTATTTTGGCGCGCGCCGGGCACACAGCCAATAAAATTGCTAAGTTGACGAAACTTCCAAAAGTAATAGTTTATCGTGTTTATAAACAATTTAAGGAAGGAAATATCAATAGAAAAGATTACAAGAGTCAAAGTGATTCCAAGCGCGATCCAAAGTTTCCCGCTGGCCTCAAACGCTCGATCGAAGCTAACCTATCCACGTCCATAACAGCTCTTGAAAAGAAGCGCAGTGTGTCCCTTTCCACAGTGTCCAGAGCTATGAACAGGAACATTGGCATGAGTAGCTACGATCGACGACGCTGTCACCTCCTAAAAGCCAACGCTGAAGCAATCAGAGCCGAGAGATGCCCAAAGCTTCTGTTATTCACCAAGCATCAAGATGCAGGAAGAACTCTCGTATTTGTGGACGAGAGTTCACTGTGGACGCTGAGGCGAATCGCAAAAATTCTCGAGTGATTGCATACAACCCTTCTCACGCCGCCCTCCACAACCACACCCGTGTTTGAGACTAAGAATCCTACGTCTGTGATGCTATTTGGAGCCGTGACGAGTGATGGAAGTGTCATGGATTCACACTTCATTGAGTCTGGTTTCACTGAGTCGGCATAAAGGAATACCTGGACATTCTGAATAACTCTTTCTTACCTTGGATGGAGAAGAAATTTGGGTTTGACAATGTGGTGCTTATCCAGGATTCTGTACCATCCCATGGGTCAAAAGTAACACAGGCCTTCCTTGGTGAGAAGGTGCCATTTTTCGTGAAGGCCAATATCTGGCCCAGTAATAGCCCAGATTTCAACCTTCTCTATTACTTTCTATGGGGTGTACTTCAAGCAACGACCAATGCTTCATCACACTGGAGTGTCAACAGTTTGATGACTTGCATCGTGCGTGCGACACACAAAATCAAAACGGCGGAGGTTGCGGCAGCTGCAAAAACAAAATTCGTTCACGTGTGGAGGCAGTAATGGGCGCCATATTGAGTGATAAATGTTTTTGTTGTAATAAATGCTACATTAGAAAATTTAACCAGTTGTATGCATCGTAAAAATTGTCTCAATTTATCTACAAGATTCTGTACATATTATACACACATTTTATTTTATCAGTAAACAAAGCAGACAGATTTTCGGAATAACTGTCCCACATAATTGCCGGTGAGGGATGTGTGTGTGCGTGCGTTCGTGTGCGTGTGTGTGAGCGCGCGCTTGTGTATTTGTGTATATGCTTTTCCTCCACCACTGTTGGTCAAGCGGCGTTGGTTTGTTTACGTCCTCATAATTTAGCAGTTCGGCAAAAACCGATAGAATATGTATGTACCAGGCTTCAGCAAGTAATAACAAAAGTTGATTTGTTCGGCTAAACCCTTCAAGATAGTGCTACAGCATTGCCATAGGCCAAAAACTGAAACAAGTAAAAGATAAAAGATATACATATATTCATATTTGTATGTGTGTGTGTGAGAGAAGAGAGAGAGAGATTTTCCGGCGTTAAAATGTGTCAGCCTTTAAGAAGCAAATGCGATGTTACATACGAGCTAGTGCAAGGGAGGCTACTCTAACTGACAAGGGAAGTAACCCATACTTATGTTTGTAAAATAAACCGAAAATCTTTTAATAACAATATTCAAAATGTTTTGTTTTTGATGTTTTTGTACTTAATTTTGCTCGGCGACAGCTTCAGCGTGTTTTCATATATAAAAATGAAGTTCATTCAAAAGCAGTAAGGAGTGTTTATATTATATTATAGCTTTTTCAGGCTATCTTTTTCTTCTCTAACTAAACATACAACACAGTCTTCGCATCTCTTTTGATATTTCTTTTTCATATGTAAGAAAAAGAACAAAGAACTTGAAAAGTTGCACTGAGGATTTTATACCGCTAAAATACACAGTAACAATAACTTTCACTTGTATAAGGTAACTGAGTGTGACGTTCAAGTCTTTAAAAATTGTGATTTAATTGTTACTGCTTCCATTTTCTGGACAGGGTGACAAGGGAAATAACTCTTAGCAGCCTTTCGTCCGTCTTTACATTCTGCGTTCAAATTCTGCTGAGATCAGCTCCACCTTTCATGCTTTCGGGATCGATAAAATAAATATCAATTGAGCACTGGGGTCGATATAATTGACTAACTCCTTCCCTTCTACCTTAAATTTGAAATTAATTTTGTTTACTTTCACAGTTTGTGCACAATAGCGTCGAAACAATAAGGAAACCTTCGTGGGTACAACTTAAGAAGAGTGGTCCCGGTGCGCGCACTCGCGTACTCGCGCAGCCGCGCTAGCTAGTCATGACTAGTCGATACTTACTTTGTGGTTTTGTTTTATTTTCTTCGTTTAAAAAAATTATTTACTTTGTGTTTTTGTGTTTTATTTACTTTATTTTTTTTTTATTATTTATTTTGTGTAAAAAAATTAGTTATTTTGTCTTTTATTTACTTTGCTAGGTAGTCGTTATTGGATCGACTAGTCACGACTAGCTAACGCGAGTGCGCGCACCGGGACCACTCTTCTTAAGTAGTACCGCCTTCGTGTTAGTGTTTTTTGTTGCTTTTACTAATGTAATTTAAAGCGTTAGATAGTCCATTCAGATTCTGAATTGTCGAGAAGTATGAGTTATCCTTGATTTTGAAAGAGATGACGGGTCACAGAATTCTGTTCAGGAGAGAATCGAAACAACAACGTGCTCAATCATTTTCAAATGAACCACCGTATTTTTCAGGCATACAAGTCCAATTTTTCAAACCAAAATTTACAACCAAAAAAAAGGAAGATGTATTTAAACACGCAGGCGACTTTGGAGGACTAAATATTACAGCAGGATCTGGAAAGATTATGACGATGATTGAATGTTTACACATGTTTAGGCGGAATTCCATATAACCCCCTCGTAACTGGTTTTTTTTTTTTTTATTTTGGGAAATTTTCAGATTCACACACGGATCTCACACGATTATGAATTTTTTTTTTAACCCTCCACTACCACCACCACCATAAATCCTAAAAGTGTTGCCCTTTTTCAATTTTTTAAAATCATAGTTTAAAATAAGGACAGAATGTTTTGCTAAAATCCGATCAACAGATCACCCTTGGGTGCATCATGGGATAAAAATACTGAAAGCCATAAATACATATCAAAGTGACAAAGAAACGAGGAAGGTATCAGGTGGTCGAGCTATGTGCTAAAAACAACCGCTAAATCACCCTTAAATCACAAGCAATTTTTTTTATCTTGCATAATCGTATGAATTCCCGCGTGTAGAACACAAATTCGCAAGAATTTTCTAAAAATTCCAAACACTGAAATTTGTTATGCGGGGTTATATAGGGAACTTAAACCAGAATTAAGTCGATTTCCGTGTCAGAGAATAAGCATTTATTTCCTAAGTTAAAATTCGAAAAATTAAACTACGTTAAACAAACAAATTACAATTTTCTCAAGAAAGCCAAGAGAAAAAAAATGGGCGATCTTTCGTCTCTAGTAGACCTTTCCGTCGATTTCCGTTAAAAAATTTATTTTTTTTTACATATGGGTTTGCGGGAACTTTTGAAGTAATATACATACATATACACATACACCGTGTAAAAAATTTCAGTTATCTCTTTCTTTCACACATTACTCTGTCTCTTCACACATACTAACAGAAGCACTTCACTTACACAACATACTGTCTGTCTCCCACACCCCATCAAACACACACACACACACACATGTACATCAATGCGGTAACTTCAAAAGAACTTCCCTCGTCATACAATCGCTTTCTCTTAGTCTCTTTCGCTCTCATTACTTCAAAAGTTCCCGCAAGCCCATATGTAAAAAAAAAAAAATTTTTACGGAAATCGACGGAAAGGTCTACTAGAGACGAAAGATTGCCAAAAAATGTTTTATTTTGACACATTCTACCAGTATACGAAGTTTTAAAGTGTTTAGTTAACTAGAAATTGTCTGCCGTTCAAAAGGAAAAGATCCCACGTAACATCCCTTTGAAGTAATCGTTGCTCTTATCTTTTAACAGGTCCATCAGCTCTACACCTGGCGGTTCAGTGCGGGGCTTTTGATGCTGTTGTGTGCCTCGTTTGCAATTTTGCCCAACTCAATGCAATTGATAATAATGGCTGGACGCCAATTCACTGTGCAGCTTTCTACAACCAGGCGTCTATTCTTGAAGTGTTCCTGCGACAGGATACGGAATTTACCGAAATCCAAACTCAAGATAAGTAAGGAATTATATGCACATAAATCTTCGCCCATATGTGTGTGTGGTGCGTATATGTGTATACAACATGTACATATGTACTCACAAAATGCATATATATACTAAAATGTGTGTGTGTGTGTGTGTGTGTGTGTGTGTGTGTGTGTGTGTGTGTGTGTGTGTGTGTGTGTGTGTGTGTGCGTGCGTGCATGTGTGTGCGCGTGCGTGTGCGTGTATATGTGTATGTGTGTGTGTGTGTAAATATATACACACATAGATGTATAAACACACACACACACATATATATATATATAAATACACACACACACACATATATATACATGTACACACACACTATACATAGATATTCACGGATGTGTGTGCACATATATATCATTGTTATTATGCAAGTGTTGTGAGTCCAAAACGTTGCTTTTTTAGAAATCGAAAAAGTAGTTCCACCATTTCATTTCTTTTAATATTAGCAACAGATTCAGCTTAACAATAATACTTTGTTGGGTGCACAAAATCGTAGTTCCATGCATGTATGATAATTTCAGAAAGAAATATTTTTCCAAAACTGTCGTATGTGGGGCTTACTACACTTTTGAAAAATGCCAAACCATTGTACTACACTTTGACAATTTTCATCTGAAGCAGCTGGAGATACAATAGTTTGACCAAAAGAACTGGCTATTACAAGCAAATCAAATATTGAAAAAAATGCATTTGGCCAAATTTGGACATACAACAGTTTAACATAATAGCAACGATATGTACATATGCATTTGTAGCGTGGTTTGGCGGAGGGCTAGGAGTCTGTCCGCCCTGGGTGACGCTTTTATAGGAAGGCAATTTTGTGTCTACTGTATAAGTCTGTATAGGTTTGGGGGACCGCGGGACAGCAAACTCAAAGGCTGCCCTAGGCGGCACACTCTAGCCACGCTAGAGGGCTTATACCTTTGGTTGTCAGGGTGATCCTGGATATGATAGAGTCCCTTGATTGAATCTAGATGAAGATTTTCCTGCATGAGGCAGACTGCATCATAGATGTGCTCACATATTTTGTATAGTATGTATATGTAGTGAATCCTTCGATAAATAGCATAATATAAGGGATGAGAGCTGCACCCCTCCAGGGTTACAAACCTTTCAGCCTGTTACATATACAAATATCACATTTCCCCCTCTCCCTTTCTCCTTACCTTTTTTTGTAAACTTCTACATTATTTGTAAACTTACCTTTTAATATACCGCTTGTCTGCTGCACTTATGTCAAGGAGATATGTCGAGTAGCTGCGATCGTGTGTAGGACGGATCCAGCTATCAGCCTAGTCCATCGTGAAGATCGCCCCAGCACCTTATTTTGGTCAGGAAGGGCAGGCAGTTTTCTTCTGTCAGTGGCTATGTCATAAGGGGTTGTGTAATGGACGAGACTAAAAAGTCTAAAAACAAACACTTTCCTTCATCGACTTTTTAAAACCCCATTGAAAAAGGAAGGTGAGGGTTGAGAGGAACGTGTTGTTCCCTGGTAAATTTGTTGAAAGGTGGATAAAATGGGCGGGAATGGACCGAGTGAGTGAGCCAGTTTTAAGCTGGTGCCTGTAGGCTAAGGAGTACGGAGAGGAGCACTTGCCATGACACTCTGATGTGTAGGGTGGCTCAGTATCTGTGGGTTCTTTGATTGCCATTGGGGTTTTGTTTAAGATTCTTTTTGCAATATTTTGGTTTTATTGTTTACACGTTTCTTTGTAAATTTCCACTGTCCTTTGTCTTTGCTTTGTCCTAAATGTTTTTTAGACCCTTGTGGCCAATAAAAAATGAATTATTATTATTAGGTTGTCCAGAAAGTCTGAGCGTTTTTTAATATATAAAAAGGGATATAAATAATTGATCTTTCAATAAATTTTATTCAATGAAATAATTTCCATGACCTTTGCCAATCTAGCAGGCAATTTAAATATTCCATCAGCATAAAATTTTACTGGTTTAAAAAAAGAAATGTTATCTAGATGCATTTAGACTCCATCTAAGTCGTTAAATATTTTTCCTTGCAATGAGTTCTGTAGAGACAAAAATAAGTGGTAGTCGGATGGTGCAATATCAGGAGAATATGGTGGATGGAGTAAGGGATCCCAGCCAAGTTCATGGAACTTTGCTCGGGTAGCCAAAGACACGTGTGGTCGGGCATTTTCACTAATCCCTTCCTGATGGCAATCTCCAACCTCAATTCTTTGATCTTTTGGTTCAAATTAGCTAGCTGACGACAGTTCACATCTGAATTAATGGTCTGGTTTTGTGGGAGAAGCTCATAATAAGTAACCATAATAATGCCTTTATGATCCCATCAAACACAAAGCGTAGCTTTTTTGGCATGAATATTCGTCTTTGGTTGCTGTTTTGGGGAATCCTTCCGCAAACTCCAGGATCTTTTTCGCATTACGCTTTCGTACACAATCTATTTTTCATCTCCAGTCACAAGTTGTTTCAAAAATGACATGCGTTCATTCCATTTCATAAGCATCATCATTTCATTTCATTTGAGTTTGAGTTTGAGTCCATGCTCAGGCCAAGTCGAAGACTCCACCCTCAGAGTCTGGTGTGGTTGCCAGGTTGTATTCTCTGTTTAATTTTGACATGTGTAGGAGCGAGTTTGAGTCAGTTTGTGCTCGTTGTGTATATCCTGGGAGATGGGGTTCATCTCTAATGGTGCTTAAGTATCTATCCAGCTGCAATTTGAATGATTCCACACTGCATCCTGATAGATTTCTGACATGTACCGGAATGGAGTTGAATAGTTGTGCTCCTCGAACTAACAGACTTGACTCTCGCAGGGTTTTTGCTGCCTGGCCAGCCTTTTTGTTGATTGGTGGTAGCTGGCAGCGTCTTCCGTGGTGCAGTGAGTGGTAGGTTTCAATACCAAAGTTTGGCACCTTTTGCTCTATCATTTTCCAAATGTATATAATTCGGTATCGCTAAACTTCACAAATGTTTTTGCAAGTCTTT
Source organism: Octopus sinensis (assembly GCF_006345805.1). NCBI lineage: Eukaryota > Metazoa > Mollusca > Cephalopoda > Octopoda > Octopodidae > Octopus > Octopus sinensis. Next base: position 79,776,761 of record NC_043006.1, on the reverse strand, counting down.
GCAGCATTCTCTCCTTTTTAAAAAAAGAAAAGTATTGCAATGCGAATATGAAATTTTTGGTTATCCATTTCAAATGTCAATAAAGGGTAACCGGAATGAAAGATAAATCTACTTTTAGTCAAGAACAAAGAAGAGATGCACTACTACTTCAAGCAACGCAAAAGTTTTAACCGTGTTACATGTCAGGTGTGTTCAATGAAGCGTTAAAAGATTTAGCTTAAAAACGCTCAGAACTTTCCGGACAACTTCTATTATTATTATCATCATCATCGTCATCTTCAACATCACCATTATATACTTCATATTCAACAGCCTAAAGTCTACTCCTCTCTTATTGGCGGCCACTTCCGGATGTCTGCCAACTATCACGACATTACTGAGATACAATGCCGATGTTACTGGCTGTAACCTTCGAGGCCACAACGTGATTCACACCGCTGTTATACATGGACATACTCGTATTGTTCAGTACTTCATCCGATTGGATATGAAGCTCTTACCCGTCTGGAATATACTTGTAGGTCAGTATCTAAGGGAAAGAAAACAAAAATCTTACATTAAAATTTAACAGTTACTGTCATTAATTGTGTCAATAGCAGCACCAGCACCGGCGGCGGCGGCAGCAGGAGCAGCAGCAGTAGCAGTAGTAGTAGTAGTAGTAGGGATCTTTTCGGTTTGAATGGCAGTTTTTCTAGCGGTGTCATATGAAATTGTCACCCATAATTATGACCCTAGTATCGATCTATTGCATTTCAATCTGTTTTAGGGCTAGGGTTAGAGTTAGGGTTAGTTAGGGTTGGTTAGGGTTAGGGGTAGGGGAAGGGTATCTTTTTTTCTTCAGAAATGTAAATAAACCCAATCTGTTTCTTAAACGAGGGACATTTTCATACGGCACGGAATGTTTTCACCTCAATAGACATCATTGATTGGTTGAAATTGCAGAAATTGAAGAAAAAAAACAACAAATATCTTACAAACTATAGAATTTTCTCAATAAAGCCAAGAGAAAAAGATGTTTTATAAACACATTCTACCAGTTTACGAAGTTTAAAAGTGTTTAGTTACGTGGAAATTATTTTAAAAAACTACCGGTCAAACCGAAAAGATCCAGTAGTAGTAGTAGTAGTAGTAGTAGTAGTAGATCTTTTATTCTTTTAGTTCAGTTATTTGACTGCGACCATGCTGGAGCACCGCCTTAAAGGGATTTTAGTCAAAGAAATCAACCCCAGGACTTATTCTTTGTGAGCCTGGTACTTATTCAAACGGTTTCTTTTGCCGGGTCTAGTCTTTCTCATTCGCAAAATGAGCCCCGCTTAATTTTGCTCAGATTGCTTTCAATACAAATATATGTGAAAGTGAAAGTGGTAGGACGAAACAACTGCTTCGTTGTTGAGTGACCATAGTTATCTCTCTGTACCTTTTCATTCAGAGACGGCGTTTCGTTTAGCCAGTCAGCCAATCTGTAAATAATAATAATAATAATAATAATAATAATAATAATAATTGTGTACAGTGCTCAGGTGCACTACAACTCATCTAAAGTGTATATATAATCAGGTGTAGTTTCGACGGATTTCGGGAAGCATGAGGGCCTTAAAGGATGCAGTGTCATGGCAGTCAACAACTGATGCAGGCAGTTTATTCCACGCTTCAGCAACCCTGAGCGTGAAAAAATGTTTCCGAAAGTCATGGGAGCTGTGCTGTTTTCTGACTTTGTAGGCATACCCTTTTAAAGCCTAGCCAGGCTCATGGGCCCAGTTTCCCAGTTTCTATGGCGTATGTGTTCCCCAGTTGGACGGGACGCCAGTCCATCGCAGCATTACTCATTTTTGCCAGCTGAGTGGACTGGAACAACGTGAAATGAAGTGTTTTGCTCAAGAACACAATGCGTCACCCGGTCCAGGAATCGAAACCACAATCTTACGATCATGATGCTGACACCCTAACCACTAAGTCACGCGTCTCCACTCTTGTATCTGTAACTATACAAAACTAGTTAGAAAGAGAGACATGTTGTTAAGAACAATAGATATTCTTTGGGGGCACCTGTTATCTCAATTCTAACTTTTCATGGCCTAGAAGAGGTTGGAAGGGTTAAGTAGCAAAGAAATAAATCGGTTTAGCAAAGCCATGTGTTAAATGTAACTTGCTGTCACTATTGTTTTTCTGTGAGAAAAGTACTGTTGAAATATTATGGGGAATTTGCCGATTCAGGTTGGAATCTACTCTATGCCTAAATGAAGTCACTACACTTACTATAACATCCTTTTGTACTATAGGCACAAAGCCTGAAATTTGGTGGGAGGGGCCTAATCGATTACATTGACCCCAGTGCTCAACTGGTATTTATTTTATCAACCCGAAAGGCAAGCTCAACCTCGGCAGTATTTGAACTCAGAATGTAAAGGTGGACGAATTGCTGCTCAGGGTTTTGTCCGGGTTGCTAACGACTCAGCCAGCTCGTTGCCTTTTACTGCCTTAATAATAATTCTTTCCGATATTTTGCATAAGGCCAGCAGTTTTGAGGAGAGGAAGCAAGTCGATTACATTGACCCCTAGTATTTAAGTACTTGACCGGTACTTATCAACCCCAAAAGAATGGAAGGCGAGGTCTCCTACATTTTGTTTACTCATTTATGTTTTTTTTTTTCGAGTTTGACCGAGGAGAAGAACAGGTATAGTGTTTCTTAAAAATAACATCTTGCTTTGAATTCTTCAGATATGCTTAAGTTTGAAGACATTCTAGCACAAGAAAGTGCCGTTCGCTGCATGGAGGAACTTATTTTAACAAATTCAGAATGTTGGATAAACATTTACAATTCAGGTATTTAATTCCATTTACCTTAATAGGTTTTATTTAAACTAAATGCACAAGGTTCTGTATTAACAACTTTATGAATCAATCATTTATGAAGCATTAAAATCATCAAATTCAGATAGGTAAGTCTATTTAGCTAAACAGATTTTACTTAAACTAAATACATGCGCATGATTCTGTAATAACAGTTTGTGAGCTAATCATTTCTAAAGCGCGAAAATCACACTAAAATCGCTAAATTCAGATTGGTAAACCCATTTACCTTCTTTTGAAAGTTCTCTAATTTTTAGCTGTAGGTATGCACAGAAATTTGCATGTGTGCAAATTTTTTCTCCCTTTACAAAGCATCTGTGCATCTATGAGAGTAACCGTCTTCATCCACTCGGCATCTAATGATATTCGCCATTGACTCAATAAGTTCGTTTGCCGAAATAGTTCGCATCCTCAACGCTGCATCCCAAGATTTCAACATACCCTGGCTTGGGTGGTCACATGCTATTTAACCCATACTTGGGATGCTTACAGATGCTCCCACTCTGGGTTAGAGTAGACCTGGAAACAATAGTGGCTAACAGGTGATTCCACATTCCTCAAAACCCTGAGAAAATTGAACCAGGGTTTCACTTTTAAATACAAAGATGTATAGTTATCAAAGCATATTTAACATACAGATCATACAATATCTATATAAGTAATAGGATAATATTTTCTGTTTAATTTTACATCAAGATGGAGTAACAGCTCTGGCAAACCTTTTCGATTCAACAAGCAAAGAAGTGGTGGCACTAACCTCGTCCGTACTATGTAACATGACCGAAAATGTAGAAGTTCAGAAGTTGCTGACAGACATGAATCTTGGTCCAAGTCTTGTACATTTGTTGTCGTCTCCTGTCGGTGACATACAAGCGCGGGTCTCGATCATTATATCAGACCTAGTGTCAAACATCGAATCAAATCAGAAGATATTTGCAAGACAAGGCGTCATTCCTGCGCTTATCCAACTTCTGGATTCCGATATGGAAGATGTCCTGCTGAACGCAATCAATGCTATACGAGTAATGTGTCTGAGCAGCCCTAGCAACCAAACTGAAGTTACCGAGTGTAACGGTGTAGAACCACTCGTAGACCTTTTGAGTATCAACTCAGGTGAGTTTAGTTTATTATATGTAGTTTTTAACATAATCTACAAGAAAAGATGGTGGAGAAAATGTAATGATCATGCTTTTTTCCCGCAGATATTCTTTTCTACTCAAGGCACAAGGCCCGAAATTTTGGTGGAAGGGGCCAGTCGATTAGATCGACCCCAGTACGCAACTGGTACTTAATTTATCGACCCCGAAAGGATGAAAGGCAAAGTCGACCTCGGCGGAATTTGAACTCAGAACGTAACGGCAGACGAAATACCGCTAAGATTTCGCCCGGCGTGCTAATATTTCTTATTTCTTTATTGCCTACACGGGGCTAAAAATAGAGGGGCCAAACAAGGACAGACAAGGGGATTAAATTAATTACATCGACCCCAGTGCGTAACTGGTACTTAATTTATCGACCCCGAAAGGATGAAAGGTAAAGTCGACCTCGGCGGAATTTGAACGTAACGGCAGACGAAATACCTATTTCTTTACTACCCACAAGGGGCTAAACACAGAGGGGACAAACAAGGACAGACAGACGGATTAAGTCGATTATATCGATCCCAGTGCGTAACTGATACTTATTTAATCGACCCCGAAAGGATGAAAGGCAAAGTCGACTTCAGCGGAATTTGAACTCAGAACGTAACGGCAGACGAAATGCGACTACTCATTTCGCCCAGCGTGCTAACATTTCTGCCAGCTCGTCGACTTTTTTCCCACAGATATTAACAATGGAATGATGAGGCCTGAAGTGAAATAGTTACAAATAGCTAAGATGATACGTGGTAATATGAAGTAAATTTGATTGCTATTCATTACAGTTCGAACTGCTGAGTAGAGGCTTTCTCTTTGACTCACGTTATTGTTTTTGATGTACTTATTGTTTTACTTTTTTCTTCTTGTTGAACTTATTTTTTTAATTTTATTTTTTTGTTTCATTCTTCTTCCATTAATTCAGACAATAATTTCCTTGAATCTGCCGCCGCCGCTACACTAGCAGCAATTTCATTGGGTCATTTTGAGAATCAAAACTTCATAGTTGCGGCCGGTGCAGCGGAGTAAGTAAGCTCAAATATTCTACATTATGTTATTAACAGTCGTTTCTGAACAGCATGTGGGGTGGGGTGAACCTTGCTTCCCAACCATGTTGTTTCAGGTTCAATCCCACTGTGTGACATAGAATCTTCAGCAAGTGTCTTCTACTATAGCCTCAAGACGATCAAAGCTTTGTGAGGCGGGTATTTGGTAGACGGAAGCTGAAAGAAGCCATTGACATCATTTGATGTTGTAAACGAACGGCATTCATTTCCAGTCATCCGTCAAAACCATGTCTGGCCATGGGAAAATATTACCTTGATATGATAATGATGATAATATGATAAAGACAGCATTCACCCGGGGTGGGTTGAGCTGACTTCATTCATCCTCAATGCTGCATCTCTCACAAACGCCGACCAGGCCTGGCGATTTGAGGCTAACGACCGCGTGATCTCCAACCACTCCTTATTCCAGCGGCGAACGCCATAGATATGGGGGCCTAAGTTGGGTTCCAGATCAGCCTTGACTGTCATCGGCCAGGGTTTTTCGTTGTCCACCACATCGCTTTCGCCAACCCTGAAGGGGAGCTGGGGCAATTGCTTCGTAGATGAATTCTCCTGGTTGACGACGGAGGGCATGACCCAGCCAACGCAGACGTTTTGTTAGGATGACTTGTTGGAGGGAGGTGATTTTGCACTGGTGTCGCACCGAATTGTTGGAGACAAAGTGATGCCATCGGACACGGATGATGCGGCGTAGGCAGATATGGGTTGGCAACAGGAAAGGCATCTGGCTGTAGAAGATCTGCCTGAAATAATTCTTACTGACCAACGCAAACATAGAGAAGTAGAAATTGAAATGATGATTTTGTGAGTGTGTGTGTGTGTTCAAAACATTTACACAAACAGGCAGCTCACCCGTGAGGGTACTTGGCTTTTCCAGCAACTTAGCCTCGCTGTCATCTATGGTAATGCTGCAAGCGTGCTGGCTTGCTTCCATGGGTTACCTTGTGGTGTGCGACTAATTGAAGCATTTGGTGCTGTATTGGTGCTTTTCTTTTTCTCCTTCTCCCTTTTTTTGGTTTCTTTTTCCTTGTTTTTCTTTTGTTAAATAAATTCCTGTTCACTATTTTGAATAAAAGATAATTGCTGAAAAAAAAAATGAACAATTTCCAGCGGAGAATTTTTTTAAATGGTGGTGGTGGTAATGTTGTTGTTGTTGTTGCTATTGCTGTTGTTGTTGTTGCTATTGCTGTTGTTGTTGTTGCTGTTCTGGCTGTACTTTCATTTAATTCACATATTAAATACTCTTTAAAAATTAACAGACCACTGGTGAATCTTACTCGAAGTCGGAACGTTGTGCTACAAGTGAAAGGAGCCAGAGCAATCGAAGCTCTTGCCGAGAAGAACCCGAATAACCAAAGTGTGTTTCTTAAACTGGGTGCAGCAGAAGCACTTGCTCAACTTCTTAAGGTGAATTTCAATAAACCTGTTTCCCTCTTTTGTAGAAATTTTTCATTTTCTTTATATCTTAACTTTAACGTTTTACCTATAATTAATGCGAAGAGCTGGCAAAATCGTTAGACCATCAAGCGAAATAACTTGCAGTATTTGTTCCAGCTCTTTACATTCTGAGACAAATTCTCACCAAAATCAACTTTGCTGTTTATTCCTCAATAAAATAAAGTACAAGTTAGGTACTAGAGTCGATAGTATTGATTAACTCGCTTCCCCTCAAAACTGCTGGCTTTGTGCTTAAATCAGGGCTTAATTTATTGAACTTGGATTGATTACTGTCAATGTGGACCATATTATCTACATTACCATTATATCTAATTCTCTGTCCTCGGAGTCTTTTTTCAGTCTGTTAATGGTGCAATGGTGTTAATTTTTTTTTTCTTTTATTATTTTGGTAGGGAGGACGTTTTGTAGTATTGCTTCTAACTGTTTATGCTCAGAGTTCAAATAATACCTTTGCTTTCATCTACTCAAGGGTCAATAAAATAAAATACCAGTCAAGTACTGATGTCACTGGTCTCAAATAGTCCCCCACCACCAAAAAGTTGCTAACCTTGTGCCTAATCAGAAACCATTATTTAGCTCCAGGAAAGTCAGTGAGCTGGTAGACTCATTAGTATAAGGCAGTGAGGTGGCAGAAACGTTAGTAGGCCGGTTGAAATGCTTAGCGGTATTTTGTCTGTCGTTACGTTGTGAGTTCAAATTCCGCCAAGGTCGACTTGGCCTTTCATCCTTTCGGGGTCGATAAATTAAGTACCAGTTACGCACTGGGGTCGATGTAATCGATTTAATACCTATGTCTGTCCTTGTTTGTCCCCTCTGTGTTTAGCCCCTTGTGGGTAATAAAGAAATAGGTATTTTGTCTATCTTTACGTTGTGAGTTCAAATTCTGCCGAGGTCGACTTTGCCTTTCATCCTTTCAGGGTCGATAAATTAAGTACCAGTTACGCACTGGGGTCGATGTAATCGACTTAATCTCTTTGTCTGTCCTTGTTTGTTCCCTCTACGTTTAGCCCCTTGTGGGCAATAAAGAAATAAGAATCATTAATTAGCATGCTGGGCAAGATGCTTAGAGGCGTTTCTTCCATCTTAACATTCTGAATTCAAATGCTGTCAAGGTTGACTTTGCCTTTCATCTTTTTGAGGGTCAATGAATTAAATACTAGTTGAGCACTGGGGCCAATGTAATCAACTAGCCCCTCCCCAGAAATTTCAGACTTTGTACCTATAGTAGAAAGAATTATTTAACTCAATATTAAAAACTGAGTAAGCAAACATATGCTAAAAGGCACTGCAGCTTTGAGAACTACAGAATCTAATGTTCTGATGCAAGCATGGACAACGTTCGTTTGAGAAGCTTGCCACGTGAGGCACACAACTAGACAAAATTCAAAGTAATATTTCATTAAGCATGCCATTCAGAAAGTTTAACAGACTGCATGCCAAAGTTTCACGTTTTGTAATTTAAGACCATAAGGTATGAACTGAGAAAGATCTAACTATTATTTCTAGCACTTGATCAACTGTCTACTATCTAGAAGCTTTCTTTTACTTATTTCTTTAAGTATCTCAAAAGCTGCAAGCTGACAGAATCATTAGCATGCCATACAAAATCTTTGCGGCATTTCGTCTGCTTTTACGTTCAGGGTTCACATTCCACCAAGGTCAACTTTGCTTTCATCTTTACAGGGTTGATAAAAGAAGTACCAGCTGAGCATTGGGGTCAATGTTCTTGACTTACCCCTCCCCCCAAATTGCGGGCCTTGTGCATAAATTTAGAACCATTTCTCTAAGAATCTTAAATTTCATGTCTATATTACTCCCATTGATATAAAGTTAAAGGTATTTAGAGGAATGAAGATGGATATTTTTAAAAGTCATGTTTTGCACAGAAAAGTCATTCCAATTGGAAATTTCACTCAGGTTGCAGAAATGGCTCACTATGACAGTAATTAAAACCATCAACCATGTTTCATTTGTTCCAAGAAAAATTTTAAATCTCATTTTCTTTTTCTGCTTAGAGTATCAATGGCAATGAAAGAGAGCAAGGTGCCTGTGCCCTCTGGGCTTTGGCAGGTCATACACGTCCTCAACAGAAGATAATTGCAGAAACCATTGGCATTTCCAATATAATTAAGATGTTACTTGAAAACAAATCAGAGAAATTACTTTTAGTCGGTAAGTTTAGAATCAATTTATCTTTTAACTGTTTCAGTCTTTGTTCTGTGACCATACTGGGGCACTACCTTGTCAGACTGTCCAACCATGCCAGCATCAAAAACAAACGTTAACCGATGATGATGATGATATATATATATATATATATAGTGTATATATCTATATATATAAAACTCAACTTGTGTGTCTGTGTGTTTAATTTCCCGGCACATCTCCTCCTAGCCAACAAATCGTAGAACCACCAAAAATGGGTCACTTAAAGTTTAGGCGAATGAAAATTGAACCGCGCTATTTCTGTTCCGAAATTCATCTCGCAAGTGCAAAAATCGATAATGTGTTTGTTTAGGCCTTATCCCATGTATTGAATAGTGAACTTTACTCAGTTACATTCTGATTTCAAATTCCGCCGAGCTCGGCTTTCCTTTTCATCATTTCAGGGTCGATTAAAAACTGTACCAGTTGCACTCTGGGGGTCGACATAATCGACTTAATCCTTTTGTCTGTCATTCTTTGTCTTCCGAGGGGAGAGAGAGAGAGAGGGAGAGTGACAGAGAGAGAGGGAGAGGGACAGAGAGAGAGTGGGGGACAGAGAGTGAGAGACAGAGAGAGTGAGAGAGAGAGTGAGAAAGACAGAATGAGAGAGAGAGTGAGAGAGAAAGAGTGAAATAGAGAGTTAGAGAGATAGTGAGAGAGTGAGATAGAGAATGAGAGAGAAAACCAGGTAATACTGCTAGTATATATATATATATATATATATATATTATATATAATATATATATATATATATACACATACATACATAGGCACAGGAGTAACTGTGTGGTAGGTAGCCTGCTTACCAATCACATGGTTCCGGATTCAGTCCTGCTGCACGGCACCTTGAGCAAGTGTCTTCTACTATATATGTATGTGTACATATATATATATTGTTACGGTTTAGCTGGTGCATTTCCCGGTGACCCACATTGGAATTATGGTTCCGGCATGTCTGGGCGAAATGTGACAGTCTTTTGTCTAATGGAGGACTAATGGGTTTTGGAATGACCTGTGACCTCGTGCGGCTGAGAAGAGGGTCAGGAGAATGTGAGAGAGAGTAAGACAGATTAAGGGCTGAGAGCAAATAGAGATAGAGTGTAAGAGAAAAGGGACAGATAGAGAGGAAGAGTCTGGCAGGCGATAGCGATAGAGTAAGAGCAGAGGGCAAATAGAAAGGATAAGCAGTAAGGGACAGATTGAGGATATAGATAGAGTATAAGGACAAGGGACAGTTAGAGAGGGTATGAGCGGTACAGAGGGAGATGAGGGAGTGGAAGAAGCACGGAGACGAAGTGAGGTCTTGGCAGTCGTTGAGCGGTCGTCGAGGAACACAGACGGATCTTGGAGTTGGAGTCGGTCGTCGAAGAAGGACAGTCGGATTCTGGAAATCAGAGCGAGTAGGTGGAAACTTAGGAGCAAGCAAGTTGGGATGCAGGAGTTTGGCAGGCTGGATTTAGCAGTATTGAGGGATGAGTGCAGAATGGGACACTGGCGATTCAGTTAGGAATTAAGGTATGTGATTTGTGTATTGAACAGTGAAGAGAAAGAAGAGAGAAAAAGAAGGACTCTGTCGATGTAGTCGATAAAGAACATTGTGAATTGAGTAAAGGACTTGTTGAATTGTAACGTGAATTGTTGTGATACGAACATTGTATAATGTATCGAAGTGTTCTGATTGGACTGTGACGTATCGTGAACATTATTTGATCTGGACTTGTTGTGTCGTTACTGAACACTGTTATATTGTTACATGCATGTTGTTAAATGCTTTGATCTGTTGTATGATGTATTGATTTGTTGTTTGCCTTAAATGCTTTGATGTTGTAACAATTGTAATTGTCGTATAAACTGTTGTTTGAATATAAGCCAGTGTTGCCAGTTGTTGCCTTGCCTCTTTGGGTTGTATCTCGGGTTGTGCCTCTGTATCTCTGTGCTGTTGAGGTTGTGTCAGTATCTATCTGTATCTCCTCTCTCCGCCTCTTTGGGTTCCGTGGCGGAACTTGTGTGAGCCGTTCGGGACGGGCGACGACAGGTGATTCCGTAACAATATATATACATACAATTCAAACATATAAGGGATGGCTATAATAATATATATATACATAATATATATATATATATATATATATATATATTATATATATATATATATATATAATATATATATATATATATATATATATATATATATATATATGTGTATGTATATGATAGGCTTCATTCAGTTTCTATCTACTAAATCCACTCATAAAGCTTTGGTTGGCCCCAAGGCTATAATAGAAAACACTTGCCCATAGTGCTAGGCAGAGGGACTGAACCCAGAACCATGTGGTTGGGAAGTAAGCTTCTTACCACACACCATGCCTACACCTAAGTTGGTCTCCTTTATGATTTTCATGAAATTTCTTACATATTAACAACAAACTGAACTGAATTTTATTGAATTTTTCTTTGAGGTTGCCTCTCGGCCATTGGACTGGTCAAAGAAGATCTTGTTAATCAAAGCAACATGGTTAAAGCAGATGCATTGCAACAGCTAGTTCGGCTTCTCAACGGGAACCATCTTTCTCAACAAGTTACCACAATGGTAGTGAAAGTTCTGGGAGTGCTGTGTATTGGTAAGATGCTAGAAATTTATCTAAATACAAATTTCAGTTACATTCAATCACAAGAAGTAATTCCTAAGCCATATTTTTTTTTCTCTTAAGAAAGCCAAATTTCATTTTTAAAAAAAAACTGTTCCCAGCCTGACCATGTTTTAGTTACATACTAGCACTATGACCTGGCAACACCGGGTCATAGTGCTAGTGCATGCATATACAGCTGCGTGCGTTCACACATACACATGAGTACTGTCCAAATCTCCGACCAATTACATACAGATAGCTGGCATTCAATTGGCGTATCAAGTTTCAGGCATTTTGATTGGGTTTTGGATAGAAAATTCACAAAAAAGTCACTTCCATTGATTTTTTAAAAGGCTTTGCGGGGTGACTGGGGAAATGTAATGATGTGCACGACCACCCATAGGCGGTTTTGAATGACCATAGAGAGTGCAAGCCCTCTAACTGAAAAATTGTGGATTTGTATAAAGGATACACACACAGACATTTTGCCATTTATATAAATAGAGATAATATAATGGAGTTCTGATCAAAGCACACCATTTAACTTATCATAACTTTCTTATTTTTAGTATTTTGAGAAAACTTTCACAAATTTGTATTCTACACATTATCTCATACAATTATGCAAAAGGAACAAGTTTCGGATTTAAATTTTTCATTCCCTCACCTCTAAATCCAAAAAAATTTTTACATAAAAATGTTATGGCAGGTTCAATGGTATTCTTCGATCAGGACCCTGCCAATATAATGTATGATCTAGTGATTAGAGTGCTGCACTCACAATCATGAAATCATGGGTTCAATTCTCAGACTAGGTGGTGCATTGTGTTCTTGAGCAAAAGACTTCATCTCCTGTTGCCCAGTAATCACTTTGGCATCTGATGTGCAGTACACTGTTCACCTGTTCAGGTAACATCAATTTGATGGAGGGAGTGAAATTAGGAGCAACATAAGCAGTCGATCACTATAAACAAATTATTTGTGCAGGTCGTTAGGCAAGAAATTGCAGAACCCTCATCTGTTATTGATTAATGAAACAATGATGGGAGAGTTCATAATATGTGTGTGTGTGTGTGTGTGTAATTGTGGGGTAATTGAAATGGGTTGTTGTGGGGGCATTCATGCACCTTCATACATACACCCATACATATTTAGGTGGACAGAATAAAAGAATAAAAGAACTAAATCATATATGGACCCCACAAGGGCCATGTGAGGAGGTTTGATGGCAGAATCGATAGATCCTCAATGGAAATATCTTGTGCTATTTGGTTGTTTGGTTTAAATCCTGCCCAGGTCCACATTGACAGTAATCAATCTAAGTTCAATAAAATAAGCCCTGATACCGTAACCCTTTAGCATTTAATCTGGCCAAATCCAGCCCAAATATTCTACCTGTTTTATGTTCAAATCGGCCAGATCCTGCCTCTCACACCTACCCGACAATATCCTTTTGAAAATTTACAATCACATCATCAAAATCTCAACACTACAATGTGAGAAATGATTAGTTGAAAACAATTTGGAAGAATAAATATTATATTTGTCAGAGTAATGTGAATGCTAAAGGGTTAAATGGCAGTCCCCTAATATGTCCCTAATCCAGCTGTTGAAACCATCATCACAAAAACATATTATTATGATAAAAAATTGTTTAATTGTATAACAGTATATTGATATAGTGCTTCTATATTTGTATCTAATAAATCCAGGTGTTGCTTACACCAATAATGAATTTGTACAGTCAAAAATCGCTGAAGAAGGTGCAATACCTGTTTTGATTCAGCTACAAGATGATTCCTCATGTCCAGAGATGCAAGTAGAAATTCTCACAACATTGGCATGTATTGTTCTACAGAACCAAAATAACCAGACATTGCTTTCAAATGAGATGAAATTCAATTGGAATTGTCTCCTGAATTTGCTACAGTCTCCAAAACAGGTGAGTAAAAGTTAATTTTTTAAACATAAACCCATGTAGTTGCTTAACTGAATTTATGCTTTTATAGTTTTGACTATATATATATATATATATATATATATATACAAGTAGAGATACCCAGCGTTGCCCGTGTTACATGCAATTGAAGAATTAGACTCTTCTGTTATATTTTCTGTAATGAACTGGAATACCTATGTTTCGAATTTCATCAAAATTGCAGATGAGGGTTATTTCCCTCTTTACACATCCTAAAAAAATTGTAATCGTGCTACATGTATCCCATACTACTGATTTTTATGCACATATTCCAAAATTCCAGCCTTATAGAACCTGTTAAATGGATTTTGCTCCTAAAAAATGGAGGTCATGGAGCTCTAGAATGTGAGAATTAAGGCCCCTATTGGGGGTGGGTGTCTTAATGTCAACCAGCGAAGTTGAATTGTTGAGAACCTTTAACTTGGGTCTTATATCTATTGTTTGAATTTCTTTTGAAATATATATTCACTGGGTTTGTAAAAGAGAACAAAGCTACAGGAAACCAAAAGACACAATAAGCAGTCAGCTACCCTACCCTTGTCGTTACCACTCCCAATGTAGGATTCCACACCATCCAGGTGACAGGCACAGCCGTAAGATGCAATTGGAAGGGTGTGATCCAACTGAAATAAACATTAACAACTGTGTGATGTGAGGGCTAAGGAGAAATGAAAGTGTCACCTCTGGAGTTTGCAAATGACCACTATACTGATACGTAACTGGACAGAATAAATTTACAGTCTATAAATGTCTTTGAATAAGCAGTCACTCATCTGGAAAGGCCTTGAAATCATTGTTACCATATGGGGACTATGTGTGACCCAGTGATAATAAAAAGACTGAAAGGAGATCTGCAATCAAATAACTTTACTCAACACTTTGCAACTGAATCATTGGAAGCAAAGATACCTCTCATTTACTTGACAATTTATGCAGCACATTGCAGAAATCACAATCTAAGTGTATGTCAAAGCAAACTCTTACACTGTTGTACCATTGAATTACAAATAATGCTCATCTTTTATGCTCAGGTGACCCTACAGCTTCCAAGAGTACAACTGTATTCTTTGCTTAGATAAAATGACTAAATTGTGGGGTCTTTCTAACTTGTAAGAAGATGAATTTTATAAATATTACTTCATTTGTGTCTAATATCTTGGTTAAAATTTCATCAACAGCAAAAATATATGAATTATCATGGGGGTTATGACCCTTATGCATAGAATATAATTTCCAAATTTCGTAAAAATCCATTCAGTACTTTTGACCTAGTTTTGGATTATAAAAGAAATTACTAAAATTTGGGAGTTAAGGCCCCCATTAGGGTGTCTTAGAATCTTCATGTGAAGTGGAAACTTGGAGAATACTTCTTGATGTGTGTCAATTACCCATGGTTGAAATTTCATCAACATTGAAAATTTATGAATTTTCATGGGGATTCTGCCCCCTTTAAGCCATCAGAAATTCAAACCAAACATATTGCATTATACCTGCCCTTATGCATTGAATCTAAGTTTCAAATATCATAAGGATCCATTCAGTAATTTTGGTCCGTGAAATTGCATGAAACACACAGCATTACCCTTCCCACTAGGCTTGTATTTTGTGTTCTAAATTTCATCATGAATGGATCCTTATGATATTTGAAACTTAGATTCAATTCTTCTTTCCCTTTTCCCCCACTTCCATCCCTCCTTCACAATATCATCCCCACCCACACGCTATTTCCCTTCCTCTTCCTTCTGCCATGCTTATCTTAACACCTTACATATCTACTATCATTTCCAGTGCTCCCTCTTGTCTTCCACCATACTCACTAACTATAACTGCTCCTTGTCTACACCCCACCAATTCTATGCCTTGCTCATCATTTTCTACTCCAAGAGCCACCCTTATCTCTCTCTTCCTACCTAATTCCCATACTGATATTTCTCTTTATGTTTTGAATTCAAATCTCACCGAGGCTGACTTTGCCTTTCATCCTTTCACGGATCAATAAAATAACGTAGCAGCCAGTACTGGATCACTTTGATCAGTTAATATCCCTCCACCACCATCACCACCAATTGTGTGGCTTTGTATAAATGTTAGATATAATTTGATAAGGATTTCTTACATTGGTTCAAAGCTGCAAAGGAGAAATAGAAGATAAAATTATCATCCACAGAAACAACCTTTTGTCATCATCATTTAACATCTGTTGTCCACGCTGGCATGGGCTGGACAATGTGACCAGAGCTGGCAAGCTGGGGGCTGCACCAGACTCCAGTTTCATTTGGTTTGGTTTCCATGGCTGGATGCCCTTTCTAACACCAACCACTTTACAGAGTGTACTGGGTGCTTTTATGCGGCACCACACAGGTACTTTTACATGGTACTGCATGGACACTTTTACATAGTGCCACACTGGTGCTCTTATGCAGCACTGCATGAGCACTGCATATGGCACTGCAGTGTGGAACAAAATCAGACATTGAACTCAAAATATAGAGGAACTAAATCTAAAAACTACAAAGAATTTAAACTGGTGCTCTGCTGTATTTTTTTTTTTTTATCAGGGCACATTTGACTATTACTATGAAAAAGTGCCAATAAAAGTCCAGAACTTACAGGACTGCCAAGATAAATCTAGGAATCCAGGACTTACTACTTCAAACCTTAAGTTCTTCAACCCTGCCTTAATAAAAATAAAATATTTATTTATTTATTCTTATAGGACATACGTTTACGCAGTGGAATGGCATTGACAATATTTTCTTTTAATAACTTATCCTACCAATATTCCATACGTCATACAGGAGCCATTGATTACAGTATATATGAAGAATTTTTGGAGTCACCTGATCCATATTTCAGATCATATGCAGCATTTCAGGTAATTTGAAGAACATAAAATATTTTCCTTTTTGTTTGTTTTTTTTTCTATTATATTCCTGTATTTTCTATCTTCACCTATATTAATGAAAGGTGTTGCAATAATAAAGTTACCTTTCAGCATCGTTTACAAATTTGCCAGGGAGTTAAGTCCTTTCTCTCCATGGATAACCTACAAATCTATAACAGATTTTGTTTTTTTGTTTGGAACTACACTAAAAATACAGTTCAGTTTAATTCAATATTACAGACCAGGTAAGACTTATTGAGTAATGTCATTTTGGGTTGTACAAGATATGATATTGTGTGCATATGTGTATGTTCTAGTTATATATTGTAATACATTTGATGCTGTATCCTGCAAGAAATTTGTTTCCCTATCAGATGGTTCCAGATTCAGTCCCATTGCATAGCACCTCAGGCAAGTGTCTTCTGCTATAACTCTGGGCTGACAAAAGCCTTGTGAGTGGATTTAGTCGAAGGAAACTGAAAGAAGCTCATCATATATATATATATATATATGTAATGGTTTCGATTTTAGTTGTAATGGGAGAAATTGATTGGTAAATGTTATTATGAATTATCGGAGGAGGCAGTGGTAACAATAATGATTTGTGGTTGTTATTGTTTACTGTAAGATGTGAAAGAATGAACAATGCATGAAGTTTTAAGAAAATATTAATTTACTGTTACATTACAATACCATGCCTCGACAGGCAGGTTATGATAAATCCAAAAGCATGTGAAGTTTTGTTTGGGTTCTCATCATTGTTTAATAGTAATTGCAGAGACAGATAGAATGATGTTGTAAGAGAACAGAATCAGAGCTAGTGAGAATTGTAGGGTGTTGTCTAACAGTAAACTTCATTTCTCCCTCTGACCAAGGTTGGTCAACAAGACCTCATTGAGTCGTCAGTCACGATGTTACTGACTGATTTTTGCTTGGGCTGTTGTGCTTGCTTATATTAAGATCCAGAAGGATAGATATATCATTGAGAACAATAGATTTAGTTGGTGGTCTTGTTATCTATTCTAGCTTTTGGTGAAGTAGAAGAGCTTAGAAAGGATCAAGTGGTGAAGACATTATTTTGGCCTAGCTAAAGGCATCTGGAAAAAGTAAAACTGCTGCCAAAGAAAAACCATTGTTCCACCGTGGGAAAAGTTCTGTAGCAGTGTTAGCTTAAATTTGGCTATAGTGGATCAAATCCACTTCATGCATGCAAGATTCGCTACACACATATATATACACACACACATACACGTGTGTGTGTATGTGTGTGTGTCTGTGGATGTTTGTATTTGTACCTTCACATCACTAGACAACTTGTGTTGGTTTGTTTACATACTCTTATTTAAACAATTCAGCAAAAGATCATTCCCAGTACAATAAGTACTGGGAACGATTTGTTCAACTAAACACTTGAAGGTGGTGCCCCAAGCATGGGTGCAGTCCAATAGCTGACACAAGTCATCATCATCATCATCATGATCATAATTTAACGTCTGCTTTACATGCTGGCATGGGTTAGACAGCTTAACTGGAACTGGTAAGCCAGAGAGCTACACCAGGTTCCAGTCTGAATTTGGTTTGGTTTCTATAGCTGGGTGCCCTTCCTAATGCCAACCACTCCAAGAATGTAATGGGCACCTTTTACACGTCACTGGCACAGAAGCTGTGATGTGTCACTGGTACCAGCTACAACTAAGATTTCACTTGGCTTGACAAATCTTCTCAAGCACAACAAATCGATAAAGATCACAATCACTTGTCATCACCTCCATGAGACCCCACATTCAGTCCCTTTTCCCAAACTGCTAAGTTACAGGGATGTAAACACATCGGGTGTCAAGCGATGTTGGGAAGACAAACACAGATACACACATATATATACATACACATATATACGACGGGCTTCTTTCAGCTTCCGTCTACCAAATCCACTCAAAAGGTTTTGGTCGGCCTGAGGCTAAAGTAGAAGACACTTTCCCAAGGTGCCACACGGTGAGACTGAACCCAGAACCATGTGGTTGGTAAGCAAGCTACTTACCACACAGCCACTCCTGTGCCTATACTTATTTTATCATAAATGCAAAACAATATCAAAGAGGAATCGATGTAAGCTTGAATAGTAAACCGCAATATGGCAAAGGATTATTGTATATATTTACATACATGATGATGAACGACATATATTCATACATATATGCATGTGGATATATCTGTAGGAATGAATGTCTGTAGGTGGAGGGTGTGTATGTATATAGTTCAGCTTATATGTACACATGTATGTATATTGTCTAAATTTCTTATCCTCTAGATTGTTGTCCTTGCACGTGTGGTTATGGGTCGCAGTTCTGTATTCCTAACAGCAACTGGTGTATCTATCCTAGTTGAGACACTAAAATCTGAAGACGATGATGTTGTCATCTTAGCAGCTAGCCTTCTCTCAAGCTTATCACACATGCGAGCAGGGATTACAGACGCCATGGTAACTGTTGGCGCCCTTGAATTCCTTATAGAAAAATTGAACACCACTTCAAACCCTCAACTGAGCAGTGCAGTGGCAATAACTCTTGGATATCTCACTTTCAATGCAACTGCATCCAGAAATCTGTTTACTGCTTGTAGAAATATGCCAGGCTTGTATAAAACATTGATCAAAAACTTGAAAGGAAATGCCAAGATTAACTCCAAGTTCATAGATGACTTCAAAATGGCTTGTGACATTGGATTGCCCTCACAATGGTTTGTATGATTGCTTTTGAATTTATACACTTTGTTTCAATCACTGGGTTGTGGCCATGCTGGAGCACTGCTTTCTACATATATTTAGGTTGCTACTTTATTCTATAAAAAAACTGTCATGAACTTCATTAGTTTACAACTGTTTCAGCTGCAACATGTAACACACTCAGATTTGAGTGCTTACGTATCTACCTTATAGCTTCATCAGAGCTTCAAAATTGAAGTAGACTTCATTTTTGAAGCCCCAATGCTATAAGATGATACATAAGCACTCAACTATGAGTGCATTGCATCTTATAGCAGAAACACCTGTAAGCTAATGAAGTTCATAAGAAAATTTTTTATTCCCTTGTCATTTAAATAATTTTTTATTACTACGCTGTACTTGATGCTTTGTTCTGAAGCATATGTATATCGAGTTTTAACAGCAGGCTATTTGTATTGCTATGCCTAAATGAAATAATATATATATATATATATATATATATATATATATATATATATATATATATATAGAGAGAGAGAGAGAGAGAGAGGAGAGAGAGAGAGAGATTTATACTCTTTTACTTATTTCAATCATTTGACTTTGGCCATGCTGGAGTACCACCTTTAGTCGAGCAAATCGACCCCAGGATTTATTCTTCATAAGCCTAGTACTTATTCTATCGGTCTCTTTTGCCAAACCGCTAAGTTACGGGGACGTAAACACACCAGCATCGGTTATCAAGCGATGTTGGGGGGAAAAACATATACACACATATATACATATATATATACGATGGATTTCTTTCAGTTTCCGTCTACCAAATCCACTCACAAGGCTTTGGTTGGCCCGAGGCTATAGTAGAAGACACTTGCCCAAGGTGTCACGCAGTGGGACTGAACCCGGAACCACCTGGTTGGTAAGCAAGCTACTTACCACACAGCTACTCCTGCACCTATATATATATAATGAGAAATACTTCAACGATGGAGATTTTACATTTATATTAAAGCATTGCTACATGTGTTTCAGCATGATGTATTTTTATGGGACCATTTCACCATATCCACAAGATAGGGAAGCCAGCAACAAGTAGCATAGGAGCTCTATCAGAGCACAGGTGTGTGTGTGTGTGTGTGCAAGAAACTAGGAAGAGGAGGACACAGAAATTTCTGATTTGGTACCCAGGTGCACATTTAGTCTACCAGGGTGGGTCCAACTCTTAGCTGTGGCAAAGACAACTAACCCAGGGGATGAAGAACTCTAATAGGAAAACCTGAGGTATGTTGTTCATTGAGTTTGTGGAAAACATTTGCACCCACTTTCAACTACCAGCATTTCCAAAAAAATGTGAATGGTTCTTCACAAGCCTTCTTCACTGAAAACAAAACATCTGTAAAAGATTGTAATAAGAGAACTGAAGTGGCAAAAGAATGGCAGTAGACCAGATTGAATACCCTCCCAATGTATTGTGGGTAACTTCTGAGTCCAAATCCTCCCAACAATATAGAATTCGTTACATTTGTTTGCTTGTTTATTTATTTTTGTCTTGCAGTCTGGAAATAAACGGTGGCTTCCCAGTGCAGAAACCTAACCAATGTATGAAAGGTGAGTGAACAGCAGCTTTCATAGTTTCAAAGTTGCACACATAGTTAGATATACACACATGTACATGCACATACTGGAAATGCTGTGGATAAATGTGTGTGCATATTATATATATACATACATGATTGTTACCAGTGTCGCCTTACTGGCACATGAACAAAACATTTGAGCGAGGTCGTTGCCAGTGCCGCTGGATTAACTCCTGTGCAGGTGGCTCATAAAAAACACCATTTGAGCGTGGCCGTTGCCAGTACCGCCAGACTGGCTCTCGTGCCGGTGGCACGTAAAAGCATCCACCACACTCTCAGAATGGTTGGCGTTAGGAAGGGCATCCAGCTGTAGAAACTCTGCCAAATCAAATTGGAGCCTGGTGCAGCCATCTGGTTCGCCGGTCCTCAGTCAAATCATCCAACCCATGCTAGCATAGAAAGCAGACGTCAAATGATGATGATGATGATATGTATGCATATATGTGCAAGTACATGTATATATATGTTTGTATATACACACACACACACAAGGTTCGACACAGACTGTCTACCATATTCACTCACAAGGTATTGGTCAGTTCAGGATTATATATAGTAGGAAACACTTGCCCAAGGTGCCATATAGTGGAACCAAACCCTAAACCATGATTGTGAAGCAACTTTCTTAACCAGAAAACCTTGCCTCTGCCCACTATTTCATTACCATTTTCACTTCAAAGTGTCACAGGGTGTGCCAGGTTCACCCACCATAGTCTGCATGACATTGTCTCAACTCAAACCAAACTAGCAATCACTAGTGCTGCACTTCAGTTTATAATCACTGACCTGAAGGGAGAAAATACATGCTTCCCAAGAAGCAATGAACTCCATAGCGTATGTCCATGTATGTGTGTATGAATGAGATTGACTCTTAATGTCAGATACTTGAGTGCATCTGTGTTTTAGCAGTCGTAGTTTTATTGTTGTTGTTATCGTTAGTCTTTATGCTCCTCTTTCTTATTTTTCAGTAAACCATTGGTGCATGAATCCGCCACTGGTGAGAGATCATTCAGCTGGTAGTAAATATGGAAAAGGTACTAAAACACACCTACTGCGAACCAAATCTGCCTTTCCCCTCAGACAGAAGTCTCCTCAAAGGAGTAAACCTTTACTGGAAAAGTCCAAAACGATGATTGAAGTTAGAACTACACCAAAGAGCCCATGATCCATTCAACATCCATAGAAATAAAGATAAATGCTATATTGAACTGAAATACATATTACACATTCAACTAAGTACACAGGCACCTCATAGGTAAATAGATACCTTTTGTACATTTTCATCTGTGTGGACACTTCTTTAATCCCTAGCGCGCAACCACAGAGACTGTTCTCCCAACCAATACAGTGTTGTGGGTGCCACTGGATAACAGACTGATGTTATTTCACGCTTTCCGATCCATGATGCTGGCCTGAGCATGCACAAAGTGAACGCTATTTGGTACTTCAAAATTGTTTTATGCACAAAGCATATCTACTAAATTCTAAATTAAATATTTAAATGTATCAAATGACGTTTTTGTTTCTAGAAATAAAGCTTTCAAAAATTACTGCTTTTATTTACTTTCAAGATTCCTGTTTACAAGAACCAACCATTAGCAGTACTCACACACACACAAATGCTCCACCTCATGATTATCTATAATTCTAAATGTTAGTGGACCTTCCAAATGTTGATTTTGGTTCATTGGATACAATAGCAAATTTGTAAACCGAAAAAGTTTTAGTTTACGGAATTGACTAGTATATTAGATATCATAAAAAGGTGGCGAGCTGACAGAAACGTTAGCACGCCAGGCGAAATGCGTAGCAGTATTTCGTCTGTCGTTATGTTCAGAGTTCAAATTCCGCCGAGGTCGACTTTGCCTTTCATCCTTTCGGGGTCGATAAATTAAGTACCAGTTACGCACTGGAGTCGTAATTGACTTAATCCCTTTGTCTGTCCTTGTTTGTCCCCTCTGTGTTTAGCCCCTTGTGGGTAGTAAAGAAATATATTAGCTATCATAATACCATAAACCCACAAAATGATAAATGGTTAAGATAATCTCAGACACTGGCATTTGAATTCAAAGGAATGTATGGTGGCACGGACTGCTTGTGGAATGTTGGCCTTCGCTCCTAGCCAACTGGGTGGTGTCAAAGGCTAAAACAATACAAAGCATATTGTGACCAGCAATAACATCAGATGGTCTGGTCAATACTGTGATATACATATATATGAATACATGTTATTCTTGTCATGGCATGCTTCTTTCAGTTTCTGTCTACCAAATCCACTAAAGGCTCTGGTTGACCTGAAGTTATAGAAGACACTTGCCCGAGGTGCCATGCAGTGGCACCTTGGGTGAGTGAACCCAGAATGATGTAGTTGGGAAGCAAGCTTCTTTATTTCATTTAATTGGCCACAAGGGCCTTACACAGAAAGGAAGCTGCGGGCTGGACACACACACACATAATATGACAAGTGAAATGGTGAAAAATGAGGGCAACAACAACGCCCGCTGATTGCTGTATACCCGAGCACATTGTTCTTTTATAACACATTTCGAGGCAATGAACCTCTTACTCAAATCCTTTTAGGTATCAAAATTAGAATCTTGCCCAACAAGACTCCAAGCCTCAGAAAAACACCTGTACAGCTCCAAGTCGGGCCAATTTAACATAAATCTATAGGTATCCTTGGGGAAGGAATCTATTATCCTGAACAGGTTGTTCTCCCTCATGACCTTCGCAGCCACCTGCGAAGGCCAGTCAGGGTCCTCTGTGCAGGACAGGACCCTTTCCTTTTGAGCTTGCCAACAAAGCGCTCCACTGTCCCTCCCTTATGGAAGAGGACCACAAATTCCTTCTCTATATCATGGAGGGACTGTACAGTCTCCAATTCCTTGAAATTATTTTTCAAAAAAACTTCCACGCAGGCAGACAAACAGTTCTCGCAAATAACTGAGAATAATTCAATTCTCAAATTAAATTAATATGGAGGCGAAACATGCCTCCAGACAGCAGTTCTCACACCTAAGTGAGAAAAACACGTCTCTACTGCAGGCAGACCAAAAGCTCAGAATCCAGTGAGGACTCCTTGCTTGTACAAAAAATAAATCTCACAAACAACGAATTCCACTGGACTCAAGAAGCAAAAAGTCTTACCTTACAGTAGAGCGTCTTTCAAATACGATTTTCGTCCGCTGCACACTAGCGAGGCGACTTCAATGGTACAGTGAAGAACACTAACGACCGGAACCAGAAGCCAGCTTCTTACCACACAGCCACTCCTGCACCTATGTATGTATAAGCAATTATCTCCTTGACATGACATCATGTGATAGTTGAGTCAGTCATGCAAACAGCATCCATTTCCAACCTTCCATAAAAACGTGTATGTATATATGTATATATATATATACAGGGAAACTAAGCCAGGACAATCTGCCATCCTCCACACACCATCATAAACTGCGAGCAGGGTACAAATTGTTGTCCTTAAATGCTCGCAGTTTATGCAACAAAATACATTTGTTCAACGCCTACATCAGAAGTGTTGACCCTGACTTCATCACTGTCACGGAAACATGGGCGCATTCCTTACTCTGTGATGGGGTTTTCAACATCACGGGGTACAACCTCTTCCGTAAGGACCGCACTAACCGCCGTGGTGGTGGTGTGATGGTCTACGTTCATTCAAATTTTTTGGTAATTCCTTGTGCCGATTTGAACGAATCACAAGAAGAAGTTTTTTTCTGTGACGGACGTATGACCATGTCAACACTCCTGCTTGGCGTTGTTTATCGTCCCCCAAATTACCATCAGGACACACAGCTTTGCAACATCCTCTGAGCTGCAGCCAGGAAAACAGCCACTTATGTGTTTATTGCAGGCGATTTCAATCATCCTGAGATCGATTGGGAAACCTTCCGTTGGCCACAGAGTGCAAACGATCTTGTTGAGCTTGTGCTGGACTCAAACTGGTCACAAGTAGTCACCTCTCCAACAAGAGGCGACAACACCTTGGACCTGCTCTTCACCACAACTCCTGAAGCGGTTATCAATTGCACTACGGAGGAACCTTTAGGTGACTCTGATCATGCTATGATCATCGCCAATCTGGCTCTTGCGGGCAACAACACACCTGAACCATCTCCAATCTGCTTCCTTCGATTGGAAGAGAGCAGATTGGAACCTGTACCACACTGAACTACAGCACCCAAACTGGCGTGAATTCTACAACTCTGGAGATGTGAATACTATACTCCAGAGTATCCTGGACTCAATATGGGCAGCATGTGCAGCATCAGTGCCACGTAAACAAAAAAGAAGAACCGCCCCAAAAGGGCAATTTGGGAAACTTCAGCGGTCCGACTTGCCAGGAAGGAACGTCGGACTGCTGAACAGGAATACAAGTTGCATAAATCAGACACCAACAGGAAGAAGCGGAATAAATCCTCCAACCATCTCAAGCAAGTGACAAAAAATGCAGTGCTTGAATTTGAACAGTGCATAGCAGCCAATCCTGACAGCAAGGTTTTCTGGAAATATGTGCATTCAAAGCAGAGACCTCACTCTCCAGTGGGCCCTCTTCGCAACCCTCACACGAACCAGATCACTGACGACCCCAAGGAATGCGCAGAACTCATTGCCGAGTGCTATGCAAACATATTCACTGTCGAAAGTCAAAATGTACCATCTTCACCATCACTAACAGCAAACTCCATAACAACTATGGAATTTACACCTGCAATGCTGCGATGTCACCTTCAAAATAAGCGCAACTATGCCTCCCCTGGTCTCGATGGAGTTACATACCTGCTTCTCAAACGTGGCAGGCACTTCCTTTTACACCAGCTTTCTATTTTCTTCCAGTACTGTCTCAACAATGGTGCTACTCCGGAGCAGTGGAAAACTGCCAGTGTCATTCCTCTGTTCAAAAAGGGTGACCGCACATCACCTGTCAACTATCGCCCAGTCAGTCTCACTAGCTGTATTGCAAAACTGATGGAATCGTGTGTCAGAGAAACACTCTGGAACTTCTGGAGCTCTCACAGTCTCATCCGACCCTCACAATATGGATTTGTCCCTAACTCCAGCTGCAGTGACCAGCTTGTCGAGTTCCTTGAGGACATTACTCAGATCACTGACAGTGGCTCATGGGTGGATGTTGTCTACCTTGACTTTGCTAAGGCTTTCAACTCTGTGCCACACAAAAGGCTTATGGTGAAACTCTCTGCAATGGGTGTGGTGGATGACCTTTTTAACTGGTTGAAATCCTTCATCCTCAGCCGAAAGGAGGTAGTCACAGTTCTAGGACAGCACTCTACACCATATGAGATGTCATCGGGTGTACCACAGGGATCTGTCCTTGGTCCCCTCCTGTTTGTGGCATACATTAATGACATAGATGCCAATTTAAAGAATGCCACAGTATTGAAATATGGAGACGACATCAAGCTGTACCTTGAAATCAAGAGGACTGATCCTGATGTCTACAACTCTTTCCTGCAATCAGACCTAGACACAATGCAGCAATGGATCACAGACTGGCAACTGAAACTGGCTGTGGACAAGTGTACCACCATGCATTTTGGGAAAAAAAACCCTGCGTCCACATACTCCCTCCACAACACTGATATCAAGAAATCCTCTTGCGAGCGTGACCTAGGCATCACTGTCAGCAGTGATTTGCGTTGGACAAAGCATATCTCTAAAATTGTCAAGAAGGCCAAGGGTGTCTTGGCATCACTCAGCAAGACTTTTGTTAGCCGCTCTCCAGCCATCTATTTAAGACTGTATACAGCTATGGTACGACCACACTTGGAATTCGCATCATCAGTTTGGAATCCCTATCTTGCTCAGAACATTGAGCTCCTGGAATCTGTCCAGAGACGTGCAACCAAACGCATACCCTCCATCAGACACCTACCGTATTCTGAGCGCCTTGTTTCCCTGGGCATGGATTCACTGAAGCTCCGGCATCTAGCGACGGACTTGGTAAACACCCACAAGGTTATCAACCACCTCACCAACAACAACACTGAACACCTTTTTGATCTCCTGTGTCTAACACACGTGGACATGCCTACAAAGTCAGAAAACAGCACAGCTCCCATGACTTTCAGAAACATTTTTTCACGCTCAGGGTTGCTGAAGCGTGGAATAAACTGCCTGCATCAGTTGTTGACTGCCATGACACTGCATCCTTTAAGGCCCTCATGCTTCCCGAAATCCGTCGAAACTACACCTGATTATATATACACTTTAGATGAGTTGTAGTGCACCTGAGCACTGTACACAATTATTATTATTATTATTATTATATATACACACAGAGGGATGGAGTGTTTATTAGTCGCTCATTTGACTAAAAATATTTAGCCCAAAAGGCTTCTCTTCATAGTATTCTGGGATTTATTCCAGTTTAACTCAGCATTTGCCAACAGAGAACATTGTTAGTTTCCCTGGATTCTGCTTTATCATCATAATCATCCATATGCAGTGTAAAGACATTCTTCAATTAAGACTTCTACAACCTCTTCATTTATAAAAGTGGAAATCACTTCACATATGCAACAGATGCTGGGATAGAGCAAACTGCATATACACAACTGAATTTAGTTTTTTTTCTTTTTTTTTAAACCAAGATTTTTGTTTAATCTACAGGACATGATTTGGTTACTATTTCTAGTAGTTGGGTCACAGGATCAACAAGGCAAAGACAAACCCTAGTCTTTAATAAAAATTTTTCTTTAAATAAAAATTGAAAGAAGCTCAGATACAGTAATCTTCAGAACAAAATAACCTGAGAAATGTATAGTTAAGCACTTTATCTCACCTCCAACTGAATACAAATAGGAAGTTGGTCATGAATTATGCACTTGAGCACACGTCCAGATTTCAACAAGGATGCCAGTCATTTAAGATGAGTCGATTACATATTTGTTTATGAACATCAATGAAGAAATGAAATAAAAACTCAAAGGCTGATCAATATTTTTTATTATTATTTTTCATTAAGTACAACCACATGTTCATTATCACTTAAATGAACTATGATGTAAATGGTGGTCGGTAAACCAGCAGTGATATCACATGCCCTAACAGACCAGCTTAATACATCACAGCATGTTAATTGCAGCCAGACTTTGCTGATAGTATTCTCAATGATATTCAAAATTTACATGCCGTCCTATATAAAAATGATCTCACGTTCCCAAATTTAAAAAAAAAAAAAATTTAAAAAAACGAAAAGTCTTACAGTAAAAAAAAAAAAAAAAAATCATGGTTGCTCATTTTTATAAAAAAATTACAATCTCGCAATAATCAAAAAAAAAATTAAACATGTGTTGATATCACATGAAGTTGAAAAAATAAATACAGAGTACTGCAAAAATGGAAATAAATAAATGTGTGAATGAATCCCATTCCTTTAGTGCAGAGAATCCCTGATTCTCGAGATCTGGACTGCAAGAAATAACAGCTGCCCTACAAAAATCAGGGGGCAGTATGACTAGCTTGTCCTTAACATTAGTGGGCTTTAAAAAAAAAAGAAATTGAAAATAAATCACTGGGTTTTTGTCCTGAAAGGACAGGGACAAAATATTTATGGGAAAATGGGGCAATATATTTAGGGGAAAGGGAAAATTCAAGTCTGGGGAAAGGGGGCAAAGCGTATACATACTTCATATATACATTTATATATACATATATCAAATACCTACCCACTGTAACTATTGTTTACCGACCATCTTAAAAAAGGCCCACTTGTGCGAGATGCACTTTCAAAGCTACTAAATTTTATTTGTTGATTTACTATTCGTTCAAACAGCATTTTTAATAGTTTCTTTTTTTTTTATTTATTAAATAATCTTCATTATATTTAAATGCTATTGTAATAATTTCAGCACTTTACATATAAAATTTTTTTTTCTTCATATTTACATAAGTCCAAAGAAGGCATAAATCGCTTTTTACTGTCTCTGGTCTGATAATGATACATGAAAAAAAAAAAAAGTGAAAAATGGAAAATGCTTTGTTTTCTGTAGCACTCATGTATTTGGAAGTCAATGAATTTTTCTTTTTTTTTTTTTCTCTTTTTCAGAATATATCTTTCACTCCTTTTGTAGTGATAGTAGAACTAAATGAAAGACACAGTATTTGAACAATGTAAAAAAGATTATTTTTGTTTTGAATGGAAAAAATAACACCACCATAACACTCATTCTGATCTTAAGCAACACAGTCAACTTAACTCTCACACACCGCAGACACAAGTGGACCATGATTATTTAAACTTATTGGTAACTTGTAAATGTCCCTCAATGAAATATTTTAATGGAGATTTTGTAAGGAGGAATTTTGTATGGTTTCTTTGGGGGGGCAAAGGGGAGAATAAAATCTAGGTTTACGGGATTTGTAATTTACATAAATGTATGCGCCAAATGGAATACTTACATAATGACTGCTTGGTTTGGAATTGAAAAATGTAAGAAAATTAATGGAATGTACATTTTCTTTTAAAGAATAAAAAAAAGAAAACCACCTGTTTTAATAATTTAGAAATTATCTTAGTGCGTTCAGACAGCTCCACAACTCACATTAGGGCCTCTCTGCAGCATTACAAATGGGACACAAAACTTACCTTTTTATTTGCTTGTTTATTTGGGATCACACCAGTTAGCTGTGGAAGTGGAGTTGGAAGGAGGGGGTGGGCAAGTACAGCTGCAATAACCTAGCACATTCAGCAGGCAACTGCCAACTACCAACACAGCAGCAACCAAATTTTACTCAGAAAATTTGAAGGGAAAGTAAAAAAACAGTTGCTGCTGGGACATTTTGCAGCCTTGCCAGCAATGAAGGCTTTAAATGTTTACAATGGCTCGGGAAGCTTAGCCACCGACATCAGCCACTAGAGACATGTTAAAACGGGAAGAGGAAGAGGCGGCAACAGTGGTACAGTAATATAAAACAAAAACAAAGGGAGAAAAAAAAAAAACTAGCTGGTGTCCTTGTAGCTTGTCATCTGATAGCTTTAACAAAGTCCTTCAAAGTACGACTTCATTTCAGTAAGCCTTTTTTCTCTTTCATATGTTTACGTATTTATGATATGCTTTTCCGTCAGTGTTTACAGGGGAATGTATATGCACCCTGTAATCAGAACACCACGAACAAGTTCTACACCAAATAGGATTTAGAAAAAAAAACTTTTATAATCACCTTACTTCCTTTACCAGAAAAAAAAAATTTCAAGGAATTTGGAAATATTCGTTTTCTTTCCAAAGTCCTCAACTATTCTATATCATCAGTAAATGCAATTATTTTTAAAATTTGGGTAAAGTTTAACTTCACCCAGAGATCTGGATATCATCAAAAAAATTTTTAAAAAGCATTACCTTTTTTTTTTTTTTTTTGATATCAAAGAGGCACACGTTTTGATACTGTCAATGGCAACATGTAGAAAAGAGGTGCAGACAGAATAAAAAAAATAGAATTAAAAAATTTTTTTATGCCTTAAGGGCTTCCAAATTTAATACAGCATGCCTTACAAACAGGCACAATGCAACTGTACAATGCGTGTTGAAATTCCATCTGTACACTTCAGCAAAAAGGATTGCTGCAACAATTATTTCAACATACACGTATTATTTTTTAGATTTTTTTTTTTATTATGATTTTAAGTAAGTTCAGGAGTAGCCAAACTGACGTACAAGAATGAGCTAGCTACCTGTAACAATGCTACAATGTTGACACACCAACAGCTCAGCAATCCATGTTCCCCATTTTAATGTTTTCAAAGAAAAGGAAAGGGAAAAGCCTTGACAGAAGAAAATTGTTTTGCTTTAGATTTTCAGTTATTGTTTTATTTTGTTTGTTTGTTTTTGTTTTGTTTTTTTACCTTAGCGGGTTAACTCAAGAATTGGGTTTTCTTTCTTGTAAACTGCACCTCAACAAAATGTGATTTGCAGTATATGACAGGACGGCATATATACCTTTGTTTCTTTTTTTTTCTTTTTTTTCATTTTTTTTTACCAGTTTATTTTCATTTTTTCCATTTTTTAACCATTGTAGTCTGGCTAACTCTCTGGGAAACAAGGTGTAGAACCAGCAGAAACTATAAATTGAATCTAAAGATTTTTTTAATGAATTATTTTTTTTTTTTAAAGAATAGAATTCCTTTTCAAGGTTATTTTTTTTCTCCTTGATTTCAGAATTTTGGAAATTATCCAATTTACAAGATTTGATAAGGGGATAAAAAAAAAAAAGCATATATGTATATATACTTATATATACACACACAATGCTAAGGAGGATAAATACTCCAATACAAACAACAGTGAATCAAGATGTGCTTTTTTTTTTTTTTTTTTACAATAGGAATCTAATAATTCATAACAGTATTGAATAACTTTAAGAAAAAAGTGAATGAAAAAGCTGGAAATGTACCTTTCTTCTGCAATGAAAAAAAGTAAACGGTGACAAAAGAAAAAATATTCCAAAAATAAGTAGAGAACATCTAAAAACAAATTAGATATAATACAGTCTGAAAGGGAAAAGGGTGAAGCCAGTAACATACAATGGGATTTTTATCCAATCATAAAAAAAGAAATTAAAAAAAAAAAATCAATGGGAGAATCATACATAAGCTGACACTGGCAGACAAGAAAATGATTAGTGAGTAGTCAAGTGAGTGCAAAATTTGCAGCTAAAAGTTTCATCACTACATTCATAACCATGTAGGATTCGATTATGACCCAACATGGTTGATGAGAGAGAGAGAGAAAAAAAACAGGAAAAAAAATAAAACGCCACATCAGATAACATAGATACATAAAATTTCTAAATGTCTACCAACACAAAAGCTTAATTTGGCCCACAAAAAGACCAACAACAGAAATATTGTTCGTTATTCTCAAGAAACTATTTTTTTTCTTTAAAGAATTTTTCCTATTAAAAATTTAACTTTTTTTTTTGTGTGTTTTCATCGATTGTTTTTAAAACAAACTTCTTTTCAGCCAAATGTTTCCTTACAGAATTTATCTGGTCACTGGTTCTACGTTGGTGTTTACCCTGTATTTAAAGTCCCGCTACAAAATGTGGTTGGTTTCTTAGTTGTGCTTTAAGAGCTGTTGGTCTAATTGCCCCACCAATCGTGGACTGGTTGGGCATAGGATCCACCGTAAGAGCCTCCATAGCCATTAATCTGCATGCAGTTGTACGGGTTGAATCCTGAATTGCTGTAATTCACAGTTCCAGCAGGTTTCGCAGCTTTCTGGGCAGGTTGACGGTAATCCCGACCTCCAAAAGATGTAGAAGCTCTGCAAATTAAATAAAATGGTCAGTTAATGTTAACCAAAACAAAATGTTCAACAACCCTAAAAACCATATAAACTACCAGTATTATCTTTTACATCATCATCATCTAACATCCACCTTCCATGCTAGCATGAGTGGGACAGTTTGACAGGAGGCAGCCAAGCAGAAGCCTGCACCAGTCTTGACTATTTTGGCAGGATTTTTACAGCTCGATACCCTTCCTAACACCAACCACCAAGCATCCGATGCATGGAATGTGGTAAGAAGATTTCTTTCTAACATGGTCTCGGATTCAGTTTCACTGCACTTAGACAATTGTTTTCCAATGGAGCCCTAAAACATCCAAAGCCTTGTGAATGAACTTGAAAGGAGCCCACTGTGCACATGTGTGACTGTCCACCACAACTTAACCCATTTTCAGTTTAGTGAGTGTATATGTGTATTCATGTGTCATCTGAATCAATTTTAGTTTGTAATTTTCTTCAAACAATGATGAATTTCGGTATTTCATACTTTTATATATTTAAGGTACATCAGTTCTGTAATATGCATTCAATCCAATACCACGCAGAAGTCTATACGACAACTGTTATATATCCCAACCAAAAATCGGTTAATAATTCAAATGGTAGTGTTAAAACAGTAGGTTTTATATTTCACTAAATTTGCCTGTAATCATAGCAGTTTCGTGACAAATTCCAAAGATAAGCATGTTCCAAACAGCACATGCATCAATGCATAAAAATTTGTTGATGCATTAAAAAGTCTTAGCTGTTTTACTAAGCCAATCTAAGTTCACAATCATTGCTAAATTTCCAGTATTTTAGAGAAATATGGTAACACAAGGATTAAGGGAGACAAAATAAAAGCTGCTTGGCTATCAATAACAAAGCCTAAAAATACATACTCAGTTACATAGTTGTTATGTCTTATTAGCCTGGGATCAAATTTTTAAGGAATTTAAATCATTAAGCCAAGTAAAAGCAATGCAAAAGACTCTTTTCAGGGTTTCCAACACTTGTGGAAAGAAGGTTATCCCACCATACAGGATCTGATGCTTGCAACAGAGGCCTCACTGATAGCATGAAAAAGCCAGGTACTAGTGTTAAATACTATGACATAAAATCTACCAGCCCAGAAATGGGAACTCTGATGGACTGATGCTGGGGTTGTCTAACAAATTTTACTCTCAATTTGTTGCCCAAGTTTTCATAAACAATCTCCATGCAAATGAAAAATTAAATTCATCCTTGCATAAAAATTGCATGTTTATTATATATACATCAATTATGGCACAAAAGTTGCAAAATATATCATGAGACTTACAAAAGAAACTGAACTTAAATGGAGAAGTTATATGCAACTAATTTTTAAATACATAATTTATAGCTGCTAATTAAGCCGGATATTCAAAACACACATTCTATATCAGCATTTCATTCTTTCAGCATTCCAAAACAGAATAAAATTCTGAGTCTGATTAAAAATTCTTTGCAGTTGTGACAAAAAGACACACTGCTAACAATTACAAGGGCATCGTTTGAAAAAGGATCCCAGTCACAACTTCATTAAATACCTGGAGGAAAAAAAGAAAAAAATGCCAATGACAGGATAAAGAAGGTATTAAGCACTGAACTCACTTTCTTCCAAGAGTAGTAGCACCACGCCTTATGCCCCCTTGCGGCCTTGAATCATAGGCTATTGATTCCAACCAAGCCGGGATTTCCTGTTTAGCTTCATCCAGCAGTTCCAAAAGATCCCTGACAACATTCTTATTTTTCTCGTTGAAGAAGCTGGTGGCAAGACCTGAAGGATATGAATGAATAAGGATAAACAGAGATCAAAACTATGTTAATATTTTAGATGTTTTTACACTTAAAATATGCAGTGTTTCCCAACCTATTTTCCTAGGCCCCACTATAACTTTCCAAGAAATTGTCCCACTAGTGGTTGGAAAAAAACTGTTTTAATATTTTATCACAATTATTTAATACAAAATAATCAACTATTAAGTACCGAGATAATAAAAATACATTTTTGACTAAGAAAAAGTATTTTCACAATTCCATGTCTCACTAAAAATCTTAAAAATTAAAATTTGGATCCCATGCCCCACTGGTAGGTGTATACCCCCATGTCAGGAATCACTGCACTAATGTTATATCTCAAGTCAGTTATGTCTAACACTCAAAAAGAAGGCAAGTCTTTTTTAATAAGCAATTTGAATAAAATTGAAAGCATTAAAGCTGAATAACATTTCAAAATCTGTTTCTCGATGCTAACATGGGTTGGATGAAGACATCTGAGATAATATTATGGTCAGACTCTCTTCCTATTACCAACCCTTATTTTACCAGTATGGCTTTTTTTTTTTTTTTCCAAAGAATGTTAACATCACAGTTTTGCCCAGGTGTTGACAAGTGAAGAAACAGAACATCAACATTTAATGCATACATGCAAAAAGACATGAAACAGGCCTAGTTTGTCTGCCAGTTCCACTCACAAGGCATTGATCAGTCTGAGACTATAACAGAAGACACTTGCCCATGGGTCATGCAGGGAAAGAGAACTCAAGTTCACAGGGTTACAAAACAAACTCCAAAACCACACAGCCATGCCTATGTAAAGTGTTCAAGTGCATCTTTGTTTTAACACTAAATATAAAATACATTTCATCCAACAGGTAAGGAACAAGTAACACAGTAAGAGAATAAAAGAACCTACTGATTTCATAAAAGTGCTTTGTATATTACACCTTGCTATGGATGACAAATTGAAGTCTAAATTACACACCACATTACATTTACTATGACTCAAAAATACAAGGTTTGCAATTTACACAAATATGCAACTAACCAAGAGGCATTGAGCATTTGTTGCATGAAATATAACTTTAATGTTATTTATATGTAATATTTGTATAAACTGAATGTAACCTATTATGGGCAATGGAAACATCATCAAAGTTGGTGCTCCATGAGTTGAGCTTTCTCTTAGTTCTTGCTAATATTGCTTGGAAGAGGAGTAGAAACAAAATTACTTCAGCAAAAATACAGCAAATGTTTCCCTGTCAGGAAATGTAGCATGATTGGGATATCTTCTGGCAAAAGTATATTTTAGGAAAGTGAAATTTATAAAAATAAGAAAAGATTGAGGTTGATGGAAAAAATAAATCAATGCATACACAAGGACATTTAATAATTAAACATGGTAAATATAGCTAATAGATAAGAATGGTAACATATTTCCAGTAAGTAGTGTGACGGGAAACATCTTTCTATATTTTCCAGTCTGACAGTATACAAAGAATGCATTCCAAAATATTAGTGAAAGAGATAAAACAAATGTAGTCAAAGCTTACCCAAGTTTCCGACACGTCCAGTACGTCCAATACGATGAACATATTCTTCAATATCACTAGGTAAATCGAAGTTGATAACATGACGTACATTTGGAATATCAAGACCCCGAGCAGCAACCTAAACAGAAATTATTTTCATTATGATGTAAATAAATTTTGCAATACAAAACAGGTGAGTGAAAGTTTGTATAGATGAGTATAAAGGAAACTTTAAAAAATAAAGCAGTAGTAAATTGGCTCTTTAAATCCCAGTGATTTTCATGTTAAATAACATGAAAGTCAATGGATAAATAAGCTTCACATTCCATTTTACAGCAAGAGTTTCAGGAACACTTCTGAAATGTGGAAGATACTTGCACTTGAAATGGTTCCAATTCCTTGAAACAAAATAAACATTATTTTAAAGACTCAATGTTTATCTTCTTTAATGATTACTTTAAAATGGCAGCATTTAAAAATGAATCCTTTCAGTACAAACACAAACCATCATTTCTGTTTGAATTCACATTCTTATTTTAATCAAAATACAATAAATTGTGTTACTACATTAGTAATTAGATTACTATATGGGGTAAATATTTGTATATTGTCCAACACTGTCACTTAATTTTCTCAAAATTCAGTTACTTCCATTTTCAATTTATTACTTGTAATTAATGAGTAAAACTTAATTAGGATGCAAGAAATAGAGAAACAGAAAAAGAATTTATTTTGCAAGTTTTCCCAAACATTTATAAATTACAGCATTTGATGCTATATGATCATCAGTTAACATCCATGTTCCATGCAGACAATGATTGGACAATTTGACAGGATCCAATAAGTTCAAGAACTGTATTATGCTTCAGTGCCTACTTTGGCATGGTTTCTATGGCTGGATTCACTTCCTAACACCAATCACTTTACAGTGCAGACTGGGTGCTTTTGGGGGCTACCTGCACTACTGAGGTTGCCATGCAGATTGCAGGACTATGAACACTAGGGAGATGGGAGGGGTCAGCCTTGTGCTAAGGGACAAGAGGATTAGTATTACGATATGGAGGAGCAGTTTCATGCATGGCAACCTGCAGCCCACAGGCTGCATACAACCCTCAACAAGTTATTAGGTTACTAATTTCATACTAAGACAAACTTTCACACTCATTTCTGTATTAGCCACTGAAGGCCCAACAGAGGGGACCGTACATGTACAGGTAAAACAAGTAGGGACATAAAACATAAAAGAATGAATGAAAATGAATTATAAATACATGAAGGTGCAATGGCTACTTGAACCCCTCTCTCTTTCATGGTAGCAGGTGCATGATCTTTCCATTATTTTTATATTAAGACTAAGGTAGTTTATATATGGTTTCAAATCATCATAGTTCACAACTGGAGGTAGGGCATCATACACCACTTCCACTCCTAATAGGTCAATGTTTGACCCGGTCAACTCCTTTAA
Source organism: Octopus sinensis (assembly GCF_006345805.1). NCBI lineage: Eukaryota > Metazoa > Mollusca > Cephalopoda > Octopoda > Octopodidae > Octopus > Octopus sinensis. The sequence goes on along the minus strand of NC_043006.1, from coordinate 79,740,087 downwards.
CCCTTTCGTTACTAACCCGGCCGAAAAATTTTTTGCTTCATAATACCAACCCGGCCGTGAGAACCTATTATTTAAATGTAAATTTGAACCCAAATCTTGTTGGTACATTCGTTAAAACATGTGATTTCACTTTGTAAATAGTTGGCTTATAGTATCCGACATTGCTTGAAGTGATATCTCAACTCAGTGAATTTTGGGAGATTTTTTTCCACATTTTTCGGCATCGATTTTTCTTCAACTTTGAAAATGGATAGGAGTTTCATGTTATCAAGCATTGATTCCGAATTTAAAGCTTTGTCAACGGAAAATAGGGAGATATCGAGAAAAAGAATGAAATAGGTACTAAAGCACGTGGTGTACAAAATAATGAATGATATTTTTTTATCCGAAAATGAAAGCAGTGCCTTCCGAAGAAACAAAGCGGCAATGGCGACAGCAAAGACGATTTTACATCGGAATGAAGTAAAAAAAACTTTAAAAATGTTTTTATTAGCAATTTTTCTGGGGAGATAGTTTATCTATAGTTTTTCTTAGGAAGCAAAACCGTTAGACTTTTATTTTTTTCAGTATGCTAGTTTGAAGCGATCACTTCGGAAACAAATTTACGCAGAATGTAAACAAACACAAAAGTTTGGAAAATTTGTGAAGTAAATACTGGGTACTGTTGTGGATTTAGATTTTATACAGGGAAACTAATGTTAGTCAGCATGGCTTAGGGTACGATGTGGTCTGGAAGTTATTGTTTGAAGCGATCAATGCGGAAACAAATTTACGCAGAATGTAAACAAAACAGAATGGGGGATCAAATTTCGGAAAATTTGTGAAGCAAAATACTGAGTACTGCTGTGGATTTAGTTTTTATACAGAGAAAATAATGTTAGTCAGCATGGCCTAGGGAACGATGTGGTCTGGAATTTATCACTTCCATACCATAACTATGGCCGTATATTATTTTTTGACCGATTTCTTTAGTTCGGTCAAACTTGCAGTGGATTCCAGTATTTCACTTTATTCCACCTTTATGGTATACCTGTTGTGCATTAAATTCAACTGATGATCTAGTGATGTGCACAATTCTTTTTTATCAAAATTTTGTTGCATACCCATTTGAATATTAGCTGATGATTCATTTTCTATGATGATGTTTAAACAAAATTTTAATATTTTTACCTTTTGCTCAATTTACCTGGATTTACCTGTAATTAAAGTCACTTTGAGACAAAAGTTATGCAATAGAATTGATTAAGAACCCTTTCTTTAATTATGTTCCAAATATCACATTAATATGTTGATAAGTTACAGTTATTTAATGAAACAAGCCTAAATTCATGATTATTTTAGAATTTAATTGAAACTCATGAGGGGTGTATTTTGGTCAGAAATATAGTAACGAATGGGTTAATTTAGCATATCTTTCCATGTTTATTAGTATAGATTTAGTGTTTTCTGTATATTCCTCAGCTGGCAATTTCACTAATCACCGATTTGAACAAGATGATTTTTCATTCAATTACTATACGTTTTGTGTACTGCCTATCCTAATTCTTGCAACTCTTGCCGCAGTGGGTCAGCAGGAGCACCCATTCTTCTGATCTCAGTAGTGGAGTGATTTATTGCCTCTTCTTCAGTAACAAACCCCACTTCTACTGTGCCATATCTTCTTCCTCTTGTATAGAGAATGATGCAACACTATTTCTTCCAGACATTTCTCTATGGCTTCCTCTACTGTTATCTCAATCCTTTTACTGGTTATGAACAGCATTCTGTAAACCACTGTCCTTTCCGTTTTGTTGGTTACTTCCTCTGGAGGGGTCAACCTTAAACTTGACCCCTCCTTCTGGATCAGTTCCTTGTACTCTTCCAACTTCTCCAATTCAATTATAACATCCCACACCTCCAGCAAATCCGTCGCGGTGGTATGGCTTCCAGCATGGGCTCATTCTGGTTCACAATTTATTCCCCACCACCAAGCCTCTTCGCCCCAAAAGGGGGAAAGAAAAACAAAACAAAGGCCTGTAGGCAAAATGGCAACATTATTCAACAAAATTCAACAATAGGCATACCCGCTAGGGAGAACCTTTCAGAAAAGATAAGGCTTATCTTCATCAGAATCGCAAGAGATTTAGACAAATTTACAGTCAACTGCAAAAAATTCAGTGTGAAGTAGGCAAGTAATATTTCATTTCATGCATATATATTTTATCATGGGGCCCTCTCCCACTTGAAAATGGTACAATGCAGTCGAGGAAAGGTTGCCCATCCCTGATGTAGAGGATCTGCACAGCTACTCTCATCTAGTAAGGGAAGGGGATACAGGAAAACAAAATGATCAGTAGTAGCTGCAAGAGATAGATAACTCTGATGAGGAGCCCAAGCGACCCCACAAAGTACAAGGAGTGAGTGAGTGGATGGCTGTGTATCCGAAAGAGAATGAGAGGTGAAGGCAGAATACAACACACAATCTTAAACTCCTTCCCAATTACTTATACCAGCCGAATGGTTTAGTCCATTTTCTATGGGGCATAGGGCTGGTTTACCTGTTTCTCTGGCATATATGTTCCTCCCTGGACAGGATGCCAGTCCGATGCAGGATTACTCATTTTAGCCAGCTGAGTGGACTGGAGCAATGTGAAATGAAGTGTTTTGCTCAAGAACATAATGCATCACCTGGTCCAAGAATCAAAACAATCTTACAATCAAGAGTCCAGCAGTCTAACTGAAATGTCATGTACCTCAACATTCCAGCTGAATATTGGTTAATAATTTATACAGAGATTTTCCGACAATTTTACCTGAACCTGCCTATAATTAATTAAAAGAGTTTTAAGATGAATATTAAGTTGCATTTTCTAACAGCAGTCAAATTTCATGCAAATTTGATTCAAAAATGTAAGTGGTTATAAATAATATAGTAGTAAATGGGTCAGATATTAGATTGGAATGAAAAGTGAATATTTACAGCAGTAGCAACAAGAATTGGTTTTTCTCCATTCCGAAAAGCTCTAAGAGCCTCCTCACGCTCTCGTTGAGATCTATCACCATGAATACTTGTAGCAGGATAGCCTTCCACAACAAGATACTCTTCCAGAGAATCAGCCCCTTTCTTTGTTTCCACAAACACAAGAGTTAATGAATCAGGACCTGGACAAAAAAAGAGAAAAAACAAAAATTGCAAAGATTTTACTATGTACATCTTATCCTACCTTACTCTTCAAGAAGAAGAAAAAAATATCACCAAAGACAATTTTCATTTTTTAAACTTTCTTCTGCACTTCCTTACAAAAAGAATTCACAAAATTCTGCAACAATCGGCAGTCAAATATGAAAAGAATAATAAATGACCGACAAAACCATTAAGCCCCTTACACCATCATTACTCAACATAAACCATACAGTACAGTATATTTGTGAAAACCAACTTCTGTTTAAGACCAAATGAAGCTGTAGAGCTACATATACACAACCACTTTGTGGGGCCAAATCTAGAGTAAGCATTAGATTTTGCAAACATTATCAATCTTCCAAAGACTATTGTCAATTCATGTTATAGCCCTTGTTGCAGATTTCTACTAATAGTTATTGACTGATTCCAGTATTACCTCCCTTAACCAATTCTTTAAGTTTGCAAATGAAAAGATTCTAAAATACCATCTTATTAGGTTGACTTTCCCAGTAAGCTACATTGTATTCTGATTAATGGTTAACATCTTATACAAATGAAGTATGCATCATCATCGTTTAGCGTCCACTTTCCATGCTAGCAAGAAACCCAAGGTTTAGGATGAGGTACTAATTAGGACTTAAATTGTATATACTAGAAACACCACTATGAATCCAAGTGCCATGATTTCACTTAAATATTTTACTTGCATTTATAAATTGCAAGCAAACACATACTTTCAATCCACCTTCCTTTTGATGTGCGCAGGTTTACGCAATTAGATTGTTACCTAACCATCCATTGAATCCCCAGCACAAAATATTGTAATAATATCAGCCATAATGGATATATAATACTGTACATTTCAGATAATATACCTACTCTATTGACAGATATACTAATGCATTTCTTGACTTATGGACCCTTAGACGCCCCCCCACCTCTCTCTCTCTCTCAGAGATAGTATTGATTCAGGTCCATTTTTATAATCCACTAGCATACTATTAAACTGTAGAAGGTACACTTTTCCAGCTTGCAGACATCTGGTCAATTGTTTAGCACAAAAAACCTTCAGTCTATAAGATTCCTTTCCATAGAAATCTTATGAGTATCCTATAAAATTTTTTACTCTTACTAGTTTTAACAGCCAACCATTAAAGTAAAACATTTCAAGCTATCTTGACATTTCCTAATCTTCCATTAAAAACCACAACTAAAGCAATCTTGATGCATTACAGCAACAAGTAACATTTGCAAAACCAATAATTAAAATTCTACTCAAATTACAAATATTAAAATATTAAATTTCATCCACATTTTTAAGGTGGCTGCTTACCAACCCCTGCCCCCATGTTTTATAGAGCATACTTACTTGCAAAATTGATTAAATCCAAAAGATATGATCTCTTCTCACATTCTTCAACCCACACAACTTTTTGAGTAATATTTTCACTGGTACTTCCAACACGACCAACAGCAAGGAAAATATAATTGTGTAGAAAGTCCTTAGCTAACAACTAAACAAAAAAGGTTTTAAAATTAGATTTAGTTAGAAACATTAATGAATGAAATAAAAGCAATATATATAAATTTCAGTTATTCTACATCAAAGATCATTTTCATACATGTTCATACTATTATTTCAGCATTAATTCTTTAAAAATCTATATTGTTACTGATTAATCATTTGTAAACCTGAAAATGTTTGTACACCAAAATAAAATGGAACCAATTTTACACAATACAAAAATAACAGCAGTATTTAAAATTATATTCAGAAAATCTAAATCTCAACAGATAAAAGTATATTCCTGAAGAGATCAGCTTATACAGGAGTCAAACTGGCTCACTAGCTGTATATTATATAAAACCATATTCCTGAACTATCCAGCTTCTAGAGATTCTCTGTAATACTGTGCAATATATTGAATAATCAGACTGACTTTTAAGTTCCTTAATTTACAAAGTGTGTTAAAAATTGTTCTTTACTTTTTTTATGTGGATTGATAAAGATTCAATATATTGCTTTACACGTGTATTGATTTGTATGTACTTATATCTGTTAAAATCATGCCCTTTACTTTTTTCTTCATTTAATTTTGAACCTGTAAACATACTGTATACATGGTTTAGTATGATATATTTTTAAAATTTTTAAGTGAATTAATAAATATCAAATAGACCCTGCTTCAGGAGTTTACTTTTTTAATACTAGTTTTTTTTTTTTGTTTTTTTTTTACAGTATATATTAAAGTATATTGTATTAAGGTTGTCTCCAAAATATGGGAAAAAGCCAGAAATCTAGACTAGTTCAGTCTGATATTGTGCTATCATATACAAGACAAAAACTACATACACATTTTTCCTTATTTCTTTAAATTCAGACAGGAATTAGTATACAGTGAACCATTTTATGGTAGATATTTTCATATCTTAATATAATTGCTACTATTTAAACTACATTGTAAACTAAACAATGAGTGACAGTATGGATTTTGTGTCCTTGGAATCTGGCTATTTTCCCTTACCTTTATTTTATTTTTTAATTTCAATTTCCAGTATTGTACTAAATACACTAAGTAAATTCTTTTATATTGTACTTAAGAATTAAAACTAGCTACTGATGAAAGGATAAGTACATCAAGACTATCAAATGCTCAGCATATGTAACTGAACATGTAATAACAACCTAGATAAATCAGTATAAAACTGAAGCAGCTAAAGTGTAAAGTGATACAGTAATTCAAATGTTCCAAGTTTGCCCCACAATAACACTATCTAAATATATTAAAATCCTTACCTGAATTTCTCGAGGAAATGTAGCACTAAACATAAGAGTTTCTCTGCAACCAGCAGGAGGCATGCTATCTTTTTGTACAATTCTTCTGATTTGAGGTTCAAAGCCCATGTCCAACATACGATCAGCTTCATCCAATACTAAGAACCTGAGGAAAAAATTACAGTTCATTAATTACTCGTTAAAAATCTATTTAATAAACAGTGGATTACAAAAAAAATCCTAAAACAGCTATAAAGTGGAATAGTAGTTGAAAAAACAGATTGAAAAAAAAACTTCAAAAACAATCCTTTTCAAATTCAGTTATGTGCAGTTCTTACATTTCATAAACTAATTTCTTTCATAAAATTAAGTATTCCAAAATCTTAGAAATAATTTTCACAGATGCAGCAAATTATTTAATGTTACCAATGGTTAGTTAGTATGTGGTTATATTTGATATCTTACCAGTTTAGCAAATGTAAATAAAAACTGTTTCTGTTACAGCTGATAAATAATTCTAAAGTTTTATCTGCAAGGTGGTTGGTGTTAGGAAGGGCATCGAGCAAAAAAAAAAACCATGCCAAAACAAACACTGAAGCTTGGTGCAGTCTTCTGCCCAGCCAACTCCTGTCAAACCATCCAACCCATGCCAGCATGGACAGCGTGTTAAATGATGATAGTTATGTCAGCAATTTAAGCACTACTGCAATAACACCGATCAATTTAAATGTAGATTTCATTGATTTTGCTTTTAAAGATTTTTTTTTATACTGGTACAGCAAACATGGTGGTGAAAAAAATCGAAGATTAAAACAATGAGTGTAAGATTTGTTACACTTACTTGCAGCAGTCAAGTCCAATACGACCTCTTTCCATCATGTCGACCAGACGACCAGGCGTTGCAACTAATAAATGACAGCCACGATCCAAATCTCTCAACTGAGCACCAATATCTGTGCCACCATAAACCACACATGGACGTATATGGGAGCGGTATGCAAACTGAAAGATTTAATGGTTTAAAATGCAATTTTAAAAGCAAATATCTTGAGAGAAACATGATAAACTAGCAGAGAATTGTATTCTTAAATCCTTCAAACCTCAACAGAACAAGTCTGCAGAACAGTTCTTTCCCTATTGGTTCTAGCATTAAACTATCAGGCTGAGTAAAAAGTAAGCAATGTTTTGCAACAAGAAATTCATCACGATATATTTCAACAATGCGGAAATTTTATTCATCAAAGTGAGTACCATTACAATCAACACATTTTTGCCAACGAGTTACAAGTTTGTTTATTCCAGTAACATAAAAATCTGGAGTTCTGGAGCTGATGAACTCTGAACACACTTCTAGCATCAGTTTGATTTCTGAACTCCTCTCCTAGTAAAACATCAAGGTACTTGAAAAATTGGTAGTCAGTAGGAGAAACGTCAGAATAAGCTGGGTGAGGAAGAACTTTCTAGCCAAGATCCCTCAACTTCTGGAGTGTCAATAGTGAAACGTGCGGTCAAGCATTGAATTGAAGAATGATTGGCCTTCTTCTGTTGACCAGTTTTGGGATGGAAGAGTAGCAGTTTTTTTGTTCATTTTAGCAATTTCATGGTAATATGTTTCAGCAGTAATGGTTTCTTTCAACTTTTAAGTTATGGTGGATGAGTCCAGCAGTACACCACCAAACAATCACCATAACCTTCCTTTTGAAGAGCTTGGATTTAGGGATGGTTTTCAGTGCTTCACTCTGGTTCAACGACTGCTAAGAATATTTTTTATTATTTTACAGAACCCACTTTTCATGACAAGTTACAATACTGTCAAGAAATAGACTGACTGGTTATGGGAAATAAGCAAGAAGCAAATTTCATATCTGTGCATTTTCTAATTTTCATTCAAATCATGTTGTCGAGCTTTTTTTGACTTTCCAATTGCATGCAAATGGTTGCAGGCAGTTTGGCTAACTTGTTCTTTTGCCAGTTTTTGAGTGGTTTAAATGGATCTTTCTCAATGGTCTTTAATTGACCATCATCAATGACAGATGGGCGTCCACTACGCTCACTATCTTCAAGTCTCAGGTCGCCACTGCAAAATCGTTTAAACCATTTTCAAGCTGACCACCCACTGGTCATTTTCTCACCAAATGTTTTGTTGAGATTGCGAGCAATTACAGATACTTTATGTCCATTTTTGAAGTTGAAAAGCAAAATTGCTCGAATATCGTGCTCTGACAGTTTCATTTCAGATGATTGTAACAACAGTGAAAAGAAAAAAATCCATGTTAATTTATTGATGCATTTGGGCAAGTATATGCCTGTATTATCAGACAATTGCAAAAGTAAATGTTTAAAAAAAAATTCAAAACTCTGCAAAAATCCTGTACAAATTCTTCATGGTTCAAAACGTTGCTTACTTTTTACTCAACCTGATAAGTATTAGTTTCTATAAGCTATCCTACAAGTTAACTTTTGTCTACTTCACACTTAAAGTAATGCCTTTTAATTTCTTTGCAAGCCTAAAATTTTGTAGAACAGTTTGTGGGGTTTTTTTTTTTTATGAATCATTAAATTTTGATCAAATTTCTTACAGTAACCTCCTAAAATGTATGTACACAGGCTACTAGATTTGCAATTAGGCTTTTAATAACAATGTCCTCTTGACTTATTCTAAGGTTAAGAAGCAACTATCCAACAACCAAATCACAAATTGATAACAATTGCAAAGTTAATTTTGTGGTTGAGCAAAGCATCATCAGGTTTAGCTCTGTGTTAACAAGTAGCAATCTAAAGTGCTAAAACCATGCTTCTAGATGTTTGTCAGTTGTTTCTTCCACAATACTAAACACTGAAGAAGATCACTTGGTAAGTTCTTTAAGAGATACCCAGACAGTCACATGCTGGTTTTTATTGTGGAGGTTGAGTTCGTCATTTTGGGATTTAATGTTTTCATTATATCTGTTAAAATACACTATCATTGTTTCAAAATTATTTTCTAATACTTTTATTTCATCTTATTTAATATTAAAAGCATCTTAAAAGAATCCATTTTCATCTGCATGTTAAGTAATTTATCTCAAAACAATTTAAATAATTAAAACCTTACCTTCCGAGATTCATCATAAATTTGTGAAACTAATTCACGTGTAGGAGCTAACACTAATGCAAGGGGATACTGCTTACGCCGTCCATAAGTTCGACTCTGGAAGTGGAAAATTAAGAGAAGCATATAGAAAATTTAATTTTAAAAATTAGTTCAAATTCTCAGAGGTAGCATCTAGTCAACAAAATCAACTCACTCAAATTTATCAAAATGGACCAAATATATATATATATATATATATATATAACTGGTAAAAATTAGACACAGAAGGCACCTTGAGCAAGTACCTTCTACTGTAGCCTCAGGTCAATGCATTGTTAGAAGTGGCACATGGAAACTGTATAGAAGTCGCGCGCGTGTGCGCGCGCGCGCGTGCGTGCGCGTGCGCGTGCGCGTGTGCGTGTGCGTGTGTGTGTGTGTGTGTGTGTGAGAATGCTTTTCTTGTGCCTAGGGATTATAGCAATGACAATAAATTACCTCAAGCTCTGCACTTGAGTGGAATAAAATCATTTTTTAAAGCTTCCCTTAATTTTAAAACAGTTGAAGGTGAGCAGTAAAACAATGCTTCAATGTGTATTCATTCCTCCAACCAATACTTGCATGGTAAAATGGACAGAGTACGAGAACTGCTTTTCATCAGCGATATAAAACTTGGAAGTCAATACAACCACTAATCACTATCTGATACAAGATGGAGGATGGAGTGCCGATGTAGTTGGACTGCCATTAGGACCTTGGCCTGCAGCAGAAGGCCATGCATTCCATGGCACAGGAGCACTGCAGAATTATACACATAACAGATAGCAGGATTGCATTCCTGATGTAGAGATCTTGCAGTGGGCCTCTATTACTTCATCACAGCTGAACTTTATTACCTCCACAGATGGTGGGCAGCAGGCTCCAAAAGGCAGATGCTGAACTGCATCAGGATCTGAAGGGGCTATGATGGCCAGGAGTTGCGACACATATGCTGAAGAGATATATGAACTCCAGCATCTCCCCAGACACCTAGGAGAAGGCCCCATAGCATGATGAATGGCACCAATTGCTGAAGCTTGTAATTTCAGCCATTGAAGAGAAAAAGAGAACATGAGAAAGAACATGAAAGATCACATGAAAGGCAACTCTTTCGTAGCACCAAGTAGCTTTACCTGTGGCAGATCAAGAGCAGACCTTGTGGCCCACATGCAAGCCTGCCAGAGATGATTACTGAACAAAACCAGTCAATGTTGACCTATGATGAACAGTGAACAAGTCACTAGATTACAAATATAAAAAACATAATACTTACTGGCATATCAATAGGTCCTTGCTCATACAGAGCATTCAAAATGGGAACCAAGAAGGCAGCGGTTTTGCCAGAACCTAGAAAAAGAATTCAAGAGTTAAAACGAAATAAAATTTATTTTAATTCAAAGTAATTTTGTAAATGTTTCGTTCCTTCAAAAGTCAAAGAAAAATAAAGTTACCTGTCTGAGCACAAGCCATCAAATCTCGATTGTTCATCACAATAGGTATAGCCCATTTTTGAACAGGGGTTGGTTTGGTGTAATTGCATAGAATCAAATTGTTCCTCAGAATTTCGCCCAGTTGACAGTCGTTAAACTGAATAAAAACAAATATATTCTTACATAAATTACAGGTACTTCTTTTTCAAAAACCTATACGGGATGTTTTTTTTTTATGTATATAAAATGGCAAAATTTTACATTCATTTGGCTCAGTAAAAAAATATCGTAATTTCATAGTCATTGTTTAACATCTGCCTTTCATGCTAACATGGATTAGATGGTTTGACAAGAGCAGGCCAGACAGAAGCCTGCTTATGTGTGTTTTTGCAGGTTTTTTTACAGCTGGTTGCCTTTCCTAACACTAACCACTTAAGCAGAGTGGACCGAGTGCTTTTTACATAGCACAAGCACAGAAAGGTCAGTTTTTGCAAGGTTTTTACAGCTGGATGCTCTTCCAAATGCCAACCACTTTACAGTGTGGACTAGATGCTTTTTATGTGGCATCGTCATATAAGAATTACTTCAATTGGTAAAAAGGTTAAGCAATCAACCAACATCCACTAGTTTCCAGTCAACAACTAATACTATACATACACACACATGATTTAATATTGGTAACTTGAAATATAAGCTTATACTTACACTTTCACAGCATTTTGGCAAGTCTTCACCTGTGGCCTCTACAGGTATATCTTCATATTTATCAAAGTTGATACCAGTATTACAGCTACCAAACAATTCACTGAAAAATAAATAAGCTAAACTTTAATTTGTGATTAAATACAAACACATTCAAACTTAAAAGAATATTTATTTCAACTCATGCAAAACCCCTTACCCACTAATATTCAATTGACCACTATTCCAAAACTAAAATTTACTTTTTAACAAAATTCACTCACTTTCTGCTGTTTTAAAAAGCCTTTCTATTAGAATGAAAAAAAGCCACTGAAGTATCAGAAGACTGTTTTGAATTCAGAGGAATGTAAGCAAATACTGAGATCAAGCTACAAACTCCTCCAATCTATGAGATAAAATGTAAAGTTTTAAAAGTACAATCAAAATTATAACTGACAGTTTTATGTCTGAATCCCACTCAGAAAACAGCAGTCGTGACAGTAAGGAGGTTTTCACAATAAGTGTTAGCCATTCCTGGAAATGTTGCCACACAAAAGACTAAAACGAGTGATGAGTCAAGACTCAATGAAGCCAGTTAGATGAATAGGAAATAAAACTGAGAAAGGTTCAGGAATGGCTGTGTGATTAAGAGGCTTCTTTTCCAACCATGACATCTTGGGCTTAGTCCCACAATGTAACAACTTGGACAAGTGTACTCTACTATAGCCTTGAGCCAACCAAAGCCTACGGGTGGATTGGGTAGATGGAAACAAACAAACAAACCTGTTGTATGTTTGTGCATACCATCATCTTGACATCATACAATGATTGTCAAAAAGCACCATCATACAATAGTGTTTGTTTAATATTTGATGGTGAAACATTACCTTGCTTAGAAAACAAGTGTATCCAACTCATGCAAGAATGAAAAGTGGTTAGTAAAATGATAAATGCAGGAATTAAGATCAAAATTGTATTTTATGATCAACTTTTTTCATTGACATTATATTGCCCATCTATTGAAAAACTTCACACCGTGTTCCTACCTCAAAGAAACCTAGCAAAACTTGTATTAAGCTATTTGATTCATTTTGTAATAAAAAAAGTCAATGCTTTGATCTACTGTTACCAAAGCCACAGTTATTGTTCTAAAATATTTCAGTTAACTCCTGTGTTACCTCTCATCCTCCAAGCTCACAGAGTGGGAGGGTCTTTCTGAGCCAGAATCTTACAGCCAGTTGTCTTTCCTGACACTAACCACTCTAAAGATGGGACTTTTCGCCCTGCTGTGTAAGCCTGTTTAGGTAGTAGAAAACTCAAGGGCTGTCTTGAGCTGCACACACTAGCTGTCCACTGCTAAATATGTTTCATTACATATTTTCATAAACAAGATAGTGATCGTTTTGTTCAGAAAACTAATTCTAGAAGAATATAATTCAGCAAATCTATGTTCTATCAAAGCCAATGATTGTTACAAAACACTCACTATTCTAATTTTTCATTCTTTTGTAGAGGTACAGACCAATCTTCTTTTTTGCCGTAATCGTCATTTTTCCAGCGATTGTCACTTCTGTTGTCCCAACGATTACCATTACCCCAGTTTCCACCACCACCACCACCACCACCACCGCCTCCACCACCTCCGCGGTTGTCCTCACTACCTAAATTATCCCATCTACTTGGGAAAGGTCGTTGTGGTGGTGGTGGTAAACTGCCTTGTCTGTCTTGTCTATTGCTACTCCAGCGGTTATCATTCATGGGAGCCCTGTAAAAAGAAAGAAAAATTTATAGCAAGAAACAGGAATGATATTCTATGAAATGTTAACTTAATTGAAAATTTTAAAAAACAAATTCACTCACTATGAATCTTAAATTTAAAAACTATTTTGAACTGATTTATATCCTATACATTAAACACATTTCCTTTGCAACAATGAAAAATATAAATAATCAATTTCAATTAAGTAATTAGCAATACAGATAATTTATGAACAGTTTAACCCTTTCATTACTAACCCGGCCGTAGCTGCCCGAAAAATTTTTTGGTTCAAAGTACCAACCCGGCCATACCCGGCCGTTAGAACCCATTGTTATTTAAATGTAAATTTGAACCCAAATCTCGTTGGTACATTCGTTAAAGCATGTGATTTCACATTGTAAATAGTTAAGTTATAATATCCGACATTGCTTGAAGTGATATCTCAACTCAGTGAATTTTGGGAGATTTTTTTCCACATGTTTTTCGGCATCGATTTTTCTTCAACTTTGAAAATGGATAGGAGTTTCATGTTATCAAGCATTGATTCCGAATTTAAAGCTTTGTCAACGGAAAATAGGGAGATATCGAGAAAAAGAATGAAATAGGTACTAAAGCACGTGGTGTACAATAATGAATAGGATATTTTTTTATCCGAAAATGAAAGCAGCGATTCCGAAGAAACAAAGCGGCGAAGGCGACAGCGAAGACGATTTTACATCGGAATGAAGTAAAAAAACTTTTAAAATGTTTTTATTAGCAATTTTTCTGAGGAGATAAAGTTTATCTATAGCCTTTCTTAGGAAGTGAAACCATTAGACTTTTATTTTTTTCAGTATGCTAGTTTGAAGCAATCACTTCGGAAACAAACTTACGCAGATTGTAAACAAACCCAAAATCGGGGTTCAAAGTTTGGGAAATTTGTGAAGCAAATACTGGGTACTGCGTGGATTTAGTTTTTATACAGGGAAACTAATGTTAGTCAGCATGGCTTAGGGTACGATGTGGTCTGGAAGTTATTGTTTGAAGCGATCAATGTGGAAACACACTTACGCAAATTGTAAACAAACCTAAAATCGGGGTTCAAAGTTTGGGAAATTTGTGAAGCAAATACTGGGTACTGCGTGGATTTAGTTTTTATACAGGAAAAATAATGTTAGTCAGCATGGCCTAGGGAACGATGTGGTCTGGAATTTATCACTTCCATACCATAACCAGGGCCATATATTATTTTTTGACCGATTTCTTTTGTTCGGTCAAACTTACGGTGGATTCCAATATTTCACTTTATTCCACCTTTATGGTACACCTGTTGTGCATTAAATTCAACTGATGATCTAGTGATGTGCACAATTCTTCTTTATCAAAATTTTGTTGCATACCCATTTGAATATTAGCTGATGATTCATTTTCTATAGTGATGTTTAACCCTTTCGTTACTAACCCGGCCGTAGCCGGCCGAACAATTTTTTGGTTCAAAGTACCAACCCGGCCATACCCGGCCGTTAGAACCCATTGTTATTTAAATGTAAATTTGAACCCAAATCTTGTTGGTACATTCGTTAAAGCATGTGATTTCACATTGTAAATAGTTAAGTTATAGTATCCGACATTGCTTGAAGTGATATCTCAACTCAGTGAATTTTGGGAGATTTTTTTCCACACGTTTTACGGCATCGATTTTTCTTCAACTTTGAAAATGGATAGGAGTTTCATGTTATCAAGCATTGATTCCGAATTTAAAGCTTTGTCAACGGAAAATAGGGAGATATCGAGAAAAAGAATGAAATAGGTACTAAAGCACGTGGTGTACAAAATAATGAATATTTTTTTATCCGAAAATGAAAGCAGCGCCTTCCGAAGAAACAAAGCGGCGAAGACGACAGCGAAGACGATTTTACATCGGAATGAAGTAAAAAAACTTTTTAAATGTTTTTATTAGCAATTTTTCTGAGGAGATAAAGTTTATCTATAGCCTTTCTTAGGAAGTGAAACCATTAGACTTTTATTTTTTTCAGTATGCTAGTTTGAAGCGATCAATGTGGAAACAAACTTACGCAGATTGTAAACAAACCCAAAATCGGGGTTCAAAGTTTGGGAAATTTGTGAAGCAAATTACTGGGTACTGCGTGGATTTAGTTTTTATACAGGGAAAATAATATTAGTCAGCATGGCCTAGGGAACGATGTGGTCTGGAATTTATCACTTCCATACCATAACCAGGGCCGTATATTATTTTTTGACCGATTTCTTTAGTTCGGTCAAACTTACGGTGGATTCCAATATTTCAGTTTATTCCACCTTTATGGTACACCTGTTGTGCATTAAATTCAACTGATGTGCACAATTCTTCTTTATCAAAATTTTGTTGCATACCCATTTGAATATTAGCTGATGATTCATTTTCTATAGTGATGTTTAAACAAAATTTTTATTTTTTACCTTTTGCTCAATTTAAAATTTTAATATTTTTACCTTTTGCTCAATTTACCTGGATTTACCTGTAATTAAAGTCACTTTGAGTCAAAAGTTATGCAATAGAATTCATTAAGAACCCTTCCTTTAATTATGTTCCAAATATCACATTAAAATGTTGATAAGTAAAAAAGTTACAGTTATTTAATGAAACAAGCCTAAATTCATGATTATTTTAGAATTTAATTGAAACTCATGAGGGGTGTATTTTGGTCAGAAATATAGTAACAAAAGGGTTAACAGAATTTTTGAACTTACCATATATTTTACCTTATACTTCCACTGTAAATTCTAACACTAAAAATATCTAACTGAAACTTCAATTTGGTTCAGTTGTCAAAACTTTTTGGCATCAATTACAGAATAAATTCCATTTCAAATAATTTTAAAATAACATTTGTTCCCAAATATGTACTATTTTACCAAAATGGAATGTTTTATCAAAACTAGAGATTCATCAGGAAACCTTAACCTTTATATACTTTCCTAAATATACTTATTCCATGTTATCTTAATATACTTATTGTATGTTTTTATTTTTTTTACATATATATATATATATATATATATATAAATAAATAAATACACACACACACAGGCAACACTTAAGCACATTGGGCAAAATGCTAAGCATTTGTCTCGACTCATTACATTAAAGAGGATAAACTATAAGTAGTCTTATAGCAGCATCTTGTTAGATAAAACCTTTACCATCATTATCAGAATATCATCAATCAAGAGCTTTCTGTTTGCTTACAGCTTTGAGGTTTTTTTTTTAATGGTTATCTCACATTTCTTGCCAAAAGTTCATTATGCTTTCACAGCAATCTCATTCAGAGCAATGAGTGTTTCAGAAAACCAAAAATCTGGTTTGTATCAGAATGAAGGTGTATCTAATTTCTGTGATTTTAATATGTAGAAAGCAATAGGTTGTATTCTTTGAGACAAAAAGATTATGAAAATGTTACTCACCGGCCATTATAGCGGTATGCTGTTGGGCCACCACGCCTATTATCATAGCTGTAGCTATTAGCACCCCTATTGCTTGGAGGGTAGTTAGTATTGTAGTATCGGTTAGCTTGAGGTTGGTAATTGCGGTCATAATCTGAGAAAAAAAAATTTCGATATAGGTAATTTTGAATTAGATATACAAAAATTTCCACAAAAGTTTTACTACAAAATCTTTAAAAAGTTTAAAACTGCAGCTTAATACTTTATTTTAAAAATTCAAGGTCATTTAAATTGTAAACTATTTTGGAAAATACAATTCACCTTACAAATAAAATAAATAAAAGCAGCATTTGCACACAAGAACACACCTTTGGAGAAGGAATATCTTGGAGCAGATATATTTGTATTTTAAGCTTAAAATTCAATGAAAGAAATTATGAAGAGAATCAACTTAATCTTAAACCATTATGTCAATGCAGAAAAACTATCACCTGTACCATTTCCTATATCTCATTTGCCGGAAGAACAAAACATTTTAGCAGAAAAACCCTGCCTTGTATAAAATAGTACGACTTGGTGGGAAGTAACAGTATTATAAGCCAATATGGTTACAAACTTACCACCAGATGAAAATTTAACAGTAAAATAGAGAGGCAATCAATTACCTAGTCAAACATTAATATGGGAAATGAAATACATCTCAAACAATGCTCTGTCTATATCAACTGTTTTGATAAATGGCCTAAACCTTATGTTCTGCAGCCAGCCATCAAAATAAAATATTCACAGAAGCACATCACAATAGATTTGTGAATACAAAATATAAATGAAATTGCTGTTCCTCAAAGCAAATCAAAGTCCTGCGAATGTTAACTAAGTGTATTTCTGAACTTGAAATTCATTATACTGCTGAAATTTCTACATTAGAGATGCCAAATATACCTCAAGGTAACAGTCACAAATTACAAATCAATAACTGAGCATAAGACTTAAACTACAATTTCAAAGAGAAACCAAACAAATATTTCACTTTCTACTTATAATGAAAAACTTTAAAAGACTGCTCAATTACAAGTTTTAAAGTTTTGATTTACAACAACAAACCATTTGTATACAATATTTATATTAAACTACATCATGTGGCATTATTTATATTACACTGACTACAGAAAACAAGAACTTCGAAAAAGTCACAGAGAAAATTAGTGAACACCATGTAGATGCACAGAAATTGGAAGATGGATCTCAGCAATCATTTTATCTATTTTCAAATAGATAAAAAAGCAGTATTGAGAACTTAAATGAGTTCTTATGTGTTTGTTGCACAAAACTAGATTGTGTTAGTTCCAATAAGTTCAAATATTTTCTGAAATTTAACAATGTAGCAGTAAAACATCAGGCTTCACAACTTGTGAGAGCAAAATGTAAACTAAATTATTCAACACCCAGTTGCTATAAAATGACTTCAGGATGGTTTTTTTATATTATTATTTTCATTTAAAACCTTAAATTACAATACACCATATCTTGAATTACTGCGTAACCTCAATAAAAAATATTTATAGCAAATGGTGATTCTAGAAGAAATGCTACAAATTTATATACAAAAATCAAAAATTATTCATTGTTAATATCTCCAAGTCTAAAAATTGCTACAGGAATAATACTTTGAATAGAGGGAATTTTGTTTTTTTGTTTTTTTTAACAACTCTCACATTCAAACCCCCAAATAAATATAAATAGAGAAAAAAAACGTCAATACTCATGCACCATATATACTAAAGATATCTACAAAAATAAAGCATGCAAAAAGAAAATGGTAGGACACAAAAAGAAAAATGAATATTTAGGAAAATATTTATTCATATGGTCTTTAAATACTATAGACCAAGTTATTGAAAAGAATAACTACCAAAACAAAATTGGATTTAGATAATTTTCTTATAAATTAAATTTAAATACTATTTTGTATTTAAAAGAATCCAAATAATGCAATTTTATAGCTGCCTTTTTAAAACCAGACTTTCTGAAAGCAAAGTTTCTATGTCTACAAAACATTAGTACTAAGAATGTAGAAGAGGAGCACATGAATTAGCTGTTTATTCTGTTTAAAATAATTTGCAGTGGAAATTATTCAACTGCCCCCATCCGTGTTCAAAACTGCCTCAAGCATTAACCTAATCAAACCCTTTTTTGTGATAGCAGAATGTTCTGTGTAACAGTACAAAATATGAAATCATACACTAAAAATTACTTCAAAACAGATTGAGAATAAATTCATTTTTAACTTTTTCTATCACTGTCAAACTTGAGAAATGATGCATAACTATTTAATGAGATTTTAATCTGAACATGTGAACAGTGCAGTCCAAATTAAAATCTAAAAATACTTCACTAAAAACACTGTTTTGAGCAGTCTTTCAAAGTTTTTATTTTCATTAAAAACAAAAAAAATTGAAAATTTAATTTCTAACACAAACAGATCCATCACAAACACTAAGTACCTAGTCTAGCAAGATTCTAATATTAATGAATCAGAAAAATTAAAACCTTTCTTATTTAAAAATACTTTTCTGCGTAAAAATGAAAAACTACTAGATCATGAAATATGCTCCACAGGTAATCTGAACAAGAATATGTATGAATCTACTAAGCAATAGCTTAGTAAATGTTAAGTTTATAGCTACTTGTAGAGAGCAAACTGGAAGTAAAAATAATACTCAATGTAATATCTTTAACAGAAGCTATTAACTAACAGAAATAACTAGTTCATGTCCACTCCATGTGAACAATAAAACATGCCACAATGGGCAAAAATATACAGACGAATACACATACAACATGTGATTTCATTCAACAACATAAAACATGCATTGCCTTTTTTTTTTTTCATTCAAAGACATTTGGTCAGCTGAAGCATACCCAAGGTCACTAAAACAACATACTTGGTTGGCCAAGTCCTTGGGCTGGTAAGCCACCAATATAACCACTTCGTTGAGCAGCCCCATATGCTCCCAAGAAGTTATCTACAGTGGGAAATAAACATATATTACTTATTTGCATTTAAACAGTACCCTAAAATAACAGGGTACCTGGTTTCAATAGTAATTTTTAAAATATTTACTTTATGCAAATTTTAGGGCATGGCAATTTTCTTTTATCAATATACAGATTTCAAAGAGATCAAATGCATTTATTTAGTTTGCAATATTAAAACACAAATCATACTTGAGATCACAGTTGTTGAAATGGTCAATAGAAACTTTTGAAATTAATTGCATTAAATAAAAACAAAATGCTGCATTATTAATTATTTAAATTTCTGAAATTCAGGAAACAAAAGTTCTCTAATTCTCAATTTTAAATAAACAGTACAGCTTAAAATTCAAAAGCACAATATTTACATCACAACATTCAAATTTTAATTTAAATTTGTAATGACTAAATTTTACTATCATCACAAAAAAAGTGAATGGTTTTAAAATAGGAGACTTCAACTGGAGTCAGATAATTATCCATATTCTCAACATCCAGTCATACTTCAAATATACTTCATTGGCTATGGTATCACCCAATATTTAATTCTTTAAATATTTAATTTTATCAGAAGGAAGTTAGCAAATTTGTTTCAATATTAATAAAATTTGCTTACAATTAATTAGAAGTTTTAGACTATCAACATTTTGGGTGGGGAGGATTCTGACAAATATGATTTATTATTGCATCAAAAACGTGAAATACAAAATATAGTTTAAAATATTTAAACACAAGAACACTAATGCATTTCAGCACACTATATACAAAAGGAGTTTACAAATTGGATTCCAACTTATAAAACATATGACCATCTACTCACATAAAGAAGTTTCCATTCCAACCAACTAAATTTTTAACTAATACAATTCATACAAAAGGCTGGTTAGGAAATTTAAAAGCAACCAAATCCAGTCATTTATAGCTGAGAATGAAATAAAATCCAAGCTTTTCAATAATTTTACTGACAAAGACATTTCATTACAGAAATGTACATTAAGTTGTTTTATTTTAATGAAACAATGAAGCATGAATTATGCAATACCCACCAGTTCCACTAAATTAAAAATGTGGAACAAGATCATCCAAGTGAAAAAACAGCTTTATATGAAAAGCATTTGATTTACCATAAATGAGGGGGGGAGTGTGTACGCGCGCGTGTGTGTGTGTGTGTGTGTAAAAACATTTTTAAATGAACATTTAGGATTGTCTATAGGTATAAACAAACTACAAAATATAAACACTGAAACCTTTCCAAGAAAAATTTAAATGTATACTATTTAAGTCCTACTTGTTCACAAAAACTTGGTTTGGGTCACTTAGAATGAAGAACTCAAAGTGCTAGATCTAAGTGTCATGGTTTCATTAAAAACAATGAGTCCCAAATTATATTTTGTTTTTGTCTAGAAGATGACAGGTTGGGGTGACAGCAAGAAAATAATGATGGTGGTGATGGAGTGGGAAAGTGGGAGAGGCATAACAATGAGTGATAATGGTAGCAGTGGAGGGAGCCAGTAGAGTTGGAGCTGTAGTGGGTGGCTACAATGATGGAGAGGGTACACTGCTGAATGTAGAAATTTTAGTATTATGACCTTGATTTTTAGACATTTTATTGTTCCCACCTCATAGCTTGAGAAAATTCCAACATCAACACATTTGTTGTCCCACCTTTACTGCCAACAACTTACAACCCATAAATGCATCACCACCGTAACTTTTGTACAATCTACACCTCACAACTAAAAACCCCATCATGATCATTTTAGAAATTACCACACCAACCTCCATCATCAACACTACCACCATGTACTAATATACATAATTCCATTGCCACCACCACATACCTCTTCTTTTTCAGGAGTACCACCTTTATCACTGTTATCTGTCATCCCACCTGCCATCTTGCTCCTATCAATCCAGTTGTCTCTGTCCATCAGTTTCTTTCTACGTGCAGCACTTCTATATGTTGTTAGCCACTAATCTACTCACCATTTAACCCTGCTAGCAACTAATCTCTGATGAGTCTTCAGATGAAACAAAATGTATTTTGCTGGACTCATTGTTTTCAATATAAGTTTACATGCATAATGAACATATTTAATAAACATATTTAGATTTGCTATGTAAACAAGGCTCTTTCCGAAGAACAAACCAAGAAAAAGCTCAATTACACAAGTTTCATCTGGTTTTTTGCTAATTTTTCAAGAGTATCTATTCCATTCCACTCTACAGAAAAATAAAGCAGATTACAGATACTTATCAAAAATGCTATGAGTAACCTCTTTCAATGCTATCGTGAACAGATAAACCGCTCTCCTCAAGGTTGCGCAGGTGCGGGGGCACATAACGCTCTTTAGATACTGTAGGAGCAGGAGGAGGAGGAGAACCTATAAAA
The DNA here is from genome assembly GCF_006345805.1 of Octopus sinensis. Lineage (NCBI taxonomy): Eukaryota > Metazoa > Mollusca > Cephalopoda > Octopoda > Octopodidae > Octopus > Octopus sinensis. The sequence goes on along the minus strand of NC_043006.1, from coordinate 79,718,318 downwards.
ACAAATTTATAAGTTTCCATTAACTGGGCATTCTTAAAAGGAATGGGAATATAAACTGTTCAAGTAAAACAAAACAGATTATTACATCTATGCTCAAATAACTAGTCAAAAATAAATTCTGAAAAATCTGAATTTATTTCAAAAATATTAAATATCTTTAATTCTGTCTTCAGAAAAAAATTAACAGTATTGACTTTAAAATCTATCTTTGAAAGGTATTAACTGTTATGAGAAGAAAAGTAATTTTTAAAACTTACTTTCAATTTATCGACAAAATTAACTTTCATAATGAAGATGAGTTTATAGAAAAAAAATTACATTTAATTCAAAATAAACAGTTCAAGGATGTGTTTATGCCAGCTACTGAGACAGCATGTGTGAATATGCAAATAATTGGCAAATGTTACTCAGAGCATTTTTGATTAACTTGTTGGCTTCTTTACCTCTATCTTTCTCTCGAGCAAAACAGATTAGACACCTTTGACTTGATAGATCAGTAAAATACAAAACAAGTCTAGCCAAGCCATTCTCTAGTCCATTTTGCAGAGAGAGCCCTGTGGTTAAAACCACAGGATGTTTGTTCAAGATTAAATACATGTTTAACAGAAAACATGTAAATTTATTTACATGTTTCTCTACATGTAAATAATGTAGCCATACACAGGCATGTGTATATATAAGCATATATTCAAGTCGAGAATGATTTTATACTTACAGTGTGGAAAAGCAATAACACTTTTAATTGTGAAAATCATCAGAAAAACAAAGTCTCTTTAAAATTATCAATTTTATAATTAAACAAAAACGCTGAAAGGAAAAAAACATTAAAGCTTTTAAACTTTACACATTACAAATACTTCATGAAAGCCTTTTTTTTTGTTTTTTTTTTAAATGATCAAGACTGAAGAGTGAAATATGATGCTGCCCCCTTTATCATCTGGGATTCCACAAATGAAAATTATCTAGAGGTATGAAAATCTGCCCCCAAAATTGCAATAACTAAAAAGTGATCCACCCACCTCTATTTCTCCGGTCATCACCAGGTGGAATCAAATCTCTTTCAAGGCTATCATGAACAGATAAACTTCTCTCCTCATGGTTGCGCAGGTGCGGGGGCACATAACGCTCTTTAGATACTGTAGGAGCAGGAGGAGGAGGAGAACCTATAAAAACAAATTTATAAGTATTCCATTAAATTGGGCATTCTTAAAAAGAATGGAAAAATAAACTGTTGAAGCCAAACAGAAAACAACAGAATATCACAGAACTAAGTCAATGCTTAACTAACACTGAAAGATTTGATCTACTCTCAACAGTGTTGAAATATCTTTAGCCTGTCTTTTTAAAAAAAAAGTAAACATTAGCATTAACTTAAAAATGTATATCTTTGAAAGGTATCATCAACTGTTATGTAAAAAATGTCATTTTAGAACTGCTTTTAAGTATCTATAGCAGAGTTTTAATTTTCGTAGTGAAATTTGAACTTGTGGGAAAAGAAAATTACATCTGAATGATTCCAATAATTAGTTCAATGAAGTGTTTATGCCAGCTGTTGCTTCAGATAGCGAAAATGCTGAACAATGGTTAAATTACACAACAAATTTAATGCCTGTAAAGTCTAATTTAATCTATGTTAGGAATTTAAATTAAGTTCTTACATCATATTCACACAAAATATTTGAAACCATCTCAAAACACTCTAGTCATGTTAATGGACATTCATTCATGGAGACATTTCCAGGGTTTTTGGTATGGGTTTGTTTAACACCCCTCAAAAGTAGCACACGGAATTTTTTTTCTCTCTATCTCTTTGTGAGAGAACTATAATAGACTTTCTAAAAACATAATGCACTGAAGTATTTCTAAACCAAACATTCGAAATATTGATATCCTTTTTTTGCTTTGTTTTTTTTTGTTTGTTTTTCTTTTCACGCTTTGTAGTTTACCACCAATATTCCCACTACGTAAATATACAAGTTTCTGCCAGAAAATCTTTTCTGGCTTTTGTCTGAATAGAAAGGGAGAATGACCAATATGATAAAGAGAGTAATTGTGAGAATATTTAGCAGCAGGTGGAAAACCAGTCCAACAGCAAGCAACAAAACTTCACTCTAGACAGTCCATTATTAATAAATTAAAACTTCATTAGAGAAAGTCCTTTCAAATTTTGAAAAGGAAACAACTGTTCCAGAGATAAGGTCATGTTCAGTTGTTTAAATCCCTTTGAGAAATCTTCCATTAAATCACAGCAAACATTTTATCTTAATACCTAAATAAAAAAAAAGCAAATACATAATTTTTCAATGTTAGAATGCAAAATTCATTTAGAATAAACAGTATACTTTACCCAAAAGAATGCTTCAAATGAAATTTTTTACTGTTAACATTTTTTTCCCTATGTTTGACTAATGGAGGAAAGCACTTGTTCAGCTCTAAAACAACTGACAGTAAGAGTTACTAAGCAAGATTAGTTTTGCTAATGTTCAGCTTTGAAGTATAAAATTTAATATCTGAAGGAAACTGGAATGAATGTGGTATTGTTTTCAGCAAGAAATTTGAAATTTAAAGAGTAGAACTGACAGGCAGAAGAAAGACAACTGTAATGGTGAAGGCAACAAATTGGCAACTTGAGAGCAGATACTACTTACAATAACAGTGAAAATGTTGAATTGTATGGCTTCAATCATGTGTATATACACATGCACAAACCCACACCCATACATTTTGAGGTATATTTGTAATTTTAAAATGAACCATTCCTAGTCCTAAAAATTCAAAGAATGCAGACAAGTTTGAATGAAAATGTTGGTGTTGCAATGATACTTAAATATAAGCATGTGTTACATGGTTATTTGTAAATGAATAACCAACTAAGCAGTCCTGTAAATGTTTTTCCTATAGAGGTATAAATTTAAAATATTGCAAAAGAATTATTTCTAACATCTCCATTCCTGAAAGATGTAGAGTTAAAAGTCAATGAGAAGGTTGCCGAAAGAAAGTCTAAGAATTTAGGAGGAGCAAATGATATAGAATTGTGCATTAAAGGAATTAAATAGATCAACTTAAGAGCAAGTATAAGGATGTCACTGATATCTAACCAGAGAGGAAAAAAAACATCCACATTAACTGAAAACAGGAGTAGAAACATCCAAGATCCATTTTGTCAAGTTTGCATAGGTCAGACAGAGTTTGAGGCAAATTTCCAACAGTTGGAGGTTTCCAAACAAGATGATTTCCCCAGTGTTAGACATGTTCTCACAGCATATTAACAATGAAATGATACTGCTTGTATGACAGTGACAACTATTACATGATATCAAGACTAGGAGACTGGACTGAAACCTACACAAGACAAGTTTCTTTCAGTTTCTGTCTACCAAATCCACTCACAAGACTTTGGTTGGCCCAGGGCTATACTAAAAGACACCTGCTCAAGAATCTTAAAAGTAAAATTGATCTTAAAAATCAGAAAAAATAAAATAGGAAAAGTATTTGGCCATTGTATAATGACCTAAATTTTAATAATGGTTTTTCCAAATAGAGTCAACTTGTGTTAATGGCTGGGGTTTTCCAAATCAAATGACAGCAAAAACAAACATTCTTAATACAAAAACCATAAAATTATCAAAACATTCACCTTAAGAGCCAGAAAAATTGAGTTGCTTTTAAAAATTACAAATAACTAATACAAAACCTGGATTTAAAATAATTATGCCAATTACAAAAGAACTAAAAGATAGTCATGCTACATGACCCATTCATTAATCTAACTTGCCCCCTGAGCCTATGGAAAAGAAACCTATTGATTCTACACTGAAAAAGGCAACCCTTTTTACCATAAAGTAACATATATATTAAGGGTAATCAATCTGACAAAATAGTGTCAAATTAATATGATGATATCCAAGATTGCAGACCTTAGAAGATGTACTGTTAACCAATGAAAAGGAAACTGTAATAACAATTATAAAAGCATTTCTACATTTAATATCTTGATTTTAATTTACACTGAATCAATTTTATTACACCAATGGAATTCTGGAAAAACAAAAACCATCAGGTAGCATTTTTTTTGAGTTCTTTAAGCATCAAGCTGGACAACTGAAAATGCAGATGAATCTAGAACCAAAATTTGGTCCTTGCATATATCAAGTCCACTGTTGAAATTGTCACTGTTTGACAATTTCTG
>NC_043006.1:79684129-79709129 GCF_006345805.1 Octopus sinensis | reverse complement strand
TTTGTATCAAGGAAAAAATATGGTGGCAAATCAATGATACTGGATCAATTAAAATTGGTTTAAATAGACCATAACTTCAAGATAATTAGATACAAAAAAACTCAATGAACATTAAATTTTAGTGCAAATCTTAATTTTTCCATGTTCCCAAATCATTTTCATTCAAAACGCACTGCACAGACACAGCATAAATTTATAATTGCAAGAACACATTTCCCTTCTATATCATCATTTAGCGTCCGCTTTCCATGCTAGCATGGGTTTGACAGTTCAACTGGGGTCTGGGAAGCCAGAAGGCTGCACCAGGCCCAGTCTGATCTGGCAATGTTTCTACGGCTGGATGCCCTTCCTCACGCCAACCACTGTGAGTGTAGTGGGTGCTTTTTACGTGCCAGACGGGGGGGGGGGGGCATATGACATTTGAAAATAAGGCATAACTATGATCTGCATACAGCATGCATTTGAGTGTGTGTGTGTGCATATTCACATGTGCCAATCTGCATAACTGCATGTGAATGGTGCATATGTGCATGTACAAATGTATGCATATAAGGATACATATTTATGTACTTAAGATCCACTGCCAAGCTGCATTGTCTTAATTTTAGAGAGTTGTCTTGCAGTTTCTAATTTTCAAATACACCTACAGTGAATTTTTTACCTTGTAATTGCAGTGATACTTTCAATTCTTTTTTTTTAACTCATTATCTATGTGAGACAACTGCTTAAATCTATGCAGAACACTCCAAGAGATTTGTTGTACCTTACACACACTTTCATGTGTGTGAAGGGTAATGCAAGAAATTTAATACAAAACAGGGTCAAAATTAGTGACATTATACTCAAGTGTAAGGGATAAAATTATTTTTAAACTCAAAGATAGAATTGTACTCAAGTAAATACAATGCATCAAACACACACAAAATGGTTTCAAAAAGCTGCACAAAGCATATAGAGATATCATTGGCAAAACAAGACTTGGCAGTGTATTCAGGATACAACTGTGTGCAGGTACATTACACACACACACACATCTCTTTATTCCATGCCACCTTCCTACCTAACTTTCTGCCTACACACATCCTGATAAAATGGAATTGTACCAAATCTCCCTACAGAACCCACTCCATCTTTCTTCATCATCCTCCCCTTTCCTACTAATGCTTAACACTACTACTCTTTCCAACTGTGCTGTTATTCTCCCTACTACCACCATGTCACAAAACTGTTCCTTTCATTAACTCACCAAAAATCATCACCCTCCTTTCAGTTATAGTATTTCTTCAGTCTTGCCAGTTACAAGTGACCTCATTAGAAATGATAACACATAAGCACCTAGTACGCACTATAAAGGAGCTGGTGTTAAGGGCATCCAGCCACAGAAACCATGCCAATATGGAAGGTGGACATAAAATGACACAAACACTTTTGTACACACATATATACAAAATACTGCATTATGTATATACTTAGATACACACTGCAAAGCTCAGATGAGGCCCACAACTGAATATTTGCTCTCACATCTCAGTGCTGCTGCACAAAAAAGACATCCTAGATCACAACAAGAAAGGGTTACACAACTGATTAGTATAAAGTTAGACACGCTAACCTCTAACACACAAGCAAGCCATCTCTTTTGGCTTCTTTTTCAACTACCACTGATACATTCATTACACACCTATACACATGTTCACAGACATCTATCATTTTTACAAGTGTGTGTGTTTATATCTGTACATATTATACATTTTACATCTGTTTTCCATGCTAGCATACCTGGTCTTGCATTTTTTTTATGGTATCAGAACTATAAAGTTACCTTGCTACATAACCAAAACCCAATTCCAGATTTTGCTTCCATGACTGGAATTTCAAATGGGCAACTTGTCTTAAATTTCTTTATTACAGCTTGGATCGCAATAAAAAGGGCTGCGAACGAAGCTTTTAATTCCTTACCAGAAGTCCAAAACGTAGCTTTTTCAGAAAATGTAAAAATAGTTTCACCATTTCATTTATTTTTACATTAGCAACAGTTTCAGCTTAACAATAATACTTTGTTGGGTGCACAAATTTGTAACTATATTTTCGGTCAGAAATATTTTTACCAAACTGTCAAATGTGGAGCTTACTACACTTTTGAAAAATGCCAAACCATTGTACTACTTTGACAATTTTCATCTGAAGCAGCTGGAGATACAATACTTTTACCAAAAGAGCCGGCTATCGCAAGCAAAATCAAATATTGAAAAAAGAAAATGCATTTGGCCAAATTTGGACAAACAACAGTTTAACATAACGATATATACACATATGTCAGTGGGAGTGAAATTGTCAATTTAACATCCCCTTTCCATGCTTGCATGGGATCAGAGGAAATTTGATTTTCTACAGCTGGATGACATTCATGACACCAAACCTTACAAGTTTTCCAGCAAGGAAATACTTCCTCATGGCTAGACATGTTTTTAAGAGAATGAAAATTAAAATGGTTGAATGATGGTGATGCATGTTTACTATGACCATGGGATGTCAAGGCAAAAAGAGACACACATACATGAGCTCTTTTCAGTTTCTATCTACGAAATCCACTCCCATAGTTTTTGTTGACCTAGCACTTCCAAACTATGTGGTTTAGAACCAGAAACTTCACATGATCATGACTGCACTTATCCTGTATATGGGAATATTAAGTACTAGCTTAAAAGCTGCACACCGTGTGGACTTCTAAGCTAGCTCCTGCAGAGGGCTAATTGGGCTTGTGGCCCAAAACTAAAGCATTTATTGGTATCCTATCACCTCAGATTTACATCACAAAGTATCACATTTGGAGAATTTTGTATCATTGTGACATTTGGAGGTCAATGTAAAGCAGCAGGATAAACAATATACTCAGTTTTACCATTTGGTGTGAGTATAAAGAGATTGTTGCAATTTCCAACTCTGGAACAACCAACATAGGAGCTGACCATGGGGAAAAAGCACTGCTGCCTGAGGTGAAGTCCAAGAATTTTGAGTGATAGTCCTTGTTATGACGTGGATATACACATCTGGTGTAAAATGGTATCCAAATAAATAGTTGGTTGTGGTTATCTAAAAATCACTTATTACAGAAATACGTTACCACAGAACACACTACTACTCAAAATTCACTCTTCAATTGCTGACTGTTAAACATACATCAAACTAACATTGTAAACCAACAGTCGAATTAACACTATCAACTACATCTATACATATATAAACGGCAAAATGTCTCTGTGTGTGTGTGTGTATTCTTTATACAAATCCACAATTTTTCAGTTAGAGGGCTCGCACTTTCTATGGTCATTCAAAACCATCCAAGGGTGGTCATGCACATCTTTACATTTCCCCAGTCACCCCGCAAAGCCATTAAAAAATCAATAGAAGTGATTTTTTTGTGAATTTTCTATCCAAAACCCAATCAAAATGCCCGAAACTTGATATGCCAATTGAATGCCAGCTAGCTGTATATGATTGATCGGAGATTTGGACAGTACTCGCGTGTATGTGCGCACGCACACAGCTGTATATGCATGCACTAGCACTATGACCCGGCATTGCCAGGTCATAGTGCTAGTGCCTAATAGTTCACTCAATTCTTTCTTATCAGTTAGTCAACCTTCAGTCATTTAGGGATGGTCAGGATTCTCTCATAAAATCTCCCCTTTTTTAGAATTTAACACCACCCAGATTTAAATATCTTTTGCATTTAAGGTCTATTTCAAGTACTTCTGTTCGTTTGCTTTTTCTCAAACTTAAACATGTAGTTTCCACAATTTGTTTAGACGTTGGTACATCATTTAACATCCGCCTTCCAGGCTGCCGTGGCTTGGACAATTTAACTGGTGCCAGGGATTTTGGCAGGAATTTTATGGCTGGATGCCCTTCCTAACAACAACCACCCAGCGGAGTGCTTCTTTACGTGGCACAAGAACAGGCGAGGTCAGTTTTGGCAAGGTTTTTACAGCTGGATGCCCTTCCAAATGCCAACCATTTTACAGTGTGGACTGGATGTTATTTAAGTGGTACCGGCTGGATACTTTTTGAGTGGCATAGGGTCACCAAGTAACTTGCAAGACAAAAATCTTTTGAGAGGGGAGGGGCCACTGGAGGAGATGATTTTGTGTCAGATGAAAGGTTATTAATGAGACAGAGACAAAAAGGTGTCTTACTGCAGAAGAGGTACAAGGTTACTTGGTGGGAGTGAGAGAGAGCAGGAATGAGGACAGAAACAGGTGTGCTGCAGTAAAGGAGATACCTGAATGGAAGAGCAGGAGAAGAGAACTGGAGACAGCAGGATAGAGATGGTGGCCAAGTGCCAGACATATAAGGGCTAGGGCATGCCCTTGAGGTTTAAAAGCCACAATATAAGTGGCAGGACATTGCCAAAGAAGTGTAAGTAGAGTGGGGAAAGGAATGCAGTGAGTGGTGAAAACCTTTAGAGGGGTTCCCCAAAGAGCAATGATAGAGAAACAGGGTTGTAAAGACAGATTTAAGGCGTGAGAAGTAAGCATTGTGCATGAAGGAGGAAATGTGAGGAAGAGATGTAGTTTGGTTTGTTGTCTCGCATTCCTTTTAACGATTCTAGCGTATGTAATAAAATCGTCCTCTCGTTTTGTAATATTCATGCACTGCCAGCAAGTATATATAAAGAGCATTTTTCGCAAAAAAATCTTTGATAGAATATTCAGCTTCTTTAAAACAGACTTCACCCAGTTTCTTTAGTAATATGTAATTGCAATATTTCTCATACTCAGCTGGTCCAACTTTCTCAACGAAAGTAAAGTTTCTTTCTCATCTTGCCAGTTGCAGCATTCTTCTTACCTAAAAATTTCTTCAAACAGAAGTAGTACCCACCTCTGGGTTATATGCGAACTCTCTGATCGAGTTTGCAACAGTGTCAGGGGTGAACTAGATGTATTTTCTTTTTCCTTCTATGTCCGAAATTCCAACAAATGCTGTTTCAGTAATTGAATTACTGAAGCTAGTAAAGTTTTCATATTCAAACAGAAGTCCTTCCAGCATGAGCTTCAAATAATCACGTCGCCAAAAATGTTATGACGTGGGTATACACGTCTGGTGTAAAATGGTATTATACAAATAGTTGGTTGTGGTTATCTAAAAATCACCTATAGCAGAAATGTTAACACTGAACGCACTCCGTACAATTCGGACTATTAAACCAACATACGTCGAACACGGAAAACCAACACAGTCGAACTAACATCGTCAACTTCACTCATTTATTGTAATTGGTTTAGTCCATCTTCAGTAATGTGGAGATGTTCAGAATTCTCTCTTAACAGTCCTTGACTCTTGTTGTTGATTGATAACTGAAGTTGGCGAGTTTACTTCCACGTAATCTAGCCAAATTTGGTAAAAGAGGCCAATAAAAAAGCACCAGGCATAAAAGAACTGGTGTCGATTTGTTCGATTAAGATTTTTCAATTTCAGTCATCAGACTACAACCATGCGTGGTTACAGTCTGATGACTGAAAAAAGATAAGAGAACCACAAAATTCCTGAGTAAAACTAAGCTAAGAGAGGTAACTCTTGTTCACCTATCTCAGTAATACTACGGCACTGAAACCTCTCGTGGTCGCTTTACCTGCCAGAAATAGCAATCCAAATGCTTTTAAATCGGATCCTAATGCTTGATGTTCAAGAACCAAATGAAGGGCAAATTTTCAATCCCGGGATCATCCTGATTCCAAAATGGTAGAGCCATACAGGGGTCTCGGACGAATAGACAGAATTTCGCTTTTATTAATATAGATTAAATAAACCAATATCGAGGACGATTTTTAATATAGTACGCACATGGCTTAAGTGCTTGATTACAGACTATTAAAAGGTTTTAAATCCTTATGTGTGTTATATATCATATACTATAATTACTCAACAAGTAATGAATGCAAAATCCATTAATTACCAGCTTTGATTTTAATTGGTAATGTTTTGCATCACACAGACGTGAATTTTATTTATTTATTTTTTTTACTGAAAATAAAAATTCAGCGGACAGCCATTTAGAATCCAATTTATGAACTTCAATCTTTTTTCGAGGCACCATAATTTTGTGCAAGTTCGATCCAACACGATACGGTGAAGTTGGAAATGTCCATGGAAGTCCCATATCTAGTGGGGGGAGATATGGAAGGAGGGGTATAAAAATAAACGTTCTGGAAGAAGACAAAATTTCTTCCAGAATTAGTAATTTCTGTTGAAGTGAAATAGGAATGTGAAAAAAAAATTTACCCTTTCTCATGGGGAGTGGGTCTGAGGAACAGCTATTCCAAAATTTCACCCACATTTATTGGTACTTGTTTTATCAATCATGGAAAGATGAAAGGCACAAAAAAGATAAGCCTAAAAACTTTTCTAAAAAATTTTCATTGATAGTTGTTACGGTCCTACACTCAAATTAGTCATTTGGATACCCCTTTTTCTGTCCTAAATTGTATTTCATGGTTGCAAGTCAAGGTACGGGAAAATTACTATCGACCCAAGCAAGATATTCGATATTGCTGTTATACCCTAAAAAAATTGGACAATTTTTCATTGAACAATGAGCTCTTGACTGAACTGTGTACAAAACGTCAGTTAATTTACAACTGTTGTGAACAGGGTGGAGGGAGCCAACTCGATCAATTTCATATAAGGAACATTATAACGGTGAACAAGGAAAATGCAGTGGATGCAACTTCGTTAAAACCCATCCGTTACGATTCTTTTTACTCGCTCGCATTCGTGAAGTTCAGAAATGATATTGTATATCACAAACTCTCTTCGACAGATATATCCTCATGCCCGAGATTCGGTGAACGAATATTGAGCAATACGACCTTAATGTGACAATCTCTGACCAAGATCCAGTTCTTAGTTAAGAAGGCATTACAATATTTTAATATACTTTTGGAACACATTTCGAAGCATAGTGTTCGTAAAACTAAGGACCGACGCTTTTTCTTGCTGAATTTAGAACCGCAAAAGAAGGATTCCCAAATAAATCTGAAACCTATACCAAATTTCCCACACGTTACGATATCAACTTGACAAAACCTGAATTAACTCCCTTGATAGTTTACAAACGACATAGCTATTAGCACTAAATACATAACTCGGCTTCTAATAAAATTCGCTTGTCTATGCAATTTATAGAGCAATGTCATGTAATAAATTCCTCTGCAGTGAAGTTAACCTTATTTTTTTAGCTGAAAAATAATGGAGCCAAATTAGTTTTTCAGATAGAGGCGGACGAATTTTTAAAGATAATATTTCGACTTGTCATGCAATTCAGAATGGTTTTCCTATGAAAAAGAAGTACTTGCTTCTAATTACAGTTATTTCTAATAAAAGTCTTAAAATAAATTTCTTAGTAAGCAATATAAAAAATCTTATCCGCTTTCGATATATTAAAATCTCTTTCCACGAATGCAACAGGTTCATATTTCAATTTTCCGAAAAAAAAAAAAAAAATTGAACATGTGGCTTCATACTGAACCAATAAAATAGAAACAGAAAAATAGCTCTAATTATTAAAAATACAACGAAAACTACTATAGTAGCAAGAAATAAGGAAGGAGCGCTGTTCAAAAAAAAAAATGTACGCCATTTAAAGTATGGATGAAATTGCCAGACGAGTACTTTCGTGTTAGAAACGAATTCAGAATTAGCCATTATTTCGAAATCGCTAATTTTAGAAAGCCTTAATGGGAACGTGGAAAAACGAGAGAAGGGGGTAAAAAAAAACATTTTTTTTTTTAAATCAGCTTTTATCCTTTCTTCCATTATTTAATAACCTCTATCACTCTCGACCCACTATTACGTGCAGCAGCAGCAGCGGAACAAAAATAAAATCCCATTCAAACGATAAAACATTTGGAACATATTTAATAACTCTGAAGAGGAAGAGAGAAATGACGAGTGACGGGAGCGAGGTGAAATATTTTCGAAATAAAACAGAGCTTAATAATGCTGTGCTCGCAGTGGAGACGATTGAGGAAGAAGATGCCTTATTTACCCATAAGGCAGTGCGATGGCGTCTTTACAAAAGTAGAGAGACTTTGGCGAAGAAACGTTTTAGAAACACGGCAGCAATAATAAAAGCACACCAGAAATATCTTTCACATCGAACACCATCCGACCCAAAATTTCCCTTATATACTTTTGACAAATGTGATTACTATCAATTATAGCTCACTAAAAAGTATCCAATAGGTCGGTTATTTGACAAGTTTAATAAGACTAAATGCTCAGATTATTTAGTCGAGACATTCCAACAGTAAAATAGATTTTAATAAAAATAAAGAAAAAAAAAGAGTGGAACTTTCACGAGTCGTACAGCGAAGTATATTAATTACCCTTTAGAAATTATATAAAAGCTTAATCTTATAAATTCACAAACCAACCACCTGTGTACTTTTTCAATCATTAAAATGAAACAAACCTAACCTAAGAAATAAAAAAAAAGCGGAAGAAAATGGAGCCATGGGTGGATCGTGAATCACCTTTATACCTCCGCTTTGTACTGGGATTAATCAACGTAAAAAGAAAAGGAAGCGAAATGGAAGATTTGGAAGTCGATAATGGCGTACGTTAGTCACAAAAGAACTGTCAGTGAAATAAAAACACTCAAATCATCGAGTTTTAGTAGTACCCCCCAATTAAACCTAAATCGTTATTAAATACGCCTTTTATTATTTTTTTTTCTCCGTCGCCGTTCGTTTCTGAGAAACAATCCCATTAGTATAAAAGATTAAATAAGCCAGATGTACGTTATATAACACATAGTAAACTTTAGTGTTATAATAGTATACGCATCAAAAACTAATTGAATATAACGGTATTATGTGTGTTTTAATGGCTGTCACAACTCTTACACAATGGAATTGTTTAATTTATATATGTACACACATACGTACGCCGCCCGAGTGGGGGGGAATACTTACGCTAGTGTGAAAACTTTCCAAGGCTTTTCATTTGAAAACGGCATGGGCAAAATAAGACGGGAAAAAAAAAAATCACTATAGTGTAAAATCTAATTTCATTTAAGAAATTTTAGTGTCTACTTAAGACTTTGATATAAACTGTAATGTCATAAAGTTAAGCACTAATTTAATGACAAGTCGATTATCTTAATCTTAAATTAGGAAGAACGAAACTTCAGTACTAAACAAAGCTGTTATATAAACTATAATCAATATTTATAAATATAAATTACGAACTAATTTAATAAACGATTGAAGTGTTTTAAAAACAACCGAGTACTTAATTCAATAAATTTTGCTGGAAATAAAGACGTTAATTGATACTGAAAAAGAAAAAAAAACTTAGTAAAAAAGAAAATGGAAACCGGAAGATTTATGCGTCTAGATTGTATTGTGTAACAAAATTGTATTTGGACTTTAATCGAAGAAATAGAGCAGACCTATCAATCGAAGGCGTTCCATCTGTGACCACCTAGTCTTTTTCAGACGAGTTTTTATCTACAACTATACTACCCAATGTCGTTATCTTAAGACGTAGGGATTTGGCTGTTAGTTCTAGCGGATCGAAACACCTTCAGCTGGATCGCGTGGAATTTAATTGAAATGGATTTTTTTTTTAATGAAATTCGTTTTATTCATGTGCTATATGGAGTAAAATCCATGCATTTCTCTGAGAACAGAATCATAAAATGGAGCCGAGGACCAATAGATTATATCACGTTGCTGTCATAATGGTAGTAGATGTACTTTTAACTGCTGAACTGATAATATCCGCTATAGCATTCGTCACTGAGGAAATAAATATTGGTGGGGGAAAATTAGATAAGACAGCGTGACCATTATCATTGTACATGCCTTTCTTTCCTAGATTGATATTTTAAAAATTAATGAGCAAGTTTAGTGGAATGACAGTGGTATTGAAAACCGACAAGATTTAGCTTTATTCTACTTTCCACCTTTGAATGAAACTAGTCTTGTATAAAATAAAAGACGTGTGGTATTTTTTTTTATTAAATATATATAACAGCGAAATGAAATTCGATAAATTGGGACTTTTCTATATCCCTACTTGCCCACGAACACGTGCAGAAGATGTTGAAATGGTGACAGGGGTAAATGAGAGAGAAGACAAAAAAGGGGGAATAGATATAGGGAGAAAGGGGGGGAAAAAAGGGGAATATATACATATAGGGAGAAGGGGGGCAAAAAAGGGGTACAGAGATAGTGTTGAAAGAGGAGGACAGGGAGAGAGAGAGAGAGAGAGAAAGGAAGAAATAGAAGTAGAAAGAGATTGAGAAAATAATACAGAGAAGAAATAGAAAGACAGACATACAATAGAGACTAATAAATGTTTGAGGTAAAAAAGAAATTCGTGGCAAATAAACCGATGGAAATATTCTGTAACGAGAAGATTGGGTTTAATAAAATGGACCCCGACTGTTCCCAGATCGAGGCAAGGCGAAATGGATTTTTGAACCATGAACCGAATCAAGTACACAAGCAAGCAATCGCCATCTTCGCCGAGCAAGTCGTAACCTGCCAGACATATATATACACATATACACATTATATATTTCTATATATACATACACACATATACATATACACTCATTTGTATATATATATGTATGTATGAGTGTATATAGACATAACTAATATGTGTATCAATATATTTATACATATATATACGTACACACACATGTATATATTTAAATATATTGGAACAAGACTTGCCAACATCAACGCCAAATATATATTTTCAAAATGTGGTAAACAGAAGAATTTTATATTCATCCGGCATTTAATAAAAGAACAAAAATCAATTATAGTACCTACACTACTATTTAAAATCATATTCGTTGAGGACAAAAAAAGTTTATAAAAGCCATGAGTGGAGACTCGGGGAGGATCTACCACGATACATATTGTTAAATCGTATATATTAGTGGAATTTGCTTTTGTATTTCAGCTCAGATATTAAAATTAATGACATTGAATGAATAATAGAGACAATAAAAACTAATATTATTAATACAAAGAACGAAAATAGGCCACATTAAAATAGATAAAGTGAATGGGTGAGAATTTGCTATGAAGACAGAGACAGACATAATCCGTATGAGAAAATTACAAGCCAACATTTGAAATAAAATCAATGGAGAATAATATATATTGGGCGTAAATAAATATGGAAAGTGGTCAGGTATTGTTCGCGATTAATAGAGGATTAGAATAAAAGTTTCGGGTACTCACTTGCTGTTCTAGGCCCTTTCCATTCTGGTTGGAAACATTAGGCATATTACTCTATGTGTTGGAAAATTTAAGAAATGCCACTACGAAACAAGGGGGAAAAAAACTGTTTTATATGTACGTCTCTTAGTGCGTATGTCTGTTTACTGTTACTGTTGTTGGTAGCTTCAACTCGTAATATAGAGATATATATATTGTATGTATATATATGTATGTGTGTATGTGTCTATGTTTATATATATATATATATATATTTTTTTTTTTTTTTGGAAATATATATTTTTCTGCGTGTATATATATTTTTTAATTCTATATACACATGGATGTTGCTATGTAATAATAATAATATATATATATAATATAATATAATATATATATATAAATGTATGAATGTGTTTTATATATATATGTACGTATATATATATATATATATATGTATATATAAAGAGAGAGAGATAGATGTTTTTTTAAGTCGTTGCTTTTTTTCTTATATTTATAGATAAATATATATATACATAGATATAACCGTATATATATATATGTATATGTCTTTTTTCTTTTTCTTTTCCTTCCTTAAGGTACAATACACTCACCGCCCCCGATGAAACTATTGTTTTAGTCTTCACCAATAAAGATAACTAGTATTTATAGATGCCTATCACGTGATCAAACCCGACCGCCTCTCTTAGCTTAATGTCCCCCGCCGCCGCCCTTCTAACTACTCTCTATCTATCTATCCAAAATTAACGTGTCCGTTTCTTTATTATTTTACTTATTAAAAAGGAAATGAAAAAAATATTCCCGATTATTTATCATTATCGTTATTATAATTGCTCTGTTTTTCTTTTTTTCGATTATTAATTTCGGAATTTATTTTCTCCGTAACACCCTTTAACACTTCCTTAATTTCATGTGCTAATTTCAAATATATGTGCTAAAGTCATCCAAAATTTAATTTTTTTCAATTAACCACGTTGCCTATAGTTAAGCTAATTAAATGAATGAAACTTATAGCAAAAGTGTATATAAAAAAAAAACTACTTGCAATTATTAAATATCGGAAGAAAAGAAACGGGGAAGTGTTTGAAGGATGTGATTTTTTTTTCAGTCACTGTAGCAAAGACATTTTTCTTTTAATTCTTAAATCATGGCACTATTTTAAAGAAGCTAACGAATTAAAGAAGATGAACTTCTTATGAGCAAAAGAAAATAATTAGGCTATTACAGTTTGGGATTTTGTATTCTTTGTTTTGTCTTTTTTTCTTAATGATAAAATTACATCGATTTGTTGGGTTCTTTTTTTTCCAAAAGTTTTTATTTTCATATATGACATCTTTTAGAACATTGTCATTTTATTAGATTTTGCTGGAAAATTCTTATATTAACATAAACATTTATTAACAATAAAAAAAAAATACTGGAGAACTTTCCGTATTATTTCATTCTTTCACTCGCACGATTTTCACAAAGAAAAAAAAAACTCGGACTTTTTGCGTTGAATCAAATACCCTGACCTAATATGCTGCGAAACACTTTATTTTTGTTCGGAAAAAAGGTGGGGTGAGAAACCGGACCCCCCCCCCCTCTCAGAATCATTGGAAATTTTTTTTCTTACCTACCACATGGTTCCGGGTTCAGTCCCACTGCATGGCACCTTCGGCAAGTGTCTTTTACTATAGCCTCGGGCCGACCAAAGCCTTGTGGATTTGGTAGACGGAAACTGAAAGAAGCCCGTCGTATATATGTACATAAATATGTGTTTATGTTTGTCCCCCAACATCGCTTGACAACCGATGCTGGTGTGTTTACGTCCTCGTAACTTAGCGGTTCGGCAAAAGGAACCGATAGAATAAGTACTAGGCTTACAACGAATAAGTCCTGGGGTCGATTTACTCGACTAAAGGTGGTGCTCCAGCATGTCCGCATTCAAATGACTGAAATAAGTAAAAGAGAATGAATTCCAGTGACATAATATGCTACAAAACCCTTTATGGGGGGGTCCGGAAAACGGGGTGGGTGAGGTAGAAGCCACGGAAATTTCACCCACAGCCCCACTGATCTTTTCACCCGCACGATTTTCACTAGGAAAAAAAACTCGGATTTTTTGCATGGAATCAAGTACCCTGACCTAATATGCTGCAAATCCCTTGGGGGTGGGAAACCACCACCACCACCCCCATATCCTGGACTCATTGAAAAAAAGTTTTTTTTCGTTGACCTAATATGCTACAAAACCCGGATATTTCGAAAAGATCCGTTATGTCCAAGTAACATAACGGTTCGGCGAAAGAGACCGACAGAATAAGTACTAGGCTTACAAAGATTTGTTCAACTGAAGGCAGTATTCCAGCATGGCCGCAGTCAAAATGACTGAAACAAATAAAAGAGAAAAAAAAATATATATATATAACGAAAGAACATTCTCTTCCCCATTCAATTAACACACAGATGGCTTAAATTGTCTATAAAGATTCCATTTCTGATGATTCGCCGAAACGCGATTAAAGCGCTAAAGTAATTCTGACTACCTCCTTTTTCTTAATATAAAATCTATATATGCATGCATGCATGCATGCATGCATACATACATACATACATACATACATACATACATACATACATACATACATACATACATACATACATACATACATACATACATACATGCATGCATGCATACATACATACATACATACATACATACATACATACATACATACATACATACATACATACATACATACGAGGGGTGCTGAAAAGTTCCTAGTTATAAGGATGTCCCGAAAGGCCTGGTTTGAGGCCCACCCTTCCGAGTTCTTTAACAGGGTTAGAAAAACTAGGGTTGTTGCAATTAGTGTGTGAATCTGAAAGGGGAGTATGTTGGATGAAATCATTAATTAAGTGATCTTCCTGTATTTTCTTTTACCCAAAGCCAGGAACTTTTCAGCACCCCTCGTATATATATATACACACACACATACATACATACATACGTACGTATGCATGCATGCATGCATGTATGTACAATATTTGGTAAGTGCTAAGTATGAAACTCTCAGTCCTTGATTCACGTAACTCTACACTCAATAAATGTCTGTATACGTGTAGGTATATATGTGTGAATGTATCTTTTTCTCATACTTTGAATATTGTCTTACAACTCTTCTAATTTTCTTTTCCGTTTTGTACTTGAAATTTCCCTGAATCAGCTCCTTTATAGCTTGCTGGCATTAAATTTGTTTTTTTATGCCAACTAGGAGTTTTCTTATATTGCGTAACCTAAGATTTAATTCTTGTTTTAGAATGTGAAATAAAAAAAAAATTGGGTTGGTTTTTTTTTTAATAAAATAATACTTTTAAGATTTGCATGGATTTTTAAAATTATTCTGCATAAAAGGCAGACATAGATGGGAGTGCAGCGGATCTCCGTCGTTTGACATGACGATTCGATTTTCGAGTAACTGAATTACCTGCTCCTGAATTGACATATAAGTCATTGTGGATTCCAGATATGTAATTCACAAGCAGAATCAAAGTATGACAATGACATTTTGTCCAAAATGTGCTGCAGTAGGATTAAAGTCAGGACCTCGTGATAGCAAAACGAACTTCGTAACTATACTGAGTATGCATGCGTACATACGCCTACACATATACAGAGGATCCACTTTGAGAGAAAGTGTAAATAAATTATGTGTATGAAGGGATGTTGAAAAGTTCTTGGTTTTTGGGTAAAAGAAAATACAATATTCAACATATTCCCCTCTCAGATGCACACACTTATTGCAGTAGTCCTTCAGTTTTTCTAAGTCCTGTAAAAGAACTCGGAAGTTAGGCCTCCAATCAGGCTTTCGCAATACCCTCTCACCCAGGAACTTTTCAGCATCTCTTCGTATACAGGGTCCTCTTTTAAAAAAGTGAGTAAATGGTGTGTGTATGTCTTAATATATAGGATTGTTTCTGCCGAGGTCGACTTTGCATTTTATCCTCTCGGGGTCGGTAAAATAAGTTATCAGTTGATCACTGAAGTTGATGTAATTGATTTATCCCTGAAATTGCTGGCTTTGTGCCAATATTTGATATTAGTCTATAATATTGATTGTGACGACAGCGTACTACAGGCGGTGTATCACTTCACCTTCCGTAGGAATCCTCACGATTAGGCGGGTATTAAAGTTCTGTTGTCCCATTCTCACCTAATTTGCACGTTAGCACACATCAGCAGTCGATTAAATCGACCCCAGTACTATACTGTACAAACTGGTATTGCGCCTAATCAATCTCAAAAGGATGGCTGCAAAAATTTGCCTCGGCGGGATTTGAACTCCAAATGCAAAGAGCCGAAACAAATACTTATTTCTTTATTACCCACAAGGGGCTAAACACAGAGGGGACAAACAAGGACAGACAGAGGTATTAAGTCGATTACATCGACCCAAGTGCGTAACTGGTACTTAATTTATCGACCCCGAAAGGATGAAAGGCAAAATCGACCTCGGCGGAATACTGTAAAGTATTTTTTTGGGCGAAAGCTTTGATGATTCTACTAATTCAGCGCTCTTAAAAATGTTGAAAATGACTTATTTTGATACAGTTATTTAGTTGTCTTTAGTGGAAAATAGGGGGAAAATACATCTCGGATATTGTTGTTGCTTAGCTCTACCTACTGGTTTGTCTTGGTTTATCTCATCTATGATGGATGAAAAGCGTAGCAGCGGTGATCTAAGTATATTTAGGTCTACGTTACACAATGTGCATTCCCCACTCAAGATATTAGGGTGTGATATGAAGAATTGGTTTGGTTGGCTGTTATTTCTGGCAAGGTGAGACAGGATATATATGTACCCGATAGGAAAATAAGTATCAGTCAAGTACTGGGTCGATTTAATCGAGTGTAAAATCTAGGTCCCGTATCATCAATGTAAGGAATGCTCGTTATTTTAAGACATTGAGTAGGCAAATATCATCACCTCACTGTATCTAGTTTCATCCATCTGTATTTTTATCACTATTATTACCTTTTAGTCAGTAGGGTAAAACAGTGCCCATGACTCCTTCGCAGGGTCTCCGAGACTGGTAGGTAGGAAAATATCCTCAAATCAGAAACCTTGCAACAGAATGACTCTGCTAAAGGCAACCAAGATGCCTGATGATGTTAAGCCTATTGGCAGGTTAATTTTACCCCTCCAAGTAGGTTAATGTGGCATCTGAACTTAATACCGCAGTTACACCGATCCAACCGCCTTCTCTTGGTACGTTTTTATCGCTTCCGAAAGGATGAAAAGAATGGTTGATCTCGGATTTTACTGAGATCAATTCATTTGATAGTTCTTTTATAAATCCGAAGCCTGTATCAATGTTAAGAATCATTTCTGTGGGAGCTACAAGTCAGAGAAAGTTCTTCCTGATGAGATTTGAATTCTTAATACTGAATTCAAATCCTAAGGCAAGTCAACATTGTTTTTCACCTTAGGTGAGGGCCGGTAAAAAAAAATTAGAACTATTGATTTGAGAATATTTAATTGTTACCTACGGGAAGATAAAAGACAAAGGTGACTTCGGTTAGATTTGAACTCAGTGTAAAGTGCCTGAATTCAAAAGACAAGGAGTGTCTTTTACTAGTCCACTGCCCTTCGAGTACCAGTAATATCATAGGTTTGCACCCTTTAACCCAGCAGTCTTTCAGAATTATCTATTTTATCTCTTACTTGTTTCAGTCATTGGACTGCAGCCATGCTAGGGTATCGTCTTGAAAGGTTTAGACGAAGAAATCGAGCCCCGGTACTTATTTTATAAAAGACTGTGGTACTTATTCTATTGGTATATATTTTTTTTTTTTTTGCCAAACCGCTAGGTTACAATCATGTAAACAAACCAACACTGGAGGACAAATACAAAGACGCACACACGACGGGTTTCCTCACAGTTTCTGTCTACCAAATTCACTAACAAGGAATTGGTTGGTTCGGGGCTATTGTAGAAGGTGCCGTGCAGTGGAACTAACCTCGAAACCATGTGGTCGTAAAGCGAGCTTCTTAACCACACAGCCATATCTGCGCTGCAAACACGCACACATATATTTAAGGGATTTAAGCTTAAACCCCTTAAAACATACGCACATATATTTAAGTATTGCAGCTTAAATCCCTTAACCCTCTGAATTACAAAAGAAAACGATTTACAAAAAGATAGAAACTTTTTTTAATTAATTTTTATTTAATTAAGGGAAATTTGCAAATTCTGAATAACATGTTTGAACTATAAGAATCGGAAGAACATGTTTTAAGTAATTAATAATATTAACGGAGGCTTCAAAAATATGTGCTTGAACGATTTACCGACAGGAATATTTATCAATTGTGTGTACCTTCTGACCACCATACAATGTTTGAGTCCTTGGGTTATTGTGTCAGCTTGTACTGAGTCACATTTCATGGCTTCGTAGATATTTTTATGTCGTTATCCAAGGTTAGATGCTGCCTTCAAGTCAATATATGGTTGTATGTTGATACAATTTTTGACATCAGTTTTATTGTACCTTGTAGAGCTAATTATTTTTACAGTAAATTTTTACTCACTCTTCTCCTGAGACGGGTATAGTTTCTGATCGGCGGACATTCGGAATAGCTGTTACTACCTCGGGGAAGAGGAAAAGGACAAAGAATTTGGTGGTTGCTTCCTTTTGTGAAAGAATGTTTTGTCAAATTTCTTTTTTTTTTTTTTGGCCTCTCCCCCAACTCCGTGTCTGTAAATTCTTACCACTACACCTTTCGGTTAATGTACATTAATCCACCTTTCTCTCGAGGCGGGTGAAATAGTGAAAAGATATCATAAGTAGCCATTATTGGCTCTCACTTTTATTTGCAATAAGGAAACGACAGGATTGTTTTCTTTAAAATGGAACAAAATGATGTAAACTTCGTTTATGAAATGGTAATTGTAAAATAGGTAATTTTTCAGAGTAACACCCGCACGATTTTCACTAAGAAAAAAAAACTGGATTTTTTGCGTGGAATCAAGTACCTGACCTCCTAATATGCTGCAAATCCCTTATTTTGGTTCGGAAAAGGGGTGTGTGCGAAGGGGGAAGACCCTCTCCCGTCCCGGAATGATTGGAATTTTTTTTTTTTTCGTTGAATGAATTCCCGTGACATCCTAATATGCTACAAAACCCTTTTTGGGGTCCGAAAAACAGAGTGGGGTGAAGTGGAAGCCTCGGAAATTTCACCCATCCCCACCCTCATTGATCTTTTCACCAGCACGGTTTTCACTAAGGAAAAAATATATATAAATTTCCAGTGAATCAGAGACGAATTTCCCTAACCCTAACCTTAACCCTAAAACCCTAACCCTAACTCTAAAACCCTAACCCTGGAAAGATCAATGGGGTGGGTGGAATTTCCGTGGCTTCAACGAACCAAAATAAGGGATTTGCAGCATAGGAGGTCAGGGCACTTGATTCCACGCAAAAAATTCGAGGGGTTTTTTTTTCTCTCTTAGTGAAAATTGTGCAGGTGTTACTCTGAAAAATTACCGTAAAATATGATCTTCTTTTGGGTTATTTTTTTGGTAATTTTTCTGAAAAATTACCTATTTTTTTAATATGTTAAAAATATAAGAATTAGAAGGCATTTAGTATTGTGTAAACTGTTTTCAACAATCTGTATAGAATTTTCGATAAATCAAACAGCACATACATCTCTTAAATAATTATACTAGTTAACTACTGCATATACAATACCTCAATGCTTTTCTGTTTGAACATGAGTTGTGATTCACCAAACACATTGCTTCACTACAATATATCACTCGATCTCAACGATACAAAAAAGTTAATTGTTGTATTTTCAATTTTCATTGTGTTAAGACAAATACACGATATAATTATTTTCAGTCAGCTCAATTTTTAGTTTCAAAGAAAAACATTCATATGGTTTCATTTCCTTTCTGAATTGAATTATTACAGGACATTATGTTACATATGCCGATTTTTGCCGGCTTCAGTCATTTCGATTTCTGGATCACAAAATATAATATTGTCCAAATACCGTTTTAATAAACATCCTACTCAGTTGAATATTGCTGACTCTTTCGAGTTTGATTATTCATTTCCATGGGTTATAAACAGAAGTAATTGAAAAAGAAATCAAAATGAAACGAACCACCTTGCATTAAATTATAAAAAAATCAATAATTTACTAATAATTATTTCAACAAAGTATATAATACAAAAGAATAGTGTTTACAAAAGTGTTGGAAATAAATATTGAAGCAATAAAATAAGATATTTATAGATTTTGCTATTTATAGAAGTGATATTCAATCAGAAAGTTATATTTTAGATAAAAAAAAAATAGGGAACAAATAGTGGACATTGGACCTTCAAGGTTCATCAATTATGTTTCAGATCTCTGATAACACAATGTTCTACTCATAATCTAATCCTGACAAACTGACAAAGACTTTTTTTTTAAATATGTTTATAGTGTAACAGGTTTAACTATTTTATTTGTAAGAAAAGTTTTAACTCCATAAAACACCCAGCAATTCCTATAGGGTTCTTTTCTCATGGTATTCCTCTTGTGAGCTCACAATGCTCCCCCTCCTCAAAACTACTACCCTTGTGTCTAATTTAGAAGACATGAAGAGCAGCAAGCTGGCAGAATCACGGGAGCATCAGAAATATGCCTTGTGTAATTCTTTTCAGCTTTTTGTGCTCTGCATTCAACTCTAGCTAAGGTCAACTTTGCCTTTTATCCCTTCAGGTTTGATAAAATAAAGTACCAGGCATGAACTGGGATCAATGGCATCAACTAACCCCCTATCTTCAAAATTGATGGCCTTGTACCCAAATTTCAAACAATTATGAGATCAGTGGACAAGCAGTAAAGAGTGATAAAATAAAGTATTTATCAAATACTGGAGTAAATGGTAGTAACATATCCTTTCCCCTCAAAACCTTAAACCTAAATTGAAAACCATTATTATTATTATTATTATTATTAAGGTGGTGAGCTGGCAGAATTGTTAGTATGCCAGGCATTTCGTCTGTCTTTACATTCTGAGTTCAAATTCTGCCAAGGTTGACTTTACCTTTCATCCTTTCAAGGTCAACTAGTTATGTACCAGTAAAACACTGGGGTTGATGTAATTGACTTAATCCCTTCCCCCTAAGTTGAGGCCTTGTGCTTCCAGTAGAAAGGATTATTGTTGTTAAGGCTGTGAGCTGGCAGAATCATTAGCGCACCGGGCAAAATGCTTAGTGGCATTTCATCTGTCTTTACGTTCTGAGTTCAAATTCTGCCAAGGTCAACTTTGCCTTTCATCCTTTCAAGGTCAATTAATTAAGCACCAGTGAAATACTGGGGTCAATTTAATCAGCAAGCCTTCTCCTCCTAAATTTCAGGCCTTGTGCCTATAGTAAAAAGGCTTATTATTATTGTTATAAAAGGCAGCAAGCTGGCAGAATCATTAATACATCAGACAAAATGTTTAGCAGTGTCTCTTCTGGCTCTTTATGTTCAGAGCTCAAATTCCACAGAGCTCAACTTTGCCTTTCATTCTTTTGGGGACAATAAAATAAGTAGTAGTTGAGCTACGGGGATCAATCTAATCAGCTGCTCCCAGCCCCACAATTTTAGGTTTTGTGCCTAAATTAGAAAGAATTATTATTATTCCAAAGTTTTTTTTACAAAAATTGTACATAGAAGAAAAAATATATTTTTCCAAACACAAATTTTTGTTATTTGTTTTCACTCTGATCTTGGAATGTTGATGGTATCCAAACAAAATTGAACATAATTCATTTCAACCAGTTGAAAATTTATTTTAGCTGAGAAATTGATAGGTGAAGGAGTGGCTGTGCGGTAAGAAGCATGCTTCCCGACCACATGGTTCCGGGTTCAGTCCCACTGCATGACACCTTGGGCAAGTGTCTTCTGCTATAGCCTCAGGCCTACCAAAGTCTTGTGAGTGGATTTGGTAGACAGAAACTGAGAGAAGACCATCATAAATATATCATCATCATCATCATCGTTTAACATCCGCTTTCCATGCTAGCATGGGTTGGACGATTTGACTGAGGACTGGCAAACCAGATGGCTGCACCAGGCTCCAATCTGATCTGGCAGAGTTTCTACAGCTTCATGCCCTTCCTAACGCCAACCACTCCGAGAATGTAGTGGGTGCTTTTACATGCCACCAGCATGAGACCCAGTCAGGCAGTACTGGCAAGGGCCACGCTCAAATGGTGTTTTTTTACATGCCATCTGCACAGGAGCCAGTCCATATGTATGTATGTATGGATGTGTTTGTGTGTCTATGTTTGTCCCTCTACCATCGCTTTGAAAACTGATATTAGTGTTTACGTTCCCATAACTTAGCAGTTCAGCAAAAGATACCAATAGAATAAGTAGTAGGATTCCAAAGAATAAGTCCTGGGGTCAATTTGTTCAACTAAAGGTGATGCTCCAGAGTGAAAGAGTAATCAACAATGTAGTTTTCATTTAACTATTAGCACAATAGCCATTCTCTTAACTCACCTAATAACATTCCACATTGATGTATCAAGAGATTTGTAGTCTCTCTATAGTTAGCCCCTTGCAGACAGGAAGTGGTACTGAATGCATTGAAATACTATGTGTGTGAGTAGTGTGATGTCTCACCCTGTGTGGCACCATGTTTTCAAATATAACCAGACTGAGAAGAATCTGTAAATACACTGTAAGTATGAAAATTTATGTAGTTACTGAACGGCCTAATACCTATTTCTTTACTACCCACAAGGGGCTAAACACAGAGGGGACAAACGGATTAAGTCGATTACATCAACCCCAGTGTGAAACTGGTACTTAATTTATCAATCCCGAAAGGATGAAAGGCAAAGTTGACCTCAGCGGAATTTGAACTCAGAACGACTGAACGACCTAATACCAGTACACAGCACAGACTGTCAGTAACAAATCCATCTGCAAGGGGTTCAATGATTGATATATCATTGAAATCTTACCCTTTTGTCTTTCTCTTCCCTTGGATCACTTTATAAATATATAACTCATTGTGTGTGTGTGTAATATACTTTCTGATATACTTTCAGCTATGGGCACAAAACCCGTGGGAAAGGGCTAGTCAATTACATTAACCCCAGTACTCAACTGGTACTTATTTTATAAACCCCAAAAGGATGAAAGGCAAAGTTGACCTCAGCAGCAGAATTTGAACTCAGGACAAAATGTTGCTAAACATTTTGTCTGGTGTCCTAACAATTCTACCAGCTCACTTCCTTATGTGCGTGTGTAATATGAACCAAAATAACTTAAGGTCACATGCATATTTGATACACAATCAAACTTTTTAGCATTCTTTCTAGAAAATAACTCGTATAATACGTGTATTCCTGTTGACAATCAGCTTCAGCTTGTGAAACAACTTTACACCTCAAAGGATTCTTGAATAAATCTACATATTGAAATTGTGTGTGTGTGTGTGTGTGCATATATTTGAGTATGTGTGTATGCATATTTCTGTGTGCTTGTGTGTCTGTGTAATCGTATCTATCTATACGTGTATATAATTAATAATATCAAAGGGTAATCAGAAATATTAGAAATTTCTATTACCAGTAGCCTAGTGTGTAAATATTTAGTCAATAGACTATATACATATATATATATATATATATATATATTAGCAGTAATACCTGTCGTTGATCAGGTAATTATTTTTACTGTTTCTCAGGTCAAGAAGCTAGAAAAATGGGTATATCATATAGAAGAATAGCTTTACAGAATCCAGTTGACTGCGATGGCACTGAAAAGGCTGCAGGTCAAGTGGAACATCACTGTTTATATAGAAAAAGCACTGCTATGAAATTACAAATGCTGAGTCAGTGCACAATTAGTGTTGTACCATTCCATAATTTTTGTTGAGACAAATTAGGCAATAGCATAATAGGAGATATAGAAAAAGCATTGCATGTCATGCATTTGTTTGATGTTAATTTTTTTGATTCTTTTTTTATTAGACATTTTTTTGATTAGGAATATCAGTAAGTAATAGTGAAATGAAATTACAAATGCTACATCCTGTCAGTGTTAGTACTGAAATTCCAACGCTATATTACAGGAATGGAAGGCAAGGTAACAGTAAATAGTCCAATGAAATTACAAATGCTGTGTCCTGTCAGATTTAGGTTTACTCATCCTGTATGTGTGTATTATATGAGAGTGCTGACTCTTTCGCCACAACTTTCTCTCACTCTTTCCTCTTGCAGCTCACCTGCGACGGACTGGCGTCCCGTCTAGGTGGGAAACATTTACGCCAAGGAAACCGGGAAACCGGCCCTTATGAGCCAGGCATGACTCAAGCAGAAAATGAATTTCATATACGAACTTCTGTTTGTTCTTCAAGTTGCAATCCAGCGACTTTTAGTGTTTGGCCCTGACTTTTATTAACGCTCATGGCAAAAGAAAATGGGATAGAAAACTGTCAGGGCTTAAATTTGAATGGGACATTAAATAGTATAACTGGTATGCAAGGATGGAAGATGGCATCATGTTTACAGTGATCCCTCGCTACTTTGTGGTTCAACTATCACGGATTCACAACTTCGCGGATTTTTAAAATATATACATATGAACGCCTAAAATTTTTAATTAAATCCATTAAAATATTGATAATAAATATTATTTCCTAGTCTAGGAACAACAAAACAAGCGTAAAATAGCAAAAAAGTATATACAGGGGTATTTGAACTTAAGACGGGCTGTGATTGATGCAATGGAGAGAGATGACGAATCACAGCTTTCTCTTTTGTAATCTAGCCTGTGTAACAGTAACAATCTTTATTTTTTTAAACCTAAAGTGTTATTGCTTAACAATTGTCTTTGCTATTAATAGACTACTGTAATGGGTGGTTTGTTAACAGTACAGGGAAGGTTTTAAAAGTCCAAATACATGTTAAATAAATACTGTAAATATGGTGTCCCTACTTCGCGGAAATTCAGTTATTGCGGCCGGTCTCGGAACCAGTCTACCACGATAAATGAGGGATCAGTGTACTTCAAAAAGGTGAGAATATTTGCCTCGATGCAGTTTGTCATAGATTTGTGAACAATTAGTGTTGCCTCCCTTGAGGCAATTACTTTCACTTTATGGGACAAACGAACTCATAAATGGACAGAATCTCTCTTTTATATATAAAAGAAGAAGATATATGTAAATTTATTCTTTTACTTGTTTCAGTCATTTGACTGCAGCCATGCTGGAGCACCACCTTGAAGGGTTTTAGTCAAACAATAAGCCTAATACTTATTCTGTCGGTCTTTTTGCAGAACTGCTAAGTTACAGAGACATAAACACACCAACGCCAGTTGTCAAGCGGTGGGGTTGGGGACAAACACAGATACAAAGACACACACAAACATAGATACACACACACACATATATACGACGGGCTTCTTTCAGTTTCCGTCTACCAAATCCACTCAAAAGGCTTTGGTTGGTTGGCACAAGACTATAGTAGAAGACATTTGCCCAAGGTGCCATGCAATGGGACTGAACCCGAAACTATGTGGTTGGGAAGCAAGCTTCTTACCACACAACCATGCTTGCACCTATGTATGTATGCATGTATGTGTATGTGTGTGTGTATGTATGTATGTGCTAGCAGTTACATAGAATCAAAATGCTTGGTGGTACTTCTATTTCTTTACATTCTGGGTTCAAATCCCCCTGAG
>NC_043006.1:79524129-79679129 GCF_006345805.1 Octopus sinensis | reverse complement strand
CCTTCTACTATGTATATTAATATATATATATATATATATATATATATAAACCAATTTCAATGGATGTCATCCAAATTTGATGTTGATATTATTTAGTTTGGTTTGAAATAAAGGACTTGATTAGCTTAATAATCGTAACTTAATCCCAGGCAAGGCTGGGTTATACTGCTAGTATATATATATATTTATATACAGGTAGTTCTTCTTCTCAGTTATCTAAAAGAATTTCTAATTATTACTCTACATTTAGGGATAGTAATAAACGTAACAGTACAGGGCTTAGTAAATTAATGTGGTATCTAACAGACCATAATAAACAATTTAATTTAAATTGGTTATTCTCTCCATTTCATTCCTATATGATAAAGGCAAAGAATTTTGTCAACTCTGTAATACTGAACTATTTTTTATTCTTCTTTCTAAGAATCCTCTTGTAAACATGGTTATAGACTATGCTTATCGATGTAAACATTGGTAGAAACATACCTTTAGTTCATATAAGTAATATCTACCATTATATATAATTTGAACATTGATTTTCTTCTTGCATTTCACTTCCACTAGATATATCTTTTTACAAGCCTTTAAGGTTTTTTTAATACACATATCATTCTATATTTCTCATTTATTAGTTTTCTGCTTATTTCTTTCCTTTACCCCACCTCTTTCTGTAGGCTGCCTTTGATGTTATATCCTCTAACGTTTTTTTTAAAAAAAACCTAATAGTGTACCATTCATCATTATACATATCCATTACATTCTGTTAAAATGTCTTAGTGACGTGTTTGTTTTATTTCTTTATTTGCTTGAAGAGAAGATTACATTGCCTTACACCATTTTATTCCTTTGGAATAATATCAATGCTGTTTTCAAAACATGTGTCAGAAGTAAAAGAATTTGAATAACACATGTGTTTAACTCCATTTATATATATATATACTCTTATACATACACACACATATGCATATACATACATATATATATAAATATATATATGATAAATATGCCAGAGTGTGAAGGCGCATGGCTCAGTGGTTAGAGTTTCAAACTTACAATCATGAGGTTGTGAGTTTGAATCCCGGACCGGGCTGCGTGTTGTGTTCTTGAGCAAGACACTCTATTTCATGTTGCTCCAGTTCACTCAGCTGTAGAAATGAGTTGCGGTGTCACAGGTGTCAAGCTGTATTGGCCCCTTTGCCTTTCCCTTGGATTACACTGGTGGCGTGGAGAGGGAAGGCCAGTATGCATGGGCGACTGATGGTCTTCCATAAACAACCTTATCCAGACTTGTGCTTTGGAGGGTAACTTTCTAGGTACAATCCCATGGTCAGTCATGACCAAAGGAGGTCTCAGCAAATATGCTAGAGCTTGACATGTGCAATATAGTGAGTTGGAAACATCTATCAAATGGGATTATCCTCCAGATTAGTAGACAAAATCTCTCTGTGCAGGTGTTTGAAACCTGAAATCATGAAGTATGGTAGATAACTAAAAAATCAATCACTCCAAATTTTAAGAAAATACAGGTGATTCAGTTAGGAATTCTTGAAACTACCAAACATTATAATCTTTGTTAGATCTCATCAACAAAAGATAATCATCTTAATTGCCAAAACTTAGAGATGATCATGGATATATACCAAAATAGAAGTAATTTCAATAATAAGCCAAATTGTTAGCACGTCAGGGGAAATGCTTAGTGGAATTTCATCTGTCTTTGTGTTCTGAGCTCAAATTCCTTTCATCCTTCTGGGGTTGATAAAATAAGCACCAGTTGAGCATTGGGGTTGATGTAATTGACTAACCCCTCCTCTGAAATTGCTGCGCTTGTTCCAAAACTTGAAACCAATATCAACAATAGGGATGAAGAAAAATACCTCAGGAGAGTGTCCTTGAAAGTTAAATACATATATGTTTTAGCATCTCACATCTGTGATATAGTTAGCTTTAAAAAAATTTTGGATTAATTGAGCTTCTGCTCTTTCTACTTGCCCCTCTCTTTCTCTTCCCTTTTTCCTTCATCATCATTACCACCATCGGCTCCTTCTCCTCATTCTGTTCCACCAACACCACAACCTCTTCTTCCTCCTCCTCCTCTCTGCCTGTCCTTTTATTTTTCTTCTCCCCTTCTCCACCCTCCTCCTCTCCTCCTTTTTCCTCTCCCCTCTTCTTCCTCCTTTCCCACTCCTCTTCCTTCCCCTCCTCCTTGACTAAGATAAAACATTCATCAGTTCACCAATTATTACAGTGCTTTGACATTATAATTACAGCAGTGAGCTATGGCACCTATTTAGACATGAGTGAACAGATCAACAACAAAAAAAAGAGAAACATTTTGGTTATTGACAGAACAGGGTGTCTGTTACAGAACACAAACCATTTGCTCAAATTAGTTTGGGAGGGCAAAGTGTATCTGGACCTTACAGAATGAGTGTTAACACTTTAATGGGGCCTAAGTATTCCTTGGTTCTTCACTGCTCTAGCCCCTTTTATTTAATATCCCTAAGTTTAATCGGCTAAATCACTCTAACTGCTGAGATGATAATATTTATCTGGCCCTCATATCATAGGGAAAGCATTGTTCCAAAACTTTATTTGCTAATATCTAACATTTTGACAACATACATTGGTGCAAGCATGGGTATGTGGTTAAGTATGTTCAGTCCTATTGCATGATGTGGAGGCACATGGTCTAGTGGTTAGAGCAGTAGACTCACAGTCGAGGGATTGTGTGTTTATGAGCGAAACACCTAAACTTCACGTGGAGCTATACTTATAAAAAGCAAAATTTGTTCGTTTGTTCATATATTGACCGCTGAGGACACTAAATAAAATTAATGATATTTCAGGTTTTTCGTGTCATTTCAATTACTTAGACTATTCCACAGATGACTGTGCACTTATTTTCAGAAAAAGTAAAGGGAGTGGCTGAGTTGGTTGTGTATTGGCTCATATTTCTAGCACCATAATGCTTTTTTCTTACAGACAGGGCAAACCAACACAAAAGTGCGCCACCGAATTTGTTTCTTCATAACTTTATGGGGAGTGGATATTTTTAAATAAAACTAGCAGTATCGCCCGGCGTTGCTCAGGTTTGTAAGGGAAATAACTATATAAGCATTTTTAGAGATGTAAAGTATAATAGCCATCTTAATATGGCTAACCACAAAGGCGGGGGTGTTACTGTAGCTTTTTACGTTCTGAGATTTAATAATAAATTTTTAGAGAGTTACTTCCCTTATATATGCCAAAAATGCATTAAAAATGGGAAAAATTGATGGTAAATTTTTTTTTAAATCGTTGACTCATCGTAGACGCGCGCTAATACCCAGAAGGGCTCGATATGAATCATGACTATAAGATACCCGGTTTTGGTTAAACTGCACCGCAAAATGTGGGAGTAGTTAGGAATCTAAATCGTAGGAGACAGACAGCACACAACCTCACTTTTATATATAAAGATATCCTACAAATATACTTCTAATGGTGTACATTCCAACTCTATCAGGATTTGTTGTGAAAACCTTTTTTCGCTCCCATCAAAGCCGAATCATCTGAATTTTTCGAAACTGTTCTCCTGACTTGTGGAAAATGTTTTTCACGACGAATTCCAATATAATCGGAATCTAAACCATCTGAAACATTTTTGTATAAAATTTCATTAAAAAAATATCCATTTTCTGAAAGTTACGAAACAAATTCTGTGGAGCAGCTGTGTAGCTATGACTGCAAATGAACTTATATATATATATATATATATATATATATACATGCAGGAAGACTGCTATTTTTACATATACATTCTGACGTATAAACATAACACACATCTATATTTAATAAATACTGAGATATACATTCATATATTTTTAAACATATATAACTCACAGATGTTTACTTTTATAATATACTAGCAGAGATACCAGGCGCTGCTCGGGATTGAAACAGCATAAGTTTTTTTATTGTTTTACTTGTTTCAGTCATTTGACTGCGGCCATGCTGGAGCATCGCCTTCAATCGAACAAATCGACCCCAGAATTTATTCTTTGTAAGCCTAGTACTTATTCTGTCGGTGTCTTTTGCCAAACCGCTAAGTTACGAGGACGTAAACACACCACCATCGGTTGTCAAGCGATGTTGAGAGGGACAAACACAAACATATACACACACATACATATATATATATATATATATTATATATATATATATATAATATATATATATATAAATATATATATAAATATATATACACATATATACAATGGGATTCTTTCAGTTTCCATCAACCAAATCCACTCACAAGGCGCTTTGGTCGGCCCGAAGCCATAGTAGAAGACACTTGCCCAAGGTGCCATGCAGTAGGAATGAACCTGGAACCATGTGAAAGGTAAGCAAGCTACATACCACTCAGCCACTCCTGGTCGCTTTCATTGAATGTTCTCCTTCAAATGCTTCAAAACATTGCAGTAGAACTCTCAATTGACAGTCTGGCCCTGGGGGGACGAATTCTCGATGCACAACGCTGTGAATGTTGTAAAAATGATGAGGATGCTCTTGATTGAGTTGCAGTACTGTCATGCACCCATGCCTCTTGAAACATTGCATATAACCCATTGCCTTGTCACTGTAAGCTTGCCGAAGCATGTTCAATGTCTCTGTAGCAGACTTCCCAAGTTTAACACCAAATTTCACATTGGTTCTTTGTTCCAACTTCCTCTCCATGACAAAAATCACAGACCGCAGCATACATTTGATCGCAAAAACACGAATTTCACAACTTGCGAAGTATACTCAGCGATACCTCACAAAGGTCACTGCTAGCTCTCGCTGCACATGCAACCATGTGCTGCCATCTGTTGGTGCGCTACAGAACTAATTTGGGAACTTTTTGATACCACCTCGTACACCATATTGCACAGCGCTGCTCCCATGAAAAATGCTGCTGTCTCTTGGACAGACTGCTGTTCTCAACTCCATTCCTATCTATACTACAGGTAACATGTCTGTGTGTGCATGGGGGCTGGAGGTTGAAATGTGTCGGAGGATTGTTTTTAGAATGTTTGGGTCCACCTGGGACTAAACAACTACTACTACTACTACAATAACAACAGCAAATTTATGATGAGACTCCAAGTACTTCCAGAGAGGTGTGTTTGCTTTATTGTAAGAAAACAGAACATTGAGCTATTACCACTACCACCACCACCACCACCACCACCGCTGCCACCACTTCCAGGGGGTGAAAAAAAAATTCATTTCAGTGAATGACAATAAGAAAGAAACGACTGTTAGTTATGATGTCAAAGCTAAGAATAAGGTTAAGTCTTTTTACTTTCCATATTTAATCTTCTTAAGGATTAATTCAGAAGGTTTTTTTTATTTCTTTTGTTTGAAATATACATGTGAATGAATTTAATACATGAACATACATGGCTGTGCTCTTAAGAAACTGTAAATCATGCAAGCAAATCCTAAGTACATAGTGTGGGCAGCATCTCTGGACGTTTATATAAATCAGATAAAAACTTGAATAGCAAAAACAAAAACAAGAAAGGAAGGAAGGAAAGAAAACAGAAAGAAAGACAGACACGAGCGATTTAATCCAAAAACAAATCTCATGAGATAAAAACTTCTGAAGAAATACACGCGCACACACACATACACACGTACATGCAAACACAAGTGCCTGTCCTATAAACCTCTACCTCAAACCTGTAAATTCCTGTGCGGGGACCACAGGCTTTGGTTAGCACAATTGGACATTGCTAAAGAATGACTGAGTACATATCGAAATCTCATTTTTGGCCGCTGTTGTTGTTACTACTTTTAGCAGTGGTTTGATTGTTGCTGTTGGTGGCGATCGTCGTTGTGGTATAGAAGTATTTGTTTGCTGCTTAGCTCCATGTCAGTCGCTATCAAACAGGTGTATGATTAAAAGCATTCTAACCATGACTAACTCATCAATTTGGGAGGTACAATATAACAATATATTTGGGCTCACATTATCCAATGTTTTTTTCTTTATATATATATATATATATATATATATATAATTAAATAAGGGTAGAAATTTATATTAATCAATTAAAACCAGTGGCCTAGCATATTTTTTTTAAAAATCCGAAGATTAAAAATTTGTATTTATATATGTATGTATGTATGTGTGTGTGTGTGTGTGTGTGTGTGTGTGTGTGTGTGTGTGTGTGTGTATGTATGTATGTATGTATGTATGTAGTTAAAGACATTATCTGAGAATAATCTGCTGTTCCTTAAGGCCAGTCAGTATATTAACACTTCGATTTCACCGGTGTTAAATTTTCCCTCAAAAGAAAATATCAAGAAAAGAAAAATAATAATTCAAATGTTTAAAGCAAGGCGTTTAATAACAGCTATTTACGTGCAAGATTTTGTCTTTTGTTTCTTTGTACTTTTTACAGTGTTATCTAAAATAAAAATGTACACTGACATAAAAAAAAATGAGTCATAAACTGCTTTAATTCAGTAGTTATAAGCCACAGTCATGAGAAAAAGTCACTGCACTAACTGACTACAGCTGGAAGTAGCTAGACTAGACTAGATATTCTTTTATTCTTTTAATCTTTTACTAGTTTCAATCTTTGGAGTGTGCCCATACTGGGACACTACTTTCAAAGGGTTTTAGCAGATGAGATACCCCAGTATTTATTTCAGACATTATGTTTAATACATGGATATCTGTCTATTTATTGAGTACTTAGGTTATGATTTTTACATAAAGATATGCAGGAGTGGCTGTGTGGTAAGTAGCTTGCTAACCAACCACATGGTTCCGGGTTCAGTCCCACTTCTGCTATAGCCCCGGGCCGACCAATGCCTTGTGAGTGGATTTGGTAGACGGAAACTGAAAGAAGCCTGTCGTATATATGTATATATATATATGTGTGTGTGTGTATGTGTTTGTCCCCCTAGCATTGCTTGACAACCGATGCTGGTGTGTTTACGTCCCCGTCACTTAGCGGTTCGGCAAAAGAGACCGATAGAATAAGTACTGAGCTTACAAAGAATAAGTCCCGGGGTCGATTTGCTCGACTAAAGGCGGTGCTCCAGCATGGCCGCAGTCAAATGACTGAAACAAGTAAAAGAGTAAATGAACACATAACAGTGGTAAGCACAGTCTTGGGGCTATACAAACAAACACACACACATAAAATTAGAGTGTGCTGGTTTGGTCATGTAATGCATGTGGACGAGGACGGCTGCATAAAGAAGTGCCAAACTCTAATTGTGGAGGTTACCTGTGAAAGGGGTAAACATGCATGTAGGCGTCCTGTGGGTGAACTGAGCCGTGATGTCCTTCTCCCAACTGGCGGAAACGTGCGGGCGGGCAGCTGAAGACCTGGGTTACGACGATCAAGGAGGACCTCTCCGTGCTCATGGGACCGCAGGTGGTCGGCCTGCGCTGATGGAACTGTGACTGGCTCGCTATCTCCAGTGAACTGGCGCAGGACCGTCGTGCGGTGGGCTGCCATGGTTCGAAATGCCTCGAGGGTGCTAGAAGAAGCCGACTCAACCCACCCAGGGTGAATGTCGCCACAAGTACAAGTACAAGTAAGTAAAGGGGTAAACCCAAGAAGATGTGGAACAAAATGATGAGAGGCCTCATTCAAGAAATGATAAGGGACAAGGAAATGTGGTAATAGGCTGTACTTGATAAGGCGCGTCAAGCTAAGTAAAATCGCAGTCTTGCACACATACAAGCTTGTCCTTTCAGGTGCCAGTGCCACTTAAAAAGCTTCGTGGCAGTGCCGCCTTAACTCTCCCATGACGGTGATATGTAAAAAGTACCCAGCACACTCTGTTAGTGGTTGGCATTAGGAAGGGCATCCAGCTGTAGAAACCATGCCACAACAGACTGTTGAAGTTCGGACAGCTCCCTGCTAACTAGCTTCATGTCCAACCCATGCCAGCATGGAGACTGGACGCTAAATGATGATGATGATGATGCTATGTAAATGACAAGAGAACAAGAAATTGTGTAATAAACTTTATTAGCTTACAGCTGTTTCTTCTAAAAGATGTAATGCACAAGCACTCAACTATGAGTTAATTGCATCTTTTGCAGAAACGGCTGTGAGCTAACGAAGTTCATTGTATAATTTCTTCTTCCTTTGTCATTTATATAATTTCATATTACTGCTCTGTACTCAACTAAAACTTTTCTCTGAAATATATTGTATTACACCAGGATCTAGTATCAGTATATCTAAACAAAATATTCAAACAAAATATTCATAATGACATGTGCTTTTCTTGGACTATTCTTTTCCTTTACTCTGAATCTTTCCTCTTTCTGATGAAAAGCCATGCTTGAAACGTTACATTTTCTCTTTTTTACATTTTAAACTTTCCCTGAGTGTCAGTCTGTTACAAACATTCTCAACCCATTTTGACCAAGGCTCTCTTTTGACCTTTGGAGTCACAAATGCCCTGCCTCCCACTGCAAAATATTTTTATTTTTCAGTATACTATTTATTTGGATCTAGTTTGTTTCATTCACAAAATCTGCATTTTTTAAAAGAAAGTACAAAATCTGAAAATTGGTTATATTGATGTAGTTTTCCATGCTTATTCTTGTGAGGCCATGAACTTCTGGAGAAAAAATTTGATGAAAAAATTACAGACGTTTAAAAATCGAAAAAACTGCCTGTTTTTGGCCAATATTGAGATAGAAATTTTCTGTGTTGTAGCAGCATCAACTTAGCGGTGTCGACTTTAAGGTTGCACCCTGTGAAATTTATACTTTAGCATGCAACTTGAATACTACATAACACATTAAAGATCAATTTTCAAAATGTTTACTTCCTTTCAAAATTGCAGATTTTGTGAGTGAAACAGTCTAGATCCCACATAAATTATGTATACATACATGCATATAATATATTTGGACACTGACAAAAACTGAAGACTGGGCCAAGCTATAGAATATGTATACATACACTCATATATATAGGTGTGTGTGTTTGCTAGTGTCTGTTTTTCCTTTAGTTTTTGTTTACTTATACACATCAACAAATGAGCCAATGAGGTACTCTCTGTGTAGAAGTTCAATTTGCTAGAAATAACACGCAATCCCCCTAATATTATGCTCTTGTTAGTATAAAGGAAAGGGGAAAAAATGTTAACTCCTCTCCATCATTATGATTAAAATTAATATTTTTGATTTTGTTTGGCTCTATAAATTAAATTTTTTTTACATGCTTCCATCCAAGAAATTGGAAAATCCTGACCAAAACAGAGAAATTTTAACTTAACAAAAAATATAGAAAGAGAAAGAAAAGGTTCTGTCTTCTAAAGACAAAAGATGTGTTTTTAGCTGAGGTGTAATTTTATAATTACAACAGATTCAAAATTTTAATTTTGGAGCATAAGTCTTGCCACATTATCTGGTATATGGCTGCAAAACCCAAGGAGGAAGTCTCAAGACCTTGCTTGAATGCATGCAACAAAACCCCAAAACAAATGTATGTGTGAGGTTTTGATAGCCAGGGGTCAATTTAAGTTCAATCACAGAAAGGCATTCAAAACAGCAACACATACAATCATATACATACAAACTTATCCCAGCCACTCCCAAAACTCTGACTACCATTCTTTACAACACAAAAACACACATTAAGCTTTTTGCTTTTATTCATTGTTTTTTCTTCTTTTAGTTGTCTATCACTATTCATCTGTTTTTAGTTTTTGCTTTTGTTATTGTTTTGGGGCTTTCACTTTAGTGACACCAGTTACACATAGCACCAGGAATTTGCTTGGTGTTGCCAAAGTGGAAAAAGTGTTTTTATGTTTTTGAAAATTTAAAACAAAAAGGCATGGCTTTTTTAAAACTGACTGTCACATAGATGTGAAAATATGGCTACTATTCATTTATTTCAAATTAAACTTACTAAAGTTGAGTGTCTTCTAACGCCTCTTTGCTCCTCCAAATGCCCTCCATTGAGAACCTTTGGACATTTGCTGCATACATCTTTTTCAGTGAAGGCACGTGGCTTAGTGGTTAGGGCATTCGGCTTATGATTGTAAGGTTGTGAGTTCGATTCCTGGCGACACGTTGTGTCCTTGAGTAAGACACTATATTTCACATTGCTCCTGTCAACTCAGATGGCAAAAACGAGATGTACCTGTATTTCAAAGGGCCAGCCTCGTCATGGAGCCTGGTGTAGCCCCCTGGCTTCCCAGACCCCGGTCGAAGGTCGAACCGGCCAACCCGTGCTAGCACAGAAAACGGACATTAAACGATAATGATGATGATGATGATATATATACATAGCCAATCTTCCATGGTACCACTCACTCAGGTACTGTAAATGATACCACTTACCCCCTTACACTTCATACACTGTCCTCTGTCTTCTCCTCCTCCTTGTTGACCCACTCCTATTTCCTTTACTTCACTTTCCCTCCTCAAACTGATATTCACTATATCCAGCTCAATCCCCATCTCTAATCATTTGTCATAAATGCTATTATGAACAATTGCAAAATGACGAATTAGAACATACTCCATAACATCAATATGAAAAAAGATAAAAAACTATCACTGCTAACCTAAAAATTGATGATAGAATTGAATCCTTGAACGTCAATCATTTTTCATGGTTATGGATCAGGAAGGGAATTTTACTAATAAGGCTTGCTTTAAGACTTATTCGTAAAATTCATTTCATGATCCATAATCATGCCAGTGTTGCGTAACTACTTTATTAAAAGCACCCTTCAAACATTGAGCAATATGCTGCGCTTATGAAAACTTGTTGAGCTGAGTGAAATCATGGTCATGGCTGATGCCAGTGCCATCTATCTATCTAGCACCCCTGTCAGTGGCATGTAAAAAGCACTGTTTGAGTGTTAGGCCTCATGGAGGCAGTGACAGGTGACTGAGAACTTTGGCAATATACTGTGCTATAAGGCAGCAAGCTGGCAGAAGCTTTAGCACATTGAGCACATTGAGCAAAATGTTTGGGAAGGAATTGATGATTAATAGAAAGCAATTTGGAAGAATGGGATAGTTGATTAAGTTGACTTTATATCCTGAGTACTTTATCAACCCAAGAAAGTTGACCTCAAGATTTTAGCTCGGAATGTAAAGAGCTAGAATAAAAACTTCAAAACATTTTGTCTGAATCACTAACAATTCTATCAATCCACCACCCTTTCTACTATAGACAGAAAGCCTGAAATTTTTTTTGTGGGATGCTCAACTGGTACATATTTATTTCATCAACCCCAAAAGGATGAAGGGCAAAGTTGACTTCAGAATATAAAGACCTGGTAGGAATTCTGTCAGTTAGCTGCATTCATCACCCTAATAATCATAAAACTTAGAGTTTTATGATTATCAATGGTCAAATTAGTCTCACTGATATTTGAGCATTAAATTTAGTCTATCGCCTAATTTAACACTACTTCCTGTTCCTTGGGTGCCTTAAGCTGAGTACATTCTGTTGCATGCATTCAAGCAAGGTCTTGAGACTTCTTCCTATGGGTTTCAAAGGTTTTAACATCCTAAGAAAGGGTTCTGGGCACTACCCTTCTGGCTCAGATTAAACAATAAAATAAATAAAAATAAGAACATAGAAGGACAGAGCTAAATACTTTAGAACATTTAGTCGGACACAACAATCGTTTCTACTAATTAACTAATACTCCTTTGGCCTGTCACATCATGTACTACTACAGACATCATAGTATATAGTTTTAAATGCAACTGTCTTTGAAAACGTTTCATCTCAACCTTCCCTTTGCCACACTCAGTACCTTTAATTCAATTTTGTATTAATTGTATGCCAGTTGTTATTTGACTGTCCTTTATCCATATGCAAAGGTATGATCTCCTATCCCCTTAAGGGTTGAATTTAGAACAATTAATCCTTTGAACACAACAATGCTTACTTCTGAAATTTATCACGAACTTACTAGAAAAGTACAGAACAAAAAGAAAGAAAATTATGGCTGCCGAAGTTAGAATTTGCTAAATACTTTTCTGAAATTATTTATCAAATATGTGTGTGCACTTTCTTGTTTTTTTTAATTTTTCTTTCTATTGCAAATTAATTTAATTTGATATTTTTATTTAAAAATTTCTTTGTATTAAGCTAAAATATTTCTGCCTTATTTTTAGTATTATATTTTTGTAAATTTTATTTTCTTAGCAAAACTCATTATCCAAAAATTTTAAATCACAGATATTGTGTTGTAAAATTTAACACATGTAGCATATAAGTAATTCATGAGTATAAAATAGTAAAAAAAAATATTTTTAAAGAAATAAAAGAATGTCTTTAAAGTTTGCATTATCAGATAGCAAAGTATTTTCTTTTTACACTTAAAAGAATATTTTTAAAAAAATGAAAGCTAACAAAAAATTGAGTGCCGAATGCAGAAATAACACTAACTTGAAAAAAAAAAAAAAATTAAGTGTTGTAATTGTCAAGTTTTCTTAAATTGCTATTATGTGATTTTTTAAATAGATAAATTGGTAAATCAAATTTTTAGTGTGTAAACTTGCAGGCAATTAGTCATTTCACTAAAACTAAAAATAAGTAGCTTCTTGAGCATTTTAATTTAAATTTTTATGCAAAAATAAAAAATATAAAAAGGTATTTATTACTATTTTAGTTTTTAAATTCTAATTTCAGCAGTAATATTTTAAGTTTCATTTCTTCTTGTCCTATAATTTTCCAGTTTTGGTTAGCCTAGGGCTATAGTAGAAGGTGCATCAAGGGATTTGAAAGAAATTTAACCTGGATGAGATGCACTTCAGCATTTAACCAAGAAAAAAGCACTGGTGGAATCATCTTAGTGGAAGATGGGGGGGAGGGGGTAAACAAATGACTTGTGCATTGGGCAACAAGTCACCAACCAACCAACCAATTTAATTAAAATGCAGAGATGCAGTGTATCTACTCTAAATTGTGATATACAAGTAAATATACCATATGTGTATGAATGTGTGTGTGTCATCATCATCATGTATATATATATATATATATATATATATATATATATATACACATACATATATATACGTAGATAGATAGATAGATAGATGTGATTGAAGCAGAAAATTTGAGTTTATGGAACACAGAAACACCTGATGAAACAAAA
Source organism: Octopus sinensis (assembly GCF_006345805.1). Classification (NCBI taxonomy): domain Eukaryota; kingdom Metazoa; phylum Mollusca; class Cephalopoda; order Octopoda; family Octopodidae; genus Octopus; species Octopus sinensis. The sequence goes on along the minus strand of NC_043006.1, from coordinate 79,665,986 downwards.
CATGATCTCACAATGCAGGGAAACAGTTGCATAAACAAATACCTGCGAACATGAAGAAGTACATTGCATGGAAACAATTGTAATGATTGCAAATAAATGTTCCTCTGTACTCCTCTTATTGACTACAACTTATTCAATTATCCATTCACATGCTACAGAAGCCCCAACACATATCTGAAGGTGGACAAATTTTAAACTGTACTCAACTATCTTCTTAACAGAATATAACCTAACTATATATATATATATATATATATATATATATAATTAGAAGAGCCAAGGATCTAAGTCTAGGAATTTTGTAATAGGTGTAAAAAGCAACGTTCATAATCAATGATAATTTATTGGCATTGGAATTTGAAGGCTTTTCCCTCATCGAAGCTGTAGTTCATGGTTAGTGGAGGCACAACGGCCCAGTGGCTAGGGTAGTGGACTCGCGGTCGTAGGATCACGGTTTCGATTCCCAGACCGGGCGTTGTGAGTGTTTATTGAGCGAAAACACCTAAAGCTCCACGAGGCTCCGGCAGGGGATGGTGGTGATCCCTGCTGTACTCTTTCACCACAACTTTCTCTCACTCTTACTTCCTGTTTCTGTTGTAACTGTATTTCAAAGGGCCAACCTTGTCACTCTCTGTGTCATGCTGAATATCCCCGAGAACTACGTTAAGGGTACATGTGTCTGTGGAGTGCTCAGCCACTTACACGTTAATTTCACGAGCAGGCTGTTCCGTTGATCGGATCAACCGGAACCCTTGTCGTCGTAACCGACGGAGTGCTTCCATCCCAGTTCATGGTTAGCAACTTGAGTTGCTATGAATGTGAATAAAAATATAAATTGAGAATAAAAATCCAAATTATACATTTGGTGAGTTAATTTGGGATTTCCTAACAACAATGTAGCTTTCATATAATTAAGATGAGTAGCTAGCTTAGTACCCCTAACTGAGTAATTATTACATCATATATATATATATATATTTCTTCACTAACTATCAATCTATTTTATTCAAGGTTGGCACTGCTTAACTTGCCCACCTAAGTGGCATGGCCCTGATATATACACATATATATATATTATTATCCATAATGTATAGTAATAAATATCCATCACAGCTGGTCTTACCAATTTGTTTTGCATAGAGAATACAATGGTGAGTTAGGTGACAAATCGATTATATAACTTTACGCTCATCAGAGTTAGCCAATATGGAAGGGAATATTGTTGGAGGCAGATTAGCACAACTGGTCAGTGGCTGCTGTGAAAAAGGTGGTGGAACAAAAAGGGGCCAGGGGATTAGTTTAGGAGTTATGTCACTTGGTTGGGTATGCTGTGAAGCTGGCACAAGTTATCTTGAAGTGGGGAAAGTGTGTATTATTGTGTTGCTCCTGTGGGGATTGGGTGTGTGGTATGCGTAGCGGTGTCATATGTATAATATTTTCCAAGTGTGTAGGTATATATAACTGTGTTCATTGGTCTAGAAAACAGACTAATGAACACAGCTAAATATACCTACACCCCCCTAGAAAAATTATACATAATATGACACGACTAGACATACAAGACAACACATCCCCACGGGAGAAACACTTCAAGATAACTCTTGCCGACTTCACAGCATACCCAACCAAGTGACATAACTCCTAAACTAATCCCCTGGCCCCTTTTTTGTTCCACCACCTTTTTCACAGCAGCTGCTGACCAGTTGTGCTAATCCACCTCCAACAATAGCGAGCAGTCACCATATTCCCTTCCATATTGGCTAACTCTGATGAGCATAAGATTATATAACCAGTTTGTTACTGAACGCTTCATTGTATTCTCTAGGCAAAACTGATTGGTAAGACCAGCCGTGATGGATATTTAATACTATACATTTCGGATAATATAATACCCACTCTACTGACAGATATATGAATGTATCTTTTCCCTGATTTATGGCCTCTTAGATAACTCACGCATATATAAATATATATATATATATATTATAATATACTTGCTTAAGGTAACCTGCTCTATGTGCGGGTGAGGGTGTGGTTGTTACTTTCTGTTGTTTCCTTTCTGTTTCTTATCACCACATTCTCCCTCTTTGTTTCTCTCTCCTTTCTCTCTCACTTTCTGACTCTCTTAATCTTCCTTTCTCTCAGACTCTCCCCTGCTTTCTCTTACTTTCTATCTTTCTCTATCTATCTCTCTCCCATTTATAAAAAACAAATGATCTTGAGTAAGTTGAAAATGAAAATATTTTGAAAGATCAATCATAAATATCAGGCAGTGACAAAGGAAAGTACACTTGCCTTTTGTATGTGCCACTATTTGAATGATATAAAATAAGGAAAAAAAGGATTTCCTTGTGAAATTTAGTACTTATTTGGGGAATTTTTTGACTATTGACCATTCAAATGAAAGCTCTAAACACAGGCTACATGCAGCTGTAAATTTCTTTCAGAAAAAATGAAAACTATAAACAATAAAAAATAAATGGCAAAAATACACAAAAAGGAGAAATTTTTTTCAATTTCAAAAATCTTGCCTTAATTTTCAAAATTTTGAACCTATTTTCCGCGCTTAAATTACAAATCCGCTTCCACTTTACCATGTTGAAAATTTGATTGAAATCGGGCAAAAGGTGTCCAATCTAGACCCCCAAGTGTCACCAAAAATCAATAAAATCCCTGTTTTCACACTAAAGCAACCACTGTAGCGCCCCAAAACATCTCCCCAATCAATTTCTCACCTCAAGTTACCCACCTCCTGAAAATTTTAATCCCCTTCCAGCCCCATTTAGACCCCTTTTTACATAAAAATCCAGTTTGTATCAGCGTTCACCTTCTTCATTTTATAGATTAGATTATTATTAATATCAGGAAATCAATATTAGAAAATTCTTCAGAGAGATATATACGTGTGTAAAATAATTGTTATATTAAAAATATAAATATGTATAAAAATATATGTATAAGTATAAATATATAATGTATATGACAGTTTAAAAGTTTTGAATTAAGTTTTTAAAGCATCTTACGATCATTTCACATAATGAAATCCTATATTGATAAACATTTATAGACAACTCTTCTGCTCTTCAGAGTTATAAAATTTGAATTTTGTATAACATATCGAATGGTAGTTTTTTAAAAAATTTGAAGTAATACTATAAAATGGTGTTTGTTTGAAATATAAATTAAAAATTAAAAATTACTGCTTTTGATTTTGGTAAGTACACTTTAGCATGAGAGTCTTTAAATCCATATATATTTTCTTGGTTAGTCTTCTGTAATAGTCCATAATATTCATATGTAAAATCCATTATATTGTCTTGTATTCCAAATATAGTTCATATACTTAGATAATATAGAATAATGGAATCCTATATTGATAAGCATTTATAAATAACTCTTTTTCTCTTTTATTAATAATTTAATAGTATTAATATTTTGATACAATAGAGCACTTCAATATAGATTCAGTATATAATATTCTCATTGAATATATTTAACTAAAGATTTATATATATATATATTTACACATGTATATACATATATAAACACATTCACATATACGAGAGAGTGAGGGCATGTGACTTAGGGGTTAGGATGTTAGACTCACAATCACAAGATTGTGGTTTCAATTTCCAGTTCTGAGTTCTTGAGCAAAACACATTTCATGTTGCTCCAGTTCACTCGGCTACAAATGAGTAACCCTGGAATGGACTAGTGTTCCATTTGAAGGGAATGTTGGCCTGTCTGCCTAGCCAATGGGGTGGTACCATTCTGGGTAATTTTGTTTTCAATTTTTTAACTTTTTCCATATTGTTCTAATATTATTTTAAAGTAATAAAATTTTTGTTTTGAAAATTTGTGTATGCAACAACAAATTAAATGGAATTAAAATTATAACTATTGTATGCATTTTGTATTTCCTGGTATTGGTTTCAAATTTTAGCACAAGGCCAACAGGTTTGGAGTAGAGGCTAATTCAATTAAATTACTCCAATTGTTCAACTGGTAATTATTTTATCAATCCTAAAAGGGTGAAAGGCAAAGCTGACCCCAGCAAAATTTGAACTCAGAATATAAAGAGAGATGAAATGCTGCTAAGTATTTTGCTTGGCATGCTAATGATTCTGCCAGCTTGTCATCTTCATATTTTCTGGTATTACCTAAGTAGCACTCTGGTCTATACATACATACATAGATACATACATACATACATACATACATACATACATACATACATACATACACACACACACACACATACATACACACACACACACACAGACACACACACACACACATACATACATACATACATACATACATACATACATACATACATACATACATACATACATACATACATACATACATACATACATACATAGGTGAAGGCATGACTTAGTGGTTTAGAATTTCACTGTCCAACCATGTGGTTTTGAGTACCTCGGACGAGCATCCTCTACTTTAGCCCCTTTGCTGACTTAAGCCCTGTAAATAAATGTGATAGGAAAATAAATCTGAAAGAAGCCCATTGTATATGTGTGCGTGCACCCACCCACACACACTAGAGGCAGTTAAAACCTATCTGCATTTTCACCAGATCTTTAGGTTGGCTGCTTTCATGCTAAAAGGTGGTACTCTTATGTTTATGTAACCAAGGTTTGACCTTGATCACTCCTATTTTCTTTCTTGTCTTTCAGAATGATCATGGCCACTCTGATGGCAATGTGCACCAAGGAAGAAAAGGGATCAGTTATACAATTTCTTTGGTCTGAAGGTGTGTTAGGGCTGAAATTCATCACAGGCTTTCAGTACAATATAAGGGGACAACACTCTACTATGAAGAGTGTATATGTGTGGACTGAAATGTTTAAAAACGGTTGGACAAGCATGAAGCATGAAAAAGGGGACAGGTGCCCATCAACCACCACCATTGATGTGAAGGTTCAACAAGCTTGAGAGATTGTTCTGTTGAACCAACAAGTGACCACTGATGAGGTGGCTTGTTCTCTGCAAATTAGCTATGGTTCTGCATACAAATTCATCCAAGACAAGCTTTGTCTCTATAAAGTGTGTGCATGATGGGTGTCAAGAGAGCATACTGAAGGGCTTCAGTGCAATTGGGTAGAGATCTGTCATTGCTTTCTCAACTGCTACAACAATGAAGGTGAAGCCTTTTTGGAGAGAAAAATCACAGGAGATGAGGCTTGTGTTAATCACTTTATGTCAGAATCCAAAAGAAAGAGTATAGATTAGAAACACCCAGAATTGCTAGCAAAATAGAAATTCAAAACTCAATCTTCTGCAGAAAAAGTGATGCTAACCATTTGCTAGGATACAAAAGGGCCTATACCAGAACATTACTAGGAAAAAGGGTCTGCAGTGACCTATGTAGGCTACAGTGAGAAATGCTGGCCAACAAACTGAAACCAGCAATTTTCAACAAACACCAAGGTCTATTGTCATGACAAGTGATATTGTTGAATGATATTACACACTAAAGGCGGCGAGCTGGCAGAAACGTTAGCACACCAGGCGAAATGCGTGCCGTTACGTTCTGAGTTCAAATTCCGCTGAGGTCGACTTTGCCTTTCATCCTTTCAGGGTCGATAAATTAAGTACCAGTTATGCACTGAAGTTGATGTAATCGACTTAATCCATTTGTCTGTCCTTGTTTGTCTCCTCTGTGTTTAGCCCCTTGTGGGTAGTAAAGAAATAGATATTACACACCCACAGCATTGAAACTGTTGAAAGATTGGATTTTGAGTTGCTGGAACACCCTGCAGGTCTCACCCCTTTTGACTATCACCTCTTTGGATTGCTGAAACATCCTTCACAAGGTTGCCAGTTTGCTACAGACGAAGAAGTACAGGAAGTGGTGCATAAATGGCTGCACAACCAGGCCAAAAACCAATGGAGTAAGCAAGATTTGTAGACCTCTGGAAGAAGCACATAATGACCTGCATAAGTTCGCAGCTGTTTCTACAATAAAATGCTATGCACTCATAGCTGAGTGCTTGTGTATTATCTTATAAGTTTGTTGGAGTTTCAAAAATGAAGAACAATTTTATATACATACATACATACATATCATCATCATTATCGTCATCGTTACACACATGCACACACACCCACCCATATAATATTAATCCTGTTCTGTCTGTGTGTGTGTAAAAGATTATAACGGCCATATTTTTCAACTGATTCTCTCCAAACTGGAAACATCTATTACTTATGTTCCAGATATGGTCTTAGACTCTTAAAATGTTTCACATAATGAGTAATGGGGCCCCTGGGGCAGAAGATACCTGTTCCTAGGTTATGTGGAGAAGAGAGGTAACTCTTTGTGAAGAGAATTTCAGATCTTGATTGTCTCCCTTATCACAATCTCGTCTAATATATAAAATAGAGATGTGTGTGTATTTGCTTACATTCCCATAACTTAGCAGTTCGGCAAAAGACACTGATAGAATAAGTACTAGATTTACAAAGAATAAATCCTGTGGTTGATTTGTTTGACTAAAGGCAGTGCTCCAACATGGCTGCAATCACATGACTGAAACAAGTAAAGCAATAAAAAGACCATGCCATTTTAATCCCGAGTAAGGCTGGGTATTTCTGCTAATATATATGTGTGTGTGTATATATATATGCACAGATATGCAGGAAGTAAACAGACACCTTTAATTTTCAAAATCTTATATTTAATATGCTAAGTGAACAATTGAAATGTAATTGATAGGTAGGGGTATATACTTTGGTATTTAGTTAACATTCCCTTTGCAGTTTTTAATTCAGAAACTCTTTTTGGCATTGAACTGATGAGCTTTGTGATTGTCTCTTGTGGAATTTCTGCCCACTTTTCACGCAACAATTGAAACAATTCATCTTTAGATTTAGGTTTCTGTCAAGTTTTTCGTATAGCTCTATATAGTATGCTCCAAAGATTTTCAATTGGGTTCATGTCAGGAGACTTGCTTGGCCAAGGAAGCTTTTTGATCCCATTTTCAGTCAGCCATTGTTGATTCCTTTTCGCTGTGTGCCATGGAGCCCATCTTCCATGAATAAAAACTCATTTTTCGCTATGTTATCATGTGAATACGTTGGAAGTAGCCCTTGCTTAAGTATTTTGATGTGTTTTTCAGAGTTTATGGTTCCAACACATTCGATCAGCTCAGAACGACCATTGCTGGTGACAGCTCCCCATACCATTACAGTGTAATGGTATGGGGAGATACCGCCATGTTTCAGAGTTGGTTGGAGTAATTTCAAATCAAATTCTTGATTGGGAAGCCTCCAGACCCCAAATTGTCCACTTTCTGAAAATAATGCAAATCTGGATTCATCTGAGAAAATCACTCTATCCCAAAATGAACTGGATTTTTCTGACATCTCCTTAGCACATTTCGTTCTTTCCATAATATTAATTGGTTGAAGGAGAGGTTTTCTTCTAGTTGCTCGTCCATAATACCCAAGATTATGCAGATAAGTAACACACATTCTTGGACAAACTTCTAGCTGCTTTGCAATGTCAGAAGCCTTCAAACAGGGTTCCTTTTCTACAATCCTCTTCAAACAGCAAAGTTTCCTTTCCAAGGGCCCAAGTCAGCTGCGGTGAGAATCAGTTGATCGTTTTCCATGGCTTTTGAATTGCACTATAATTCTATTAACAGTAGCAAAAGGGATTTGAAGATTTTCGGCAATTTTTTGCTTGCTAAGACCAGTTCTCAGATTGCCCAACAATACAACCACTTTGAAAATCTGACAGTTCTGCTGCATTTTTTGTGCGTGGCATGGTTACTCTTTGCAAATGCTTAATATAATAGCACCTGGAATGGAAAAGAATAATTACATTGTAAATTCTACATTCTACACCGCTGGAAACATTAAGATGCTTAGATCAGAGATTTTGAAAATTAAAGTTGTCTATTTATTTTCTGCATGTCTGTGTATATTGTACCTGAGCACTGTATACAATACTTACCTTAATTATATATATATATATATATATATATATGGTGGCTGCCCCCTCATTATCGAGTATGGCCATTGCATGAAGCTTAACCAATGTTATTATCGTGCAATGCCTGTGCAAGAAGATTTTTTTTAAAGTGAGGAAAGGCTCTGCACTGAGTCAATCTCACTCACTAAGCAACAGCAGCCATAATCCGAAAAGAAGAACAAGTCAACATCATTGGTAACTACTGAGCCACAGGTTTTATGTCGGAGTTATCCCAGTTACCTGAGTTACCTTCTCCTAAAAGGATGCCCTAACAAAGGCTAGGAGTCCTTCACTCCCAATGGTTTAACCGTGCGATCGGGTATTCAGTCCGATTATTTCTATGTCCCTGCGCATGATACAGCCTTAAGACATTTATTGGATGGCCGTTGAGTCTCAAGAGTTCCTCCGCCCTTTGATGGGTTTTGTTTTTCATCCCGCAGGGTGTCCAATAAACACCCTCCTCACCAAGCAAGCTTGGTGGGGTTGCCGGTTTAGTCGCCGACGACCCGACCATGCAACAGGTTGTACTGGGTTACATGTTACCAGTAGCACTCGAAAGTGACCTGACATATATATATATATATATATATATATACATACACACACACACACACATACACACATATATATCAATCAAAATAAGCAACCTCATTTTGAATTATATGGATAATACCATACTAAATTCTGGTGCCTTTAACTTAAGTACCATATTCAACTGAATCTAAATTTTACTGAACTTATATATATATATGTATAAATATATATAATATGTGACAATTAGTTGGTTGTCATAATAAAACTCAGTTTCGGATACTGGGGATGAAGTCTGCTCCGGCATCTCATCAGTTATTAAGACAAAACACTATGAAAAAATCCATTAAATAAAGGGAAATTGCTCCAAAAGGCACGGTGAAAGTAATACTTCATTCATAGAATCCGCATATGCACACATATACACACACATACATGTACACACACACACACATGCATGTATGTATATATATACATATATATATTTATATACATACTCACACACATGTGTACATATATATATACAAACACACATACATATATATGTCTACGCATACACATACATACAAACCCTATAGAAAGCTAAACGACAGACTTAGCCATATTAATGTAGGTTCCTGCCACCCCCTCATAGTATTTAAGAATTTAGTTAAAAACATTAGCAAGAGAATTTCTAGCTTCTCCTCCAATATAAACATTTTTAATACTGTTGCCACAGTATATAATAAAGCTTTAAAAGATAGTGGTTTTAGTGAAGAAATAACCTGTACACCTGTCATTAGTCCAGTAGCAAATCATCATCATCATCGCTTAATGTCCGCTTTCCATGCAAGCAATGGTTGGATGATTTTGACTGAGGGCTGGTGAACCAGATGGCTGCACCAGGCTCCAATCTTGATCTGGCAGAGTTTCTACAGCTGGATGCCCTTTCTAATGAAAGAAAAGGAAAAATAGGAATAGGAAAATTATCTGGTTCACACCACCTTACTCCCCCGAAGTGACCTTTAATATAGGTAGATACTTCTTATCCCTTATAGATAGGCATTTTCCAATCAATTATAATTATAGAAAGCTATTTAATTGGCTTAACTTAAAAATTAGTTTTAGTTCTACTACTAACTTTAAAAATATAATTGCACACAATAAACAAAAACAACTAAATGAAGTTGACTGTTCCTGCAGAGTTAAAAATTTGTGTCCACTAAATGGAGCTTGTATGACCGAGGCCACTGGTTACGATTGCCAATCAGGCAGTACTGTCATTGGCCACATCAGCGATTTTGATTTCACTTGCCTCAACACGTCTTCGGAAGCAAAGTTTATTATCCAATGAATGAAGGGCACTCATAAGTGGGCTAGTTATACACCACTGGCATAGGCCACGGGTTATGGTCTCACTTGGCTTGCCGGGTCTTTTCAAGCACAGCATATCTCCAAAGTCTTGGTCACTATTCATTGCCTCGGTGAGGCCAAATGTTCGAAGGTCATGCTTCACCACCTCATCCCAGGTCTTCCTGGATCTACCTCTTCCACAAGTTCCTTCAACTGCTAGGTATGACACTTTTTCATACAGCTGTCCTCCTCCATTTGCAACACATGACCATACCAGCACAGTTGTCTCTCTTCCACACCACATCTGATCCTTCTTAGGTCCAACCTTTCTCTCAGGGCACTTACTCTCTGTCGTGTATGCACACTGACATTGCACATCCAGCAGAGAATACTGGCTTCATTCCTTGCAAGCTTATGCAAGCCCTCAACAGTCATGGCCCATGTTTCACTGCCATGTAGCATGGCTGTTTGTACACATGCGTCATACAGTCTACCTTTTACTCTGAGTGAGAGGCCCTTTGTCACCAGCAGAGGTAGGAGCTCTCTGAATTTTGCCCCGGCTATTCTTATTATAGCAGCTACACCTTCAGAGCATCCACCCCTACTACTGACTTGGTCCCCTAGGTAATGGAAGCTATCAACTACTTGTAGTTTTTCTCCCTGGAATGTGACAGAAGCTGTTCTCTGCACATTTTCATGTTTGTTGCTCCTAAGCATTTGCCACTATCTTCCCAGTTAGCCTTCCTTTGATATTGCTGCACTTCTTATGTGTCCAGAGCTTACACTGGGTACATCTACCTACATCTTTTCTTCAGATTGAGCATGGCCATCTACCTGAAAGGATTTGTGGTTTGTCTGCCTTCCTACTTATTAAGACTTTGGTTTTTGCTAGGTTCACTCTAAGGCCTTTTGATTCTTATCCTTGCTTCCACACCTGAAACTTCTCCTCTAGTTCTGATAGTGATTGAGCAATTAAAGAAAGGTCATCAGCATAGAGGAGCTACCAGGAGCATCCTGTCTTGTATTCCTCTGTTATTGCATGGAGGACTAAGATGAATAAGAGGGTGCTGAGGACTGATCCTTGGTGGACACCTACTCCTACCTGGAATTCTTCACTGTACTTGTTGCCAACCCTTCTGACAGTGTCCCTGTATATGGCTTGCACAGCTCTCACTAACCATTCATCTATCCCTAGTTTCCTCATTGACCACCAGATAAGGGATCGAGGGACACTGTCAAAGGCTTTCTCCATGTCAACGAAAGCCAGGTACAGAGGTTTATCTTTGGCTTGGTATATCTCCTGCAGCTGTCTTACCAGAAACATAATATCAGTGGTGCTTTTCCTTGGCATGAACTCAAACTGCATCTCGTTTAGGCTGACTTTCTCCCTAATTAGTTAGGCTATGACCCTGTCTTTTACATACATTACCTGATCTAATTTTATACCTCTGTAATTATTTGTATCTAAAGCGTCACCTTTACTTTTGTAGCAGTTGATTATGGTGCTTCTACACCAGTTATTGGGTATGATTCCCTCATGTATCACCTGGTTGACTATATAGGTGACTAGGCTACAGCCGACACTGCCAGATATTTTGAGCATCGCTGCAGTGATTCCTGATGGGCCTGGGGCTTTTCTTGTCTTCATACCCTTAATTGTTTTATCTACCTGAATACTGTCAATTCGGATAGCTGGTCCCTCTGTTGGGTCAGCATTCAGCAGGACTCTCTTTCTCCCATTTATTCTCTTTATTTAGCAACCTTTCATAGTGGCGTCTCCAAACCTCTCTCTTTGCAGCCTCATGTAATGCAAGTGAACCATCATCCATGCGGACACATTTCTCTCCTACAACATCACTATTCTCTCACACACTATCTTGCAACACGAAATATTTCAAGTCTTTGGTCCTCATGGAGCAGAACATTAGCAAATTTTTTGTTATCTGCTTCCCCTCTTGGTAAATAAATCTGTCTCCTAGATTCCCTTCTTGCAGTCTGACACAATTCCCAGTTACCACCATTTTTCCAGTCCTTCCAAGTCATTTATTTTCCCTAATGACCATGTCAACAACATTGTTCCACCATCATGTTACCTTGGGTCAAGAGAGGACTTTGCACCACTCACAGATCTGGTCAGTGGCCCTCAGCAGGTTGTCTTGTAGAAACTTCCAGTTGTCTTCCACATCATGTGATGCTATATCCCCCTCTATTTCGTCAAAAGCTTTGAGTAATACGTCTCTAAATCTCTGTCCATTCGCAGGGTCTTTAAGCTTCCAGACCTTTCTTCGCCATGCTGGTTGTCTTCTGGGCATCCATTTAGCCCTAATCCTGAAGTCACTAACTACTAGTCAATTATTGTGGGGTACATTCTTCGCCTGGGAAGATTTTGGCATTTAAAAATAGCCATCTTTCCTTTTTCCTGGCGAGGATGTACTCAATTTGACTAGTGTGTCTACCAGATCTGTAGGTGACTGGCAGGTTTCCTGAACCATAAAACCATTTGCATCACAGAACTCCAGCAGCCTGATTCCCTCCTCACGGCATGAACCAAAACTGTAGCCTCCATGTATGCTATGGAAGCCCCTTGCATGTTGTCCAAAATGTCCATGGATAACATGCATATACATACATATATATATATATATGTTTGATATGACTGGCTTCTGTGCCGGTGGCACGTAAAAAGTACCAACCGATCGTGGCCACTGCCAGTCTCCTGGCTTCCCAAACCCCGGTCGAACCGTCCAACCCGTGCTAGCACGGAAAATGGACGTTAAACGATGATGATGATGTTTGTGTATATGTATACATATACATGTATATATATATATATGTATATATATATACATATACATGTATATATATATATCATCATCATCATCATCTTCGCCAGCCTTGTCTGGCACCTGTGACGGTGGCACATAAAAACACCATCCGAGCGTGGCCGTTCGCCAGCCTCGTCTGGCACCTGTGTCGGTGGCACATAAAATCACCCACTACACTCTTGGAGTGGTTGGCGTTAGGAAGGGCATCCAGCTGTAGAAACACTGCCAGATCTGATTGGCCTGGTGCAGCCTTCGGGCTCCCCAGACCCCAGTTGAACCGTCCAACCCATGCTAGCATGGAAAGCGGACGTTAAATGATGATGATGATGATGATATACATGTATATATATATATATGAAATGTTGTTTATAAAATTATTTTAGCCTTTTCTATCTTGACATTTTTTTCCATATATATTACACACACACATACATATATATATGTATATATATATATATATATATATATATATATATATATATATATATATATATATATATATATGTGTGTGTGTGTGTGTGTATGAGTGTCTGTGCTTGTAACGCCCGACAACTGATGTGTTTACGTCCCTGCAACTTAGCAGTGTTTGGCAAAATACTTCGATCGAATAAGTACTAGGCTTACAAAAAATAAATCCTGGGGTGGACTTCTTTGACTAAGGCGTTGCTCCAGCATCGCCGCAGTCACATGACCCAAAAAATAAAACAAAAAAAAACTATGCCATTTTAACCCCTAGCAACGCCGGGTATCTATGCTATTATATATATATATATATATATATATATTATATGTTTGATATTTTTATATTTTATCTAGTTTCAGCTCACGAGCTGTGGCCATGCTGGGGCACCGCCATTGATATAATATATATATATAAACCGTCCTTAAGATTTTGACTTATATACCTTAATTAGGAATATACTGCACGACAATATGAAAGTATAGATACACACACATACATACATATATATATAATATATAGACACACACGTATGATGCTATGAAAATTAAAATCAATATCTGTTACTAACAGTAATAAGCGTACACACAGATATACACATGAAAAAATGTGAACTGCATATCGTTGTCTCCAAAGGGAAAGTATCTAAGTGTGCTTTGACAACCCCACACATGTTCGTTAATGAATCAACGGCCGGTGATCCATTATCATCATCATCATAATCATCATTAAAGATCGCCAAGAGGAGATAACTGCAAGCGAACTAGTTGCGAACACGCGGGAACTTGAGGTCATCCTTTTATCACACATAACAACATGGCTGACGATCAAACACAATTCGAAACTTTGTTGGGAAATCTTCTTAGCGTGGATAAAGACATTCGGACACACTCCGAGGTTGGTACAGAAACTTCAACAGATCTACGTTGCTAAATTTCCTTCAATTATTTCTGCCTCTTGTAGTTGTCTTTACCGCTGTAAATCGATTCGGCGAATATTTGCTAAGAGGAGGGGGGGAAGAAATATTTTTTCGTTATATATATCTATATCTATCTGTATCTATATATATACTTACATTTATATGTATATTGTTGGATAAATGATGACAAATCGTGTGTCTTTATCATGTTTTAGATGCCTTTATCTCTCTCTGTGAATGTTACCCAATGAATTCTTTAGGAACATGTGTACACAGTTTTTGTATGAATCCTGTTACTAGCTTTGAGATGGAGATTTTTTTGTTGGTTTTGCGCTCACGTTGCCGGTCGTTTTTTTTTCTCATGTTCAACTGTAAGTTGTTAACTAAGACATATTTTTGTCTATGATCTACCAAAAAAAATGAAAAAAGAAAAAAAAAATCGATAGTTTTAACAAACATTGTATGATGGAATCCTTTCGTTGCATAAATAATTTTTATATCGATCCACCAAACTTCTCCATAAATATCTCCAGGATAGTAACAGCATATATAATTTTTACTTTACTATAAATTGTCTGTTTTCGCTCTATCAAATATATTAACCTTTGAAATAATGTCTTAAATATTACAGCTTTTTTGACTGACTCCATCATTTTTTTTTTTTTTTACCATAAGTAGATTCAGAACATTCGTTGGGATTGGAGTCTTAATTCGCCTCAGGAATTTATATATATATATATTAAAAATATATATTTATACATCTGTTGTCATTTAATAACTTTGATGTATAAAATCAAAAAATTCAGATTTAGTTTTTACCTGGTAAAAGAAAATTTACGAATGTATTTCGTAAATTTATTTCGAGTGAATGTGTGTAGAAAGCAAATTTCGAGAAGCTCTCTCTACCATGTGGCCCGAAGCCGGTGGGATGTTATTCTATCATCATCATGTTATACACCTTTACATACCCGCATATAACCATAATGTAGGAAGGAATGTATGTATGTATAATGCGATTACAGAATTGATTTGAATTTGGTTAGCTTATTTAAACCCAAGACATAAGACATGTATGTAGACTTTATGTGTGTGCGTATATACATGTATAATGTATAACGACGAGTTGTTACTACGTTGCTAAATATTATTGACAATGTTTCGGATTATTTATTAAATATCTGCCTACATGTCTAAAATAACGTAGCATGTCTCATTGTATATCCAGTATGTAGATTAAGGTGTATAAGTTTTAATATTAAACAGGTGAGAACTGAAACTACACATGTGTATTTATTGATTCATGTATATGTAGCCAGATGCTCATGATTCTCAGGATTGTTATAAAGCTTTGAAAAATTCCTACATATCCATGTGTTTGAACTTTTTTTTATCAAATAGCTAGGAAAGCCCTTTTTTTTATGACAGTTTATGCTTAAGACCCGAGCATCAAGTGAATACGCCCTTCTTTCTATCTAACCTTTAATTTTTTACTGTCTTTAACAAACTTGTGTGATCTTAGTTTCTTCTTCCTCTCAAAAAATAGAATCGAGACGACCATCTTATATTTAAACTGAGGGTTTAAAAGATATTTTTAATTTTTAATCTGTTAAAATAAAAAATAAAAGGAGAAACGAATTCCATTTTTCGAATATTAAGAAATATTTCCTTGCATGCTGGTGCGTAAAAATTCTGTGTTCGTTTTTGTGTGATGGCGAGGGTGTGGGCAAAATTCCACCCATGTGTGTTTCTCTGACAAATAAGTAATTACTCAAACCTAATTTTTTTTCTTTGTTACTACGTTCATGTTGAAGCAACATCTGTTGTAGAGCTTTTTTTTTTTTTTTGCATCGGAGTAAAAAAGGCGGGATTAGGGATTAAGTTGGAAAAAATAATTAGTCGTGAGATTGTTTAGATCTGGCATAAGACAGAAATACAACCTCCCGAAGGAATTGAAGAGATGCAGACATGGTATTCTTCCTGAACTCATCCCGCCTGAAGCAATCAAGGCGGTAAAAACGGCTGGAAATGTGTTGACGTCAATGATGAATGATTTAGTCATATTAGATCGGTCGAATTTCTCTCTTATATATATATCGAAAGTTTAACTAAAAATCATGTGTAGACACTTATTACTGATTATTATATAATTGCTTGAAAGATGTGATATCCGGTAATAAACAAACTGTTGCTTTCGGAGTCAGAATTGTCTGTTATGATCCAGAGGGGCCAAGATAAAAAAAAAAAAAAAGAATGAATTTAACTAGTATGGTAATTCGAAAATTGACCCGAGTCCTCCTCGTTTGGAAAAAAATCAATAAGTTCTTTTCTAGTAATTTATTTTTCTAATTTAAAAAATTAAATAAATTTTCTGCATCTGTTCTTAATGGCTCACATCTCTCTTTATATATTTTTCTTAGATTTCTGAATACCCTCGGGGTTTTGTTTTGAAAGATTAGATTTTTCAGATCTATTTTATTATATTTATTTATGTAATGGAGACGGGTGTATTCTTGTTATTGTTGATAGAATGTCACAAATAATACTGATACTTATTTTATTAACCCTCGAGTGATGGAGAGACTCATCGACTCCGAAAATCCAAGAGTAGAGAAGTCGAAACAGTTCCATCTCTGCTGCCCTCCTAAACTGATGAAAATAGTAACCTCGAACTTGTCAGATCCTAAATAGTCGTATATTGTTCCTGTGTGTCGCTTTTTCGTTAAATTATTCTTGCTATTATTCTGATCTTGACTTTTCATCGGAAATCTCTGTCAGTAGAATCTTTAACCACCTCTCGAAATTTTGTGCACCCCATTTTTTAAAACTGTCTGCCTCATTTTCTTGTATTGGCAAGTTCAAGATAGGAAGTTTTAAAAAAATGAAGTGACATTCGTTTTTCTATCATCGTACTTTTTACTTTTCATATTTAATTTCTTAGGTGAGTAGATTGGCAGAATCTTAGAGCATCAGATAAATTGCCATTTGCCTTTCGATAATTTGCTGCATCTCTTAATGTTCCAAGTTCAGATTCCACTGATGTCAATCTTGCTTTTCATCCTTCTTGGGTTCTTATAATAGACTGTCCCCATTCCTGAAATTTGAGCCCTGTGCCACTGTAAGAAATATAAAGAAAATTGCTTTTGCCATATCATGGGAGATTACACAATGTGATGTATGTGTACAAATGTAGATATGTGTGAAAGTTGTTCACATCCATCTAGCTGTCTAGTGCCTATCTCTTTCTAGGTATTATTATATATGACTCCACCTGTGCCTCTACCTATCTAATCCACTTCTTAAAGTGCTCTTTGCAACTTCTTGAACTGACAAGATGACATCTGATCAACAGATTCACTAAATAGTTTGAAGATAACCTTGGCAATGATCCTCCAGTTTCATGTCATTTCTGACTTGTTGATCAATCTTTTTGATATTTCCAATGTGAACAAGAACTTATCTTCTCTCTCCAAACACTCCAAAATTTTAATTGCACACTGGATCACAGTTACCTCCCCAGCTGACCTTGTAAATATGAAATAACTTTCCTTGTTAATTTCCAATCATCTAGAGCTAACAGCTCTAGTCAGTGCCAACATGAGGTGATAAACTAAAATTCTTTTCTCCATTATTCCTGTTTTTCCTTTCTTCTTTCTGTTAATCTCTTCTAAGAATTGTCTAAGCTCAAAACATTCAAAACTTATCTACTTCATCCCTTTTTTGTTTAGCATTTACCTTATAATTAGACTTTGTTTCCACTTTGTCTTCTGTATGACATACACACATGTATGTAACATGTCTGGAAGGACTGGACGAAAGTGGTTAGCAAAGATGCAAGAACAGAAGACGTCAGGTATATTTATAGCAAAGGGAAAAGGTGAAAAGAAGTTTGCCAATGTTCTAAGATATGAAGATCAGAAGTGTGGAGCATGCTAGATTGCAAGGTAGAGTATGAAAGATAAGAAAACCAGAATGTTGTGGAGTGCATACTGAATGAAAAGAAGGAAGTACAGAAATGCTCTTATGAGTAGAATGATGAGTATGCATAGGAGAGAAAGGGTCGAACATAAGTATACCCAATCATAGAATGAGCCAAGTTGACACTGTATGGTGGATAGAGTAATTAAGGATAAGAAGGCAGGGTAGACACCCTGTCTATCAGGAATTACTGTTGGAATGCTTGAATGTCTAGCAAAGTGGTGCTAGGACCAATTATTTGCATAATAAATTAAGTAGTACAAGAGGACGTTCATATCCAATGGTTAGTGTAGCAGCTGCATCAAGTGTTATAAGAGTAAGGAGATGCGCTAAAGAGAGGAGACTATAGAGGTGTCAACTGGTTTGATCAAATTATGAAAGTTACGGAAAGAGTTATAGCTGTAGCTCAGTTGAATAGGAAGAGAATAAACTGAGATGAAATGTAGTTTGGTTTTGTGCCAGAAAGAAGTATTTCTGATGTCATCTTCTTAGTGAAAAAACTACAGAAGTACTTAGTCAAGATTAAGCCTCTATACCTGGCATTTGTTGACTTAGAAAACATTTGACAAGGTTTCATGCCCAGTGAGCTGGAGGTCAGTGATAAGCTAGGGTTAGATGAAAGACTTGTGAGAGCTATATGAGATATTCAGAAGCATAGCAGTGTATTCAGCAATGAATTTGATGTTCAAATTGGAGTCCGTGAAGGTTCACTCCTCAGTCCCTTTCTGTTTGTTGTAGTCTTCCAAGGTATATCAGTAAAATGTTAAGACCAACTGTGTGAGAACTCCAGTGTGCTTATGACCTATATTTTTTTTACCAAATCTCCAATAGAATTAGAGAAGTTCTTGATATGGAACCAAAAAAAATCAAGGTTCTTCAAAGTAAACTTAAAGACTAAATTATTAGTTAGTAAGAAGAGAAGACAAAACTCTGCTACTATCAAGGAAATGACTATGCTGTGTATGTAGAAAAGGAGTTGGCTAGAATTCCATATGGTGTACTCATTGCAAACTGGATGTTCACAAGATTTGGAGATCATTGTGGAATCACAAGCAAACAACAAAGAGAGTAGATGTCACATGCAGCAAGTACAAGGGGGCAATAGGTACTAATAATACAAAACTGACTAGGAGTGATTTATAGCTTCTGTTACCTAGGTGACCTATTTAGCAGTGGTGGTAGGAGATCTGAAAGCAGAGTAGCCAGTATAGGAAGGAGTTGGAAAAAGTTCAAGGAGCTGTTATCTCCTTCAGAATGAAAGGAAGTCTATGATACTTGTATATGAGGCAAGTGCTGTATAGTAATGAAATGTAGGCCTTGAATGCAGAGGATTTGCAAAGGCTAGAAATTAAAGCAGTTTTCCTTCACTGGATATATAACTTTAGTGTGCATGACATAGGGTCTTCCAGCAGCCACCTTCTTGACCCAGGGCATCACTACCTCCTCCAGGTATTTGATGTAGGCCTCCATGTTGAGTGTGAGGCTGTGTGGGAAGATGAATGGAGGCATAATGTCGCCATCATTAGTGATCACTCCAAACACCATGATGTTCACTGGATGTTTGATTTTTATCACTCTTGGTACATGTCCTCAGATTGACATCCAAACACTCTGAAATGTTCATATTGGAGCTTCTGGTGTGAATTCCAAGCACTACAACATGCCTTTTCCAACATGCCATTTCATGGTGCTGTTTTTCTCACAGTTGGTACCCAACTGACCCTACTGTACTCTAGTTGATAAAATCAAAAACAGACAATGCACATGTGAGAAATTAAAAATATAAAATGGTGACAATTTACCCATCGCACCCTGTGTGTGTATGTATATATATATATAAATCCCCAAAATGGAACAACGTAATGGATGACAACGAAAACATATGGGCAGATGGATGCTATAAGGACGGACAGAACAGACGTGGCTTTCTATTCATCAGTCAAGTTTCCAATTATCACTACAGTTTCGGCCTGTTACACTTGAGACTTCAAAATTGGTAGGCCCCAAAAATCTAAGCTAAGGACATTAAATTTTTGGAAGGAAGTGGGCAAATAAGTGTGACAACACGGACAAAAAAAAAAAGCGAGAAAACAGAAAATGTTACACGATTACAACTACAAACAACGAGAATAACAGCAGGTGACTTTCGATTAAAAGGACAAGTTATGTTAAACTGGTGTACTTTGTTTTGGTATCTGGTTTGCAAGATTCTTTGTGAACTTGTGTGTTGAAGCAAATTATGTTGTCTGGGGAAAGTCATTGTCTTAATTCCTTATTATCTAACACACTCACCGGTTCAATTTCCATTCATTATTTATACTTTTTCTTCCAAAATTTTCATTAATTTTGCAACCTTGTCAATGGAAGTTGACTCTGTCTATTATTGGGACTCCAGTAGTAATGGACAGCCAACATCCATTGACAAGGTTGCAAAAGCAATTAAAATTTTAGAAGAAAAAGATATAAATAATAAATGCGTGGAAATTGAACTGGTGAGTGTGTTGGATAATAAAACATTAAAACTATATATAGTTGTGGTTGTATATAATGTATGTGTGTGGAGAAAAAGGGAAAGAGACAAGTTCAAACACCTTCATCAACTTAACCTGTTATCTTCTCATGATCAATAAAGAAAATATGTCATCAAAAGGTGCAGGTGTGGCTGTGTCGTAAGAAGCTTGCTTCCCAACCACATGGTTCCAGGTTCAGTTTCACTGCATGGCGCCTTGGGCAAGTGGCATTTACTATAGCCTTGGGCTGACCAAAGCCTTGAGAGTGGATTTGAAACGGAAAGAAGCGTCTTGTGCATATATATATATATGTATATACCTATGCGTGTCTTTGTGTGTGTGTTTGTCCCCCACCACCAGTTGACAACTGATGTTTATGTCCCTGTAATTTAGCAGTTTGGCAAAAATAGACGGGTCAATTTGTTTCACTTAAACCCTTCAAGATGGTGCTCTAGGATGGCCACAGCCCCCAATGATGGGAACAAGTAAAAGATAACAAGGTAAATCCAGGGCATTTTGAATTGTCAGAATGCTGATGTGTCGTACAAGATGCTTTGCTCTGCATCTATTTCAACTTTGTTCCATCTGAGTTCAATCTCATCATCTGCCTCTAGATAAGTGCATGACTAGCACGGCAAAAATAGGCTTGGCAAGTCCTTATAGCAAATTGCTAGATTATTCCAGCTGCTCGTTTTACATGTCAATAAACCAGCAGGCAAGAGGAGAACATAAAGAAGTATTTATATGTATGTGTGTGTGTGTGTCATGAAAGTCTACTTTTGCATGTTTATGGGTCAGATGAGAGTATATTTGGATAGTTTTTGGCAAGTTCTTCCTATACATACACATGCATACATATATAAATGTGTATGTGCGCTCACACACAATCACACATTTATGTGGCTGTGTGGTAAAATGTTTGCTTCTCAACCACATGGCTCTGGGTTCAGCCCTACTGCATGGCAGTTTGTGCAAATGTTTTTACTGTAGCCTTGGGCCAACCAATGCCTTGTAATTGGAGTTAGTAGGTGGAAACTGAAAGAAGCCCCTTTCTCTCACTCTCGATGTGTGTGTGTGTGTGTGTGTCCTACCACTGGTTCACAACCAGTCTTGTGGAAACATCAAGATAGAGAAAATGTTTGTTGAATCTGTTTCTTGCATTGCGAAACTTCGTTTTATATTTCCATGCTAGAGATTTCCAAAACTAGAGATTATATAGTTTTGTTCCCTATTGTTTGTATGAGTGTGTACACACACACGCAGAAGGGTGAGCTAGAAAGTATTGCAATTAAAATTGTATTACTTTCTGACTCCTCCATGTGTGTGTATATATATATATATATCATGGCTCGGCTTCGCAAATGAAGATCAGGAAGGCTGTCCACGTCGCGTGCATGCACGCTCATGACTGACAATTCCAATATGGGAAAGGCAGGTTCGTGAGCAGTGTCCACAGACGAAGGTAACATCCAGTGTGGTGTCAGAGGTGGCTCACGCCTTCCTCCTGCGTCTCTTTGTTCCTCAAACTTGCTGACTGTGATGAAGATCGTGTGGCGCCAGACATCACGGTCCGCCCATCGAAGGGGGTACTTCAGTGGTGTGGCTTCAATGCTGGGGATCTTGGCCCACTCCAAGACTTCCAATGTTTGTGACGAAGTCACTCTAGTGAACGTTGAGGATGGTGTGGATACATCGCTGGTGGAAGTGCTTGAGGAGACAGATGTGACTGCGGTAAGTGATCCAGGTCTCTGAGCCATAGAGAAGAGTTTGAACGGCAGTTTTTAACATAATTTCTAGGTAACTAAAAAAAATTTTAAACTGGTAGAATGTGTTTATAAAACATCTTTTTCTCTTGGCTTTATTGAGAAAATTCTATAGTTTGTAAGATATTTGGGTTTTTTTTCCTTCAATTTCTGCAATTTCAACCAATCACTGATGTCTATTGAGGTAAAAAGCATTCTGTGCCGTATGAATATGTCCCTCGTTTAAGAAACAGATTGGGTTTAGTTACATTTGTGAAGAAAAAAAGATACCCTTCCCACCACCCCCAACCCTAAAACAGATTGAAATGCAATAGATCGATACTAACGTCATAATTATGGGTGACAATTTCATATGACACCGCTAGAAAAACTGCCATTCAAACTGAAAAGATCCGAGATGTGTGAAGAAGTGCCACTCCCAAATAGTTGAAGGAATCCGGGGTAGAGGTAGACCCAGGGAGACATGGGATGAGGTGGTCAAGCATGACCTTTGTACTTTGGGCCTCACAGAGGCTATGACGAAAGACCGAGATCTCTGGAGATATGCTGTGACTGTGAAGACCCGACAAATGAAGTGAGTTCATGACTCGCAGGACAGCCTGTTGCCCTAACCTTAAATCATAGGGCAACATGTTGTGCTTGAAGAGACCTATTGAGTCAAGTACATCAATTTCAAAATAAAAATCAAATGGATATTGTAGTTGTGATACCCGTGCCGGTGGCACGTTGGGCCTCACAGTGGAAATGACGAAAGACCGAGACCTCTGAGATATGCTGTGACTGCGAAGACCCAACAAATGAAGTGAGTTCATGGCTCACAGGACGACCTGCTGTGCTAACCTTGGATCGTAGAGTGACCTGTTGTGCTTGAGGAGACCTATTGAGTCAAGTACATCAACACCAACATCAAAATAAAAATCAAATGGAAATTGCAGTTATGATACCTTGTGCAGGTATCTTCTACTATAGCCTTGGGCAAACCAAAGCCTTGTGAGTAAATTTGGTAAGCGGAAACTGAAAGAAGCCCGTTGTATATATGTGTGTGTGTGTTTGTGTGTCTGTGTTAGTCCCACCCCCCAACATCACTTGACAACTGATGGTGGTGTGTTTACATCCCTTTAACCTAGCATTTTGGCAAAAGAGACCGATAGGATAAGTACTAGGCTTACAAAGTATAAGTTCTGAGGTCGATTTGTTTGGCTAAAGGCAGTGCTCAAGCATAGCTGCAGTCAGATGACTGAAGTAATTAAAAGAATAAAAGAAAGAATATATCGTCATCAACGTGTAATGTCCATTTTCCATGCTGGCATGGGTTGGATGGTTTGGTTGAAGTCTGGAGAGCCAGTAGCTGCACCAGGCTCCAATCTTATCTGGCAATGTTTCTACAGCTGGATGTCCTTTCTAATGCCAATCACTCCAAGAGTGTAGTGGGTGCTTTTTACGTACTGCTGACACAGGAGCCAGTCAAGTGGGCCTAGCATTGATCATGTTCGGATGGTGCTTTTTACATACCACCGGCACAAGAGCCAGTCAGGGAGTACTGGCATCGGCCACGATCAGTTAGTGCTTTTTACATGCCAGTTAGGTGGACCTGGCATTGACCACGTTCAGATGGTGCTGTTTACAGGCTACTGGACTGGGAGCCAGTCGGGGGCACTGGCCCCAGCTATGATATTTGTGTTACTTGACTCAACAGGTCTTCTGAAGCATATGGTATTGCCTGACGCACCAGGGGTATTCTTAACAGGGCCGGACATGCGTGACTGCAATCTCACTTTAGTTGCCGGGTCTTCTCAATCAGAGCGTATCTCCAAAGGTCTCAGTATCCTATCGTTGCCTCTGTGAGGCCCAATGTTTGAAGGTCATGCTGTACCACCTCATCCCATGTCTTTCTGGGTCTACTTTTTCCACAGGTTCCTTCTGCAGTTAGGGAGTGGCACTTCCTCACACAGCTGTTTTCATTCATACATAAAACATGGCCATACCAGTGCAGTTGCCTCTCTTGCACCCCACATTTGATACTTCTTATGCCCAGCTTTTCTCTCACGGCGCTTACACTCTGTTGTGTATGCACAGATCATGCTAGCTTCATTTCTTTCAAGCCTACGCATGTCCTCAGCAATCATGGTTCATGTTTCACTACCATGTAGCATGGCAGTTTGCACACATGCATTATACAGTCTACCTTTCACCTGGAGCGAGAGGCCCTTAGTTGCCAGCAGAGGTAGGGGCTCCTGAACTTTGCCCAGGCTATTCTTTCTTACTCTAGTCGCTACACTCTCAGAGCAACCACCTTCACTACAGACTTGTTTGCCTAGGTAGCAGAAGCTATTAACTACTAGTTTCTCCCCCTAGCATGTGGTTGAATCTGTTTTCTGTACATCTTCAGTGTTTATTGCCCCAGGGCATCTGTCGCACACACAAAAGCTATTTTCCCAGTTAACCTACCTTTGATATTACTGCACCTTTTATGTGTCTATAGCTTACACCGGGTGCATCATATGGAATTTCTACCCATGCCTTTTCTACAGATTGAGTAGGGCCATCTACCTGAAGGGGGTTGTGATTTGACAGTCTTCCTACTTACTAAGACTTTGGTTTTTGCTAGGTTAACCCTAAGGCCCTTTGATTCTAGGCCTTGCTTCTACACCCTAAACTTTGTCTCCAGTTCTGGCAGTGACTCGGTTATTAGAGCAAGGTCATCAGCATAGAGGAGCTCCCAGAGGCATCCTGTCTTGAATTCCTCTGTTATTGCCTGGGGGACTATAATTAATAAGAGGGGCTGAAGACTGATCCTTGGTGAATCCCTACTTCTACTTGGAATTTTTCACTATACTTGTTGCCAACCCTCACTTTACTGGCAGCATCCTTGTACAGGGCTCTTACAGCTCTTACTAGCCACTCGTTTATCCCCTGTTTCCGCATTGACCATCAGATAAGGGATCGGAGGATCCTATCAAAGGCTTTCTCCAAGTCAACAAAAGCCAAGTACAGAGGTTTATCTTTGGCTTGGTATTTCTCCTTAGCAGAAATATAGCATCAGTGGTGTTTCTGTCTGGTACAGAACCAAACTACATCTCATCTAGGCTAACTCTCTCCCTAATTAGTTGGGCTATGATCCTCTCTGTAACTTTCATCACCTGATCCAATAATTTAATACCCCTGTAGTTATTTCTATCTAAAGCATCACCTTTCCCCTTTGTAGCAGTTGATTATGATGCTGCTACACCAGTCAGTGGGTATGACTCTTTCATGAACTACCTGATTTACAATGTGGATGACCAGGCGATAACTCACACTGCCCGATATTTTAAGTATCCCAGCAGTGAATCATGATTGGCCAGGTGCTTTCCTTGTCTTCATATCCTTAATTGCTTTATCTGCCTCTGTATTGTCGATTCGGATAGCTGGTCCCTCAATTGGGTCAACCATTGGAAGACTCTCCTCCTCCCATTCATTCTCCATATTCAACAGTCTTTCATAATGGCTTCTCCAAGCCTTTTTCTTTGCAGAATCATTAAACGCAAGGGCACCATCTATGTGGACACATTTTCTCACACACTTTCTTGCAATCCAAAATACAATTTTGTTCCTCACATTACTGAACATTGGCAAACTTCTTTTCTGCCACTCCCTTAGCTATATAAACGTGTTTCTTAGCTTTCCTTTTGGTTATCTGACACATTCTCCTGCTACCTCCACTCTTCCAGGCATTCCAAGCCTGTTTCTTTGCTCTAATGGCCCTGTCTACAGTATTGTTCCACCACCATGTTACCCTAGGTCTGGAAGGGACTTTGCACCAGCAACAGATTTGGCCTGTGGCACTCAGCAAGCTGTCTTGCAGGAATTCCCAGCTGCCTTCTATATCACAGGACTGTAACTCCTCCTCCTTATCACATTTCTCGGTAAGAATATCCCCAAATCTCTGACCATGTGAAGGGTTCCTAATCTTCCAAGTCCTTCTCCAGATTGGCCTGGTTTTTGATATCCTTCAGACCTAGAGTCTAAAAGTCACTAATAACTAGTCTATGTTGGGTGGGGAACATTCTTCACTAGGAAGGGTCTTTGTATTTAAGAGCACCCATGCATCCTGCTGTCTAGTGAGAATGAAATCGATCTGGTTAACTGAGTCACCTGATTGATAGGTTAGCTGGTTCCTGAAGTTGGTGTTGCAGATCAATAGGTTATTTGCATCACAGAAATCCAGGAGCCTAGTTCCCGCTTCATTTCTGGTACCAACTCCATGACCCCTATATGCACCATTGAAGATACCAGATTGTTGTCTTACATGCCCATTAAAATCTCCAGCCATAAAGATGAGATCTTTGTCACTCGTCTTTGAGGTAGCCCACAGAAGGATATAAAAGTGTATGTATATATATATATATTATATATATATATATATGTGTGTGTGTGTGTGTGTATGTATATATAGCTATGGATATATATGTGTGTGTGTGTATATGTATATATAGCTATGGATATATATGTGTGTGTGTGTGTATATGTATATATAGCTATGGATATATATATATATATATATGTGTGTGTGTATATGTATATATAGCTATGGATATATATTTATATGTATGTGTGTATGTATATATGTATGTATATGTGTGTATGCATATGTATATGTGTGTGTATGTACATATATATATATATGTGTGTGTGTGTATGTATATATGTAATTAATTTTTATTTTTCATAACGTAATAACCTTTTTATGTAATAAAATAAACGATTTATAATAGCTTATCTTTATGGCCCTTTTAATTTCTCGTGCTTGTGTACACACGCACTCGCAGCAAAAACCTTTGACTTGTATAATAAAACTGCAGACGTAATGGTTGACAAAGAAAGTAAAAATATAGGACTGCACTATATGAAATTTATCTGTCCTCTCTCACATTCTTTCACTTACTCCTCCACCTTCAATTTTAGATAGCGCGGGAACTCCCTCGACACAAATTAGTTGAACACATGTTAACCTACTCTTTCGTCTCGTGTTAAGTTTAATTCTCTGTAGCCGGGTGTTTCTGTAGACGTTAATTCTCTTGCTTTATGTTTGTCCTTTATTCCGACAGTATTGTGGCGGAGGTGGAGGTGTGGTTTGAGATTGGGTTTAAGTTTTGTGTGAAGCTAATTGAATTTTTTTTTAAAAGAACAACTGTTATTAAACTTAGACTAGTTTTTTTTTTCTCTCTAAAAGTACAGTACTTCAGTCTAGTTTTGGCAGTACTTCAGTCTAGTTTTGGATATATATATATATATCCACGAATATATATATATAATGGAATTTGTATCTTTGTGGTACCAGTGCCGTGGCACACAAGAAAATCATCCGAACGTGGCCGTAGCCAGTACCGCATAGACTGGCCTCCGTGCTTTGGGGACGTAACAAACACCATCCGATCGTGGCCGTCCGCCAGCCTCATCTGGCACCTGTGTCGGTGGCACATAAAAACACCATCCGAGCGTGGCCGTCTGCCAGCCTCGTCTGGCACCTGCCAGCCTCATCTGGCACCTGTGTCGGTGGCACATAAAAACACCATCCGAGCGTGGCCGTCTGCCAGCCTCGTCTGGCACCTGTGTCGGTGGCACATAAAAACACCATCCGAGCGTGGCCGTTCGCCAGCCTCGTCTGGCACCTGTGTCGGTGGCACATAAAATCACCCACTACACTCTCGGAGTGGTTGGCGTTAGGAAGGGCATCCAGCTGTAGAAACACTGCCAGATCTGACTGGCCTGGTGCAGCCTTCGGGCTCCCCAGACCCCAGTTGAACCGTCCAACCCATGCTAGCATGGAAAACGGACGCTAAATGATGATGATGATGATGATGATGATGATGATATATATATATTTCGTGGATCTTTTCGGTTTGAACGGCAGTTTTTTCTAGCAGTGTCATATGAAATTGTCACCCATAATTATGATCCTAGTATCGATCTATTGTATTTCAATCTGTTTTAGGGTTAGGGGTGGGGGGAAGGGTATCTTTTTTTTTCTTCACAAATGTAAATAAACCCAATCTGTTTCTTAAACGAGGGACATATTCATATGGCACAGAATGTTTTCACCTCAGTAGACGTCATTGATTGGTTGAAATTGCAGAAATTGAAGAAAAAAAAACCCCAAATATCTTACAAACTATAGAATTTTTTCAATAAAGCCAAGAGAAAAAGATGTTTTATAAACACATTCTACCAGTATACAAAGTTTAAAAGTGTTTAGTTACGTGGAAATTATTTTTAAAAACTGCCGGTCAGACCTAAAAGATCCTATTTTGCATTTTCTGTTTTATTATTTTTGATGGCTAATAATCAGTTCGTTTCAACTGTGGTGTTTGTAACAAGAAGTACTTTTTGACAAGAGTATTATCCAGTGACCTGAAATATAGTCCAAAAAAAAAAAGTAGGAAAACAATCTCACGTCTAATCTAAACACCATAAATAAATAAAGTGATTAGACGAATAGTTTAACTCACTTAACATAACTTGCACACAACAAACTGTACAGTTTATATAAATGCCATTACTTGGTTGTTTTGGAGGCCGTAGGGGTGGAAGCGTGCTTTATTCAACATTCTATTGAAAACAATGAAACCAAAAGACATGCATTCAATCAGCCTTACATCAAAGTTTTTATGTGACCTTTTCTCCAGGATTTGATCATCCTTCATCAGTACAAGTTCAATCACTGCAATAACGATGATGATGATGATGATGGTGATGGTTGTATATAAGTGATAACTCTAGGCAATAGTTTACATTTATTTCTTCACTAGATTGTTTGAAGAACAGAATCGGTTTTCAGAACTGAATTATAAGCATTGAAGAGAAATGTATGTTTGATAGAGGTGACACCATGCAACTGGTATTCAATGAATGTAGGTTAACTTAATGGGCACATGTGTTGATATTTAAAAAGAGAACATTGGTGTACTTTTTTTTTTGCCTCAGTGTATAAAGTTACATATTAAAGGCATGAGTTTTTTTTTGTATACTTTTGTTTCTTCATGGCCGTGTGGTAAGAAGCTTGTTTCCCAACCACATGGTTCCAGTTTCTGTTCCACTGCATGGGACCTTGGGCAAGTGTCTTCTACTATAGCCTCGAGTTGACCAAAGCCTTGTAAGTGGATTTGGTTGACAGAAACTGAAAGAAGCCTGTCGTATATATATATGTATATATTCGTGTGTTAGTGTCTGTGTTTGACAACCGATCTTGGTGTGTTTTCGTCCCTGTAACTTAACAGTTCGGTAAAAGAGCCCAATATAAGTCCCAGGCTTACAAAGAATCAGTCTAGGGGTTGATTTCTTTGACTAAAAGGCAGTGCTCCAGCATGACCACAGTCAATATAACTAAAACAAGTAATAGAATAAAAGAATTAAATAGTTTCTGCTCTAGGCACAAGGTTAGTTGATGCATCAACCTCAGTGTTTGACTGATATTTGATTGGGCAAAGTTGCTTTTGGTGGAATCTCGACTCAGAACATAAAGAACTTGAATAAATACTGCAAAGTATTTCTTATGATGCTCTGACGATTTAACCAGCTTGCTGCCTTTTTAAAAATGATATATATCTATGTGTGTGTAACACACACACACACTAGGGGGTGCTGAAAAAATCCTGGCTTTGTTAAAAGAAAGTACAGGAGGGTCAGTTAATTATGATTTTATTAAATGTATTCTCCCCTCAGATTCACACACTTATTGCAGCAGTCCTTCAGTTTTTATAAGCCTTGTAAAAGAACTCAGAAGGTTGGGTCTCCAACCGGGTAATACCTTTCATGGCCAGGGTAGGGGAAATGCATGTGCAATAATAGCACTACTCATATGTGAAAATAGTATCCCAGTGTGGGGTCCCACTTGAGCCTTTTGTAGAACTGCTGAATGCCAAAGTATTTTCTGAATCAAAAGACAAAAATCCCAGTCTTTGCAATAAAGTTTTTGCTGCCATAAGATATGAGAATTCACTTGAATTTTGCCAATGTGCTCCACCTTACACAAAAGTAAATGTATGAGTAATACCTTTAAAGCCAGAAATTTTCCAGTACCCTATCATATATATATAAAATTTGATATTCATCTGTATCAATAGTTATCTGTGGATATGTTGAGGTGCTGTCTTTTGGTAAGAGAGTGGTGAACATGCAACCCTAATGTATTATTGAATCAATTGAAACCACATTTAGATGCTTTGTGGGAATAACTACAGATGTATGACCCTTCTTTCTGAGGTGCTACTACTTTTTAACAATCTCTAATGTAAACAGTTATTAGTTTCTGCACCCCCTCTCTTTTTTTTAAGCTGATATGTGAAATGAGAGAAATATGTTAGCATTTACTATATATGGTTTGCTTCCTCTCGTAAAGCAGTCTTTAAGAGGGAAATTTTGGAATGTTTTTCGCGAACTCATACATTTGCTTTTGTGCAAGAAGTTGGAGCACATTGGCAAAATACAAGTGAATTCTCATATCTTATGGCAGCAAAAACTTTATTGCAAAGACTGGGATTTTTGTCTTTTGTTTCAGAAAATACTTTGGCATTCAGCAGTTTTACAAAATACTCAAGTGGGACCCCACACTGGGCTACTATTTTCACATATGGGTAGTGCTATTATTGCACATGCATTTTCCCCTACCCTGGCCATGAAACTGATTATCATGAAGTGGCTCACAACTGCACTGCTACCCCGTAGACATGCTATCTCCTTGTTCTACTTTTACTTCTACCATGGCCATCTCTTTTTTTAGAAATGGCTAGTCTCTTCCTGTTGTCACCCAGATTCTGCCCACCACTCATCCTCTCATTAATTACTATGGCAGTCTTCCTTCTCAGAGACATTAGCCCTCTGGAATTCCATTCTCTGTTCTTACATACATATATGTATTAAGTTGATATTTGAAACATGAATTAACATGAAATTTTGGAGGAAGTTTTTAAAT
Organism: Octopus sinensis; assembly: GCF_006345805.1. Lineage (NCBI taxonomy): Eukaryota > Metazoa > Mollusca > Cephalopoda > Octopoda > Octopodidae > Octopus > Octopus sinensis. Next base: position 79,634,719 of record NC_043006.1, on the reverse strand, counting down.
TAGTTCACTTGAAAACTGGAAATTTGTACCATAAAGCCAGAGGCAATCTCAAGGGGGTTAGTATTAGAGTTAAGCTATTTTGTTACTGTCAAAGAAATTTTTAGTTAACTCTTGTGGAATTTGAACTTATAGCAAAATAATTGTCATTTAAAGATAGGTTTTTGAGTGTAGACTATCATAGAAGTAGTTGGCATTAGTCACAAGTTGGAGTGCACATTTGTTTCTGGACAATTGTGTAAGCTGCTGTAAGAGTTAAGGGTAAAGTTGAAAATTGAATCAGAGCTGGTTACAAGAAGTTCCAAAGTCTGTTTTCTTCTGGAGAAAGAAAATTAATACACTTGTAAGTACAGGTGTGGCTGTATGGTAAGAAGTTTGCTTCCCAACCACATGGTTTCAGGTTCTGTCCCACTGTGTGACACCTTGGGTGAATGTCTTCTTCTATATATCTGTGTGTGTGTGTGTGTGTGTGTATTATTCTCTCCTTATCTTGACATTGCATGATAGTTGTAAATGAGTGTCACTGTTATGCAAGCAATGCTCTTTGTTTCCAATATTCTGTGATATTCTGGCCGCAGGGAAATATTGCCTTACTTGGAAACAGGAAGGGAATCTTGCCATAGACAATCTGCTTCAACAAATTCTGTCTTTTAATGATGTTGAACGAAATACCCATATTTTCAGAGGTGAATTATTTCAACCCCAAAGAATTCCTCTCAACACATGGCTATGATGCTCCCCCACTATTTTGGCTTGTGATCAGAGATGCACATATCGTCAGTCACTAAGGGACATGCTTAACTGGTTATGGTCAAACATCTGACAACCAAATCTGTGGTATTGAGCAGAATATTTGTTGTAGCCCATCTTTTATGCCAAGACAAAACAATGTACATGACAACACATTATTATTATTAGTATTATTATTATTATTGGTGGCAGTGGCGGTGGTCTGGCAGAATCATTAGCATGCAGGGCAAAATACTTAGCAGCATTTCATCTGTCATTACCGTCTGAGTTCAAATTCTGCCGAGGCCTACTTTGTTTTTCATCCTTCCAGGGTTGATAAAATAAGTACCAGTTGAGCACTGGGGTTGATGTAATCAACTTACTTCCCTTCTCATAACTGCTGGCTTTATGCTAAAGTTTGAAACCATTACTATCGGCAGGTTTCACATTGTGGAACTCCTGACATCCATATCTCATAGCAAAGAACATTGGTCACCCTCTTGCTTTCAATTTCTCCTTTAGGTAGCTATACTAATTGTCTGGCTTCGTGGTTCTGTTTGTTATTACCCTCTTCCTTTCTCTCCTGGCTTGTCTCTTACCTTTTCTGACTCTACCATGCTATTCCATCATTATGTCACCCATCACCTGGTAGGTATCTTAATCTATCCACAAACTTTTGTCTGTTGAATTGAAAAGAATCTTTAGGAGTTTATATATATATTTTATATTTCTTAGTATTTATCTTACATTTCTTAATGTTAATCCTAGTTTTGCTCTACTTCTTCAATCCTCTTGCTAATTATTTTATCTTTAGTTTGGCTTTACTGTTTAATACTGCAGATTATCAGCTAGCATTACTCCTCTCTCTCTCTCTACTATTATTTTCCTAAAATAAGATCAGGTGAAACGTTTTTCAGACACTTTTAAAGTTTATAACTGTCTGTCCGTCTCCCTTTCTCACTTTATGTATCTGTGTGTGTGTACTTCAGCTAACTGTAGTAAAATATAACTAAGAATTAATTGTACTTACTGAACCAGACTCCTCCAACACTACTTAATACATAATCTATGAAAAGGATCCATGTTGAGTCAATGAGGTCAAGGACTGGTGAAACTTCAATGTTACTCATCACCTTTCCCATGCAAAAGCAAGTGCATTAGATGTTTGTTTTCAGTTCTTCTTCAGACCGGTCTGTGTGTATCATGTAAAGCTAGAGATGGGAACAATGATTTCCCCTCACAAATACTAATCGGACACTGACAGTGAGTCATTAGCCAGCTTGAGGAGATGTCCTCCTGGGGCTAAAAACAATAGTAGCATCGTCCTCTATGGGACTGCCACATTTAGTTGGTAATTATATTTTACAGTATAGTAAGATAGTTTTGCATTAATAAGCAGATGCCTGCAGTAATTTGACATGAAATTTTAATTGGGTCATTTTAAAATGGGATCTTTGTACCATAGAGCGAAGGGCAGTCTTTGGTGAGTTCATATTAAAAAGTTTGGGCAAATGTTTTCTACTATGGACCTGTGCTGACCAAAGCTTTGTGATTAGATTTGGTTGATGAAAACTGAAAGAAGCTCTTCATATGTATGTGTGTGCTTGTGTGTTTGTTGGTGGTGGTACCACATAAAAAGCACCCAGTACACTGTAAAGTGGTTGGCATTTGGAAGGGCATCCAGCTGTAGAAACAAAGCTAAAGCAGATCATGGAACCTGGTGTGGTTCCTGTCAAGCCGTCCAACCCATGTCAGTAATGAAAATGGATGTTAGATGATGATGATGATGTGTGTACTCTTGTCCTAACATCAGGTGATGGTTGTAAATGCACTTCACTGTCATACAAGCAGTGTTGTCCATTTCCAGTCTTTTGTGGAAAACATGTATGGCCACCAGAAAATATTATCTTGCGTGAAAAAAAGTGAGGGTTGGTGACAGAAAGGGCATCTGGATACAAAACAATCTGCCACAACAAATTCCATTTGACCCATGCAAGCCTGGAAAAGTGAACATTAACTGAAAATTTTATATATTAGGTTCTGTCTGATTTTACCTTTTTAAAATTGAATGAAATTTAATAGTATTTTAGAATGTCTAATGGAATTAAAAATTATTTTTATGTATTTGTGTACATTTAAACTAATTAAATATTATTTTACAGAATAATAGAATTAAAATTTCTTTGATTAAAACCTTTTCTAACATGGAAATATCCAAAGAGCATTTGAGGCACATAATGCTTTATGAGTACAAAAAAGGAAACTCTGCAGCTGAAGCGATTCAAAACATACACTCAGTTTATGGGAAAGAATGCTTGATTGAAAGAACTTGCAGAAGATGGTTTGCAAAATTCAGAAGAGGAGATTTCAGACTTGAAGATGAAGATTGAATAGGACGTCCAGTTGAGTTTGATGATAAGCTCCTTGAGGCATTACTTGAAGAAAATCCTGCATTATCAGTTGAAGAATTGGCAATAAAGCTTAGTTCAAACCATACAACTGTTCATCATCATCTTCAACAGCTTGGAAACGTTCCTAAACTTGGAAAATGGGTGACTCATATGAATTGTCTGAAAGCAACCGCAAATCCCGAGTTGACATCTGCTCTTCTCGCCTTTCTCATAAACTCATTTCACCCTTTTTGGATAGATTTGTGACTGGTGATGAAAAATGGATCGTCATAAATAGTGGCTTGGTAAAAGGGAAAAAGCTCAACCACAACCGAGAAGGGAACTTCATGGGGAAAAGGTTCTTCTTTCTATCTGGTGGGATTGCAAATGAGTAATTCCCTTTGAATTGTTACCACCCACTGCCACAATCAATGCTCAAGTCTACTGTCAGCAATTAGAGCGTTTGAACCAAGCTTTGAAGAAAAAAAGACCCGCTTTAGTGAATCGAAATGGAGTGATGTTTCATCAGGACAATATGCGACTCCACACTGCAAAGATCACATAACAGAAGATGGAAAAGCTTGGTTGGGAAAAAATTCCTCATCCACCTTATTTTCCCGACCTTGCTCCTTCAGACTACCATTTGTTTCGTAGTTTACAGAATTATTTGGGGAACATAACTTTCGCAAGCCAGGAGGAGGTTGAAACTGACATTTCAGAGTCCTTCGCTTTGAAACCAAGAGTTTTACATTGATGGGATTAAAAAGCTTGTAAATAGATGGAAGGAAGTCATAGATAATCAGGGAAAGTACATTGATGATTAAATTTCAATTAAATATAACATTTGATCACTTGTTTTCTTTATTCAAAATTTGGACAGAACTTATGGGATGACCCGATGTGTGTGTGTGTGTGTGTGTGTATTCTTTTATTCTTTTACTTGCCTCAGTCATTTGACTGGGGCCATGCTGGAGCACTGCCATTTGAATATATATATGTCTATGTATGTATCTAAATATAATACGTGACATATATATGTACATATTATATTTAGATAAATTCCTCTATTTACATAATATCCAGGTCTCTTTCATTCTTTTGTTGTCTTATCATTTCTATCACACACACACACATACATACATACACATTTTACTGCTGCTGCGAATGATGTAGGTGTGTGAATATGTATGTATATGTTTGTATATCTATATCTTATCTCTGTTTGTCTATCTATCTATACATATAAAGTGAAATCATTTCCTTGTATAAAGCTTCAACAGAGTGCATTACAAAGATGAATGAATTCAAATACACACTCTCACAAGCACACACATACCCAACGTTAGTGGCTGTGAGATGCTGGACTATTGATCTCTTCACTGTTGCCATTGTTCTGTGTCCTTGAACTAGGCGCTTAGCTGCTTGCTCTAGTTTGCCTGGCTGAACAGAAACTGGATCTGCTTTCTACTTCACATCTAGTTATACAAGCAATTGCTCCAACATGTAAACCATCCCATTCACATAAGCATTAAAAAAAGAAAGAAAAGGAAAAGACTGCTCAAAGACACATAGTTGCTGTTTAGTCTCAGATCAACTTTGACTGAAACTTATGGTTTAAGATGTTCTAGCCTGCACCACCATGTCAAGCATAAATTAGGACTACATTATCTAACGTATCTGCCTTCCATTTTTGAAGACACATAATTTTAGGAAGATTTGGTTGCTGTTTCTAGCAGATTGAGCAAGACTGTTGTGGTTCCCTTGTTGACTTGGAGGAGTCTTGTCTTATAAGTTACCTGGTGACTTCACCAGTGCTGGTGCCATAAAAAAAGCACTCAGTACATTCTGTAAAGTGGTTGGTGTTAAGAAAAGCATCCAGTTGTAGAAAGCATGCCAAAGCAGACAGTTGAGTTTGGCACAGCCTTCTGACTTGCTAGCTCCTGTCAAACTGTCCATCCCATGCCAGCATGGAAAATGGACTTTAAAAAAAAAAATGATGATAAATTGATTCAAAGTCTTTTTAGCATTAATGTAAAATGTTAAGTGAGGTTGGTTGAGCCTTTTAATGTACAGCTTGTCTCCCTTTCTATATATCCCTCTTTGAGTCTTCCAACCTCTTTACCTTAGCTTTCATCTCATATGAAACCCTATCAGCTCCAGTTCATTTCCCTCTTGACTGCTGTGGTTCAGAAATATCAGAATACCTTGTTTACAACCATTCCATGAAGTTGAAAGAAAGGTTGCTCACACATAGGAAGGATTATTATCATATTGTGCCATTTTGGTCATAATGAATATCGGTTTCAAATTTTGGCACAAAGCCAGCAATTTCAAAGGCGTGGCTAAGTCGATTACCATTGATCACTGTACTCATCTGGTACTTATTTTATCAACTCTGAAATGATGAAAGGCAAAGTTGACCTAGGTGACATTTGAACTCTTTAGTACAAGGACATTACTTTAGTAAATGAAGTTGGAAGAAATTCCATAAAGCATTAATTCCAGCACCTTATGGGCATAACGAGTATTGTCTTATCTTTTAATAAATGACAAGCCATATGGTTTCAGCTTCAGTTCCACTGCATGGTACTTTAAGCAAGTGTCTTCTTCTTTAGCCCTTATGAATGAATTTGATAGATGGAAACTGAAATGAAGCCAATCACATACACGTGTGTGTTTATTTTGACATTGTATGCTAATATTTTTTACTACAGGCACAAGGCTTGGGATTATTGGCAGTGAAGGGGCTAGTTGGTCACATTGATCCCACTCAATTGGTACTTATGCTAATTGTAAACAAACATAACCACTGTTCAAACAGTGATATTTATCTGTAATTTTCCATGAAAATATTTAGACTCGGAGAAAATATTATTTTGCTTGGAAACAGGCAAGGGTTGGTAACAGGAACATCATCCAATCATAGAAATTGCATTGACAAATCTTGTCATAGAAAAGCAGATTAAAATAATGATGGTGATCATTGTCATCACAACAAATAGCGAAAATATTATTAAAAACTATATAAAATCAAAATTGTAACCAAATAAAAACGTCTATGTATCATTTAAATGCTAAAAGGAATTTAAAAATCACTGTAGCCTTGTCTATTGTGGTAAGGCAATCATCTCTGATGTTCTCTTGTTGACCTTGTTCTTAAGTTTCAGGTGTAATTACAATAATTAATTTTGATCTCTTAATTCAATATTTTCATTCAAAGTAATGAATATAATTCACTATCCCTAATGGGACATTTAATTAATTTTTAGCTTCCTGGGACAAATTACCCCATTATAGTTCTTAGTGTCCAAAGTGTTAAAGAGAGAGAGAGAGACTCCTGATTGGGTTGGTAATCTATGATAAATCAATTCCCTCTAGATAGGATGTAGTGTCATCTCACAAATTAGTATCCAGAGATTAATTACTAGAATTAGGGTCTAACTTTTAAAAGGGTTGGAATCACTCAGTAGTAATTATTGAACTAGTGCTTCTGAGTTAGTGTTCTGGATGCAGCTACACTGGCTCAGCCAATTATTGGAAAATGTGTAACGAAGGGAATTTTTAATACTTTTAACTCCATGTTTCTGTTGAAATACCTGCTTTTGTTTCAGTTAATTTTGAAAATGGCTTAGAATTTATTGAAATAACTTTGTTATTGAACTAGTGTTTGAAATCTAAATTAATATGGAATTTTGATTAAAGTTTTAATTTAGATTGGTTTAAGCCTTTAGCATTTTATCTGGCCATGTCCTGGCTGAAATATTCCATCTGATTTACGTTAAAACTGACCATATCCAATCTCTCACACTTACCCTACGATGTCATTCTAAAAATATACAAACACACCATTGAAATCTTGAAGCTACAAGATAATACATGATTAATTCAAACCAATGTGAATAAATAAGCATTACATTTGACAAAGAAATATGAATGCTAAAGGGTTAAAACAAGGAATTTGTATCATAGAACTACAGGGTGGTCTTAGGCAGATTGGATTTATTAAGTAAGAATCTGAGGTTATAAAATTAACTTGTTTATTTGTCATTTTCTATTGTAAAAAGTATAGTGATTTTTCTCTTAAGCACAAGGACACTGCTTTAGTAAATGAATATGGTATAGTTAATTGAGACGACTCCAGTTCTATGTTTCTGCGATCATATTGATAATGCTTAATCTAGCATTAAGGTATTTTATGTGATGGAGAAAAGACAGCATTAGTTCAATGAATGTTATTATTTAATTGTTTGACAAGTACAGGAGATAACTCCAGACATGTTTTGGTCCTATTAAACCTCCTTAGCTGAGCACATACTTCTCTGTGCTTTCCAAAGGAGTGTGTGAGAATCACTAAGTAGCTATGTAATAGAGCACATAAGTACATGTGAAAGACCAGCATATTAAGAATAATGAATTAATTAACAAATCACTGATGTTAATTATTCGTAGACACCATAAGCATATTGTATTGTAAATAGTTTGGTGACCTGACCTCCAGCTGCTAAATTTTCATGTTATTGCTGATATTTTGGATAGTGTTCAGATAAAAGAGCACAAAACTATAAAGCTGTTAGAAATGTCCTTGTAAATAATATTAATAGTTTTACCTCCCCAAACCTACATACTAACTCCTCTCTCTCTCTCCTTCCCTGTTTTTACATAATGTGATTGATATTTAAAAGGGCATCTAGCTGCAAAAAGGTTATTTACATTACACATGCTCAACCACATGTGCATGTAACATCGTTCTGCTGTTGTGTTGTTGCTAAGGTGACAGCAGTAGCTGTAGGGTTTTGCTTTCATCTACTTAACTTGTCAAAATTAAAATGAATATAATATATGCCAGTCACAAATCCAAACTTAATGAACTAGAATATTGCTGATCTTCATTTTGGCTGGTATTTAATACGATAGCTCTCAAATTTGTTGGTTAGTTGATTCTGCATGCTGAAATCGAATAACAGCTGTTTGGACAATAACAGCAATAATTTTATTTATCATCACTATCATCATCATCATCATCATCTCCAGTGACAGCAAGCAGTGGCTTGACAGAATCATTTGAGCATTGAACAAAATGCCTTGCAGTATTTCTTTTGGTTCTTTACATTCTGTGTTCTAAGCCAACTTTGCTTTTCATCCCCCAGGTGCCGATAAATAAATAAAATAAAGTATCAGTGAAGTACTAGAATAAAATCAACTACTCTATAAATTCTGGTTTTTATTATTATTATTGAATAAAAAAGCAATGCATGCCATCAAAGTGACACTAGGGTACAAATATATGAAGCCCAATATACCCATCATGACTACCCATCAGATAAGGGTACATCAGAGACATGCATCACAACCATAAGTGCGTGACATGGTGACCTTATATCAAGATAAACAGCACATGACCTTGCAGGTGGAGCTCAGTTAGAATTTTCTTCAGTTTGAGTAGCCTACCCCACTCTAAAGGTATCTGAATGAGGGTTGTTTAAGGATGATGCTTCCGGAGGTGAATTATTTAAACCCCAAAGAATTCCTCTCAACACATGGCTATGATGCTTCCCCACTACTCCTGTGATCAAAGATGTACATATTGTCAGTCACTAAGGGACATGCTCAGTTGGTCATGGTCAAAAAACCGACAAGCAAATGTGTGGCATTGAGCAGAATATTTGCTGTCTCCCATGTTGTTGTTATTATTAGTAGTAGTAGGACGACGAGCTGGCAGAATTGCTAGCGCACCAGATGAAATACTTAGCGGTATTTTGCCCGTCGTTACATTCTGAAGTCAAATTCCGCTGAGATCGACTTTGCCTTTCATCCTTTCAGGGTCGATAAAATAAGCACCAGTTGAACACTGGAGTTGATGAAATCGACTCATCCCCTCCCACTAAAATGGCTTCCCTTGTGGCAAAATTTGAAACCATTATTATTATTAGTAGTATATTAAGGCATTGAGCTGGCAGAATTGTTAGCATGCTGGGCAGATGTTTAGGCATTTTCTCTTGCTCTGGTTGACTTTGCCCTTTGTACTTTTGGGGTTGAGAAAATAGTACCAGTTGAGCACTGGGGCAATGTAATCAACTATCTCTTCTCCTAATATTGTGGGCCTTGTGGCAAGCTGGCGAAATTGTTAGTGCATGAAAAAAAGTGTTTAGCAGCATTTCTTCTGACTATTTAATTAAAGTTTTACTATTAGATAATTATTTTCATTATCCTTATCATTGTCTTATCAGCATCATTATGATGTTTATACTTTTCCATGTGGCTATAGGTCAGATAAAACTGAGGCAGTTTTCCTAATGCCTGATACTCTTCTTGTTGCCATCCATCACTTGTCTCCAAGTGAAATGCTATTTCTTCTTGCCTTTGAACAATGAACACTTCAATGGCTGGATTTGTCTACAGAGCAAAGACTCCATTGTGTACACAACAGCATTTTTTTGACAGATGTTAATCTTATAGGTTTGAAATTTTGGTACTTGGCCAGCAATTTCAAGGAGTGGGTAGTTGATTACATTGACCCCCAGTATTTAACTGGTCCTTATTTTACCCTCACCCCAAAGAATGAAAGGCAAAGTTGACCTTGGTGGCATTTGAACTCAAAACTATATTATCTAATATGTCCTTTCCTTTAGCAAGACAATTAGGTAATTTCAGTGAGATTTGGCTACTATTTTACATTATGAGCTCAGTGGGTAACTGCTATTGAACAAGCACCCAATTTGGTTTCCATCTGTGATTGAAACCATTTTAGTCATGTTAGAAATATCTTCTGTAAAGGATGCAAGAAGTCATGCAGTGTTATTTTCATTCTTATAGATCTGAGGCCCTCTGCTAGAAATCAGTGTATTTGTTCCAGGAATCAATATATGTGTGACAGTAGTAATTATGATAACAATGTTTATCAGTAGCAATTTCGGCAACAGCTAAAAGGACGAATCAACATTGATAAGTCTTCTCAATCTCAGTTTGCTGTTTAGCTACTTAAAAAAGCAAACAAACCAACCACCAACCAACCTACTAAAAGCAAAAATGTGCAATTTCATTTAGACCTGCAGAAACCATTATCTTCAGACAAAGATGTGTTGGTTACATTAGGAAAATTAAAAGATTTAATCTACCTGATAGAATTTTGTATAACTGATATTTAATGCTGCACATTCTGGGTTAAAATTTGTGTGACTAAATCTGACAGACAGACTCATGAGATTTTGTAATCAGTATAAAAGAACTAATCCATAATATTCTGTATTTGCTGCTGCCTACATCTCTGACTTTTGCTTGTTTCTGTCTGTCTGTCTTGTTTGTGTGTATGAGTGTAATATATATATATATGTCAGTTTCTTATTCCTCCAGTCCATATTCTGTTCAGCTGAGGGTCATGGGGGTTCTTATCTTGCAGGTACTTGGCGACCTCACTGGTGCCACGTAAAAGGCTCCCAGTACACTATGTTCAGTGGTTGGTTTTAAGAAGGTATAGAAACCATGCCAAAGCAGACATAGAATTCATAGAACTTGGTGGAGTCCTCTGGTTTGTCTGTTCTTATCAAACTGTTCTACCCATGCCAGCATGGAAAAAAAGGCTGTTAAATGATCATGATATGTATTGGTAGTATGGCTAAGTTCACTTTGAAACCATGTGGTTTAGGGATTGTTCCTTCTGTGGACACTGTCAGCTGGTGTCTTCTTCTATAACCACGAATTGACCAATATTTCATGAATGAAATTTGCTGCACAGAAGTGGATGAAGCCTGTGTATGTGTGAGTTAGTGAGTTTGTGTATATTAATTATAAACAGAAGATAGCATCTCAATCAGTGGTTCTCAACTAGGGTCCATATGACCCTTGAGGGAGGTGTCCATATAAGATTTTGTTAAAGTTAATGAGCAATCAAGTGGTTACTCTTCTACAATACACAAAATAATTTAACAATTATTTAAAATAATTTTTAGTATAATTTAATTGTGACCATTTCTCTCTTCCTTCCTACCTCGCCGTGAAGCTCCAGTAGAGCAAAGGGGTCCATAGGCAAAACAAATGGTTGACAACCACTGACATAAATGCTGTCATTTGTTTGTAGTCTTCTGTAAAAGTGCATCTGGCCCCTTGTTCATTATTCATGGCCACTAAACAGTTCAGTTTTCAAAGGACTGGGGAAAGTATTGCCTTAGACACAGGATGAACTTCCAAGAAAATGTCTAACCCACTTTCACCCTTGTTCACTATTCTCTACATCTATCTCTATCACACTCTTACAAAATTTACCCACCCCACTCTTGTCTTCTGTCCCCCACTGTTTCTTCACTTTATACCTGGAGGGCACACAGATGCCTCATCACCATCTTTACCTCTCTCCCCAGCTCCACCCTACTTATTCCTACCCACATTATATAATGCAAAGTAGTCATGTATCAATTCTACAGCAAGAAGCCTCTGCATAAAGCTGCCTCCCCCCACTCTCTCTACTAAGCTTGTACACTCAGTAAAAGGAGCTCTGTAACCTTATGAGTTGTATGGGCAACCTTGCTAGTACACACATAAACGTGCAAGCTCGCACACACAAAAGCAGCCAATACACTTTGTAAAGTGGTTAGCATCAGGAAGGGCATCCAATTGTATAAACCACCTCAAAGCAGCCATTAGAGCACAATGAAGTCTTCATAGCTTGTTGAGGTTTATAGTAGAATTTGAAGGTGTTGGTAGGGTTTTAAGTGCACCATTAGTTGTTATAACACTGTTTCTAATTTTCTGTATAGTTCTTATTTGATCAAACAATGAAATTTAAGTACACTGCACTTTTGAAGTACTCTCTCTCTTTCTCTCTCCCTCTCCTTCTCCCCCCTCTCTCTAACAACACAAACACACATTTAATTGCACTCAATCTGATAGTATATTTCTTTCATTTTAATTCTATTTTACACAGGCTACCTATGGCAACATCCCAGCTCCCAACAAGATGACGTTTTTGATTGGAGTGTTACAGAATACAAGCGCCTCTGTACCGGTAAGTTTTGTTATTTTGTTCTTTTTTTTTATGAGACGAATCAGCTCTGAAGAACAGAAACCATTATAGTAGCATTAGGAAAAAACTCAGAGAGAAAACAGTATATCCACGGACTAGAGGCTGGGATGTCTCCATTGGTGATTGAATGGCAATCAAGTGATCCTTCTTTGGATGAGGTCCAGAATGTCTGCGTAGAGAAGCAGCATCATTCTAGATGTGCGGGCAGCACTCCACTGTGGACCTCACTTGAGCTTTATTGAGTGTTAATAGCTGGTGAGGACTGGAATATTTTCTGGCCTTGAAGAGAAGTTAAACTTTGTGCAATACGAGAGTGCAAAGTCCAACATGTGACACGGTTGATACACATGTTTACTGTCACTGTCTTCATCTAAGTTCAATAATCATTCACTCTCTCTAAATTGTCTCTTCCATTCACCAATATCATTCCAATTTGCATTCTTGCAAAAAACAATTTTGATCACTTCTTAATTCATTACAACTTTGCTTAAATCTATTCCTTAAATCTATACCTGTTCTGCAGGTATGGTGGGGTTAAGAAGTTAATTTCCTAATCACATGGTTTTTGGTTCAGACTCAGTGCATGGCACTTTAGGCAAGTGTCTTCTACTATAACCCTCGATTGACCAAAGCCTTGTGAGTGATTTTGGTAGTTGAAATTGAAAGAAGCCCATCATATGTATGTATGTGTTTGTTTGTTTGTGTGTATAATGGGTGGATGTGTTTGTATCTCCTTGTCTTGGCAAAGCTTGATAATTGCCAACAAGCATCACTGTTATACAAGTAGTGTCTTTTGTTTCCAGTCTGTGAAGACATGTCCAGCTGTTATATAAAATGTACCTTGTTGAAATATTTATTGTTAATTCCCTTCTTTTTGAATTATTTACCTCAGGCCTAGGATTTAAGGACTCACGGCCTTTATTTTAAAAAGAATAGAAACTATTTTGAGAAAGATTTGGTTTTTGTCGAATGGGTTGAGCTTATTTTATAGAAGTTCCTTTACTAGGTTGGGTTAATTATTAATTGGTAAGCTAGTACTGATGCTAACTAAAAATACAAATATGCAGGGAAGAAGAGAAAAACAGTGTTAATAAAAGTTAAAAAAAAAAAATTTTCTGGTAAGTACATATATATTTCAGTCTGATTTTGACCACATCAGCAAAGTATATTTAGTCCTGAAAGTTGCAGGGATGTAAACACACCAACACCAGTTGTGATATTGTGGCAGGGGACAAACTCAGGCACAAAGACACACGCATTCACATACACATACACACATGGTGGGCTTTCAGTTTCCATCTACCAAATCCATTCACAAGGCTTTGGTCAGCTTGAGGCTATAGCGAAAGACATTTGCCCAGGGTGCCATGCGTTGGTACTGAACCCGGAACCATGTGGTTTGGAAGCAAGCTTCTTAACCACACAGCAATGCCTGTGTCTAAATACAAAAAGAAATTGTTTTGTATACCATTTAGCCCTTTTGTTGACATATTTCTGTTAAAATACACTACTTCAATTAATTTTTAAAATATTAAACTATCATATAACCAGAGGCAGTATCAAATGGGTTAGTGTGAAATGGTTTAAGTACAAATTTGTATATCTGGCAAACTATTGCAATACTGAGTAAATCTGAACTAGTGATTTTAACAAATTCTTTTAATTATAGATAAGAATCTACATTAAGTGCATGGGATTTAATTCCATTATGTTCTTCATTGTCTGTTAGTGTTAAAAATATTTAGTACTCTTCAAGATTATTACATTTAATATTTAACTTTTCAAATTGCTTTATATCAATAATACTTAGTGCTCCTTAAGATTATTACACTTGATATTTAAGTTTTAAAATTGCTTTATATCATTTTGTTTCAATTATAAAATAACTAGACATGTTGGGTTTATTTTATAGAAGCTAAGATGACATAAGTTGTGTGAGTGTAAGTGAAGGAAAGAAGGAAGGACACTTAACAGTTTAGTATTTAAACCGGCCAAAATAGTTAATCTGTTTTATGTTCAAACTGACCAGATCCAGGCTCTCGCACCTACCCTACAATGTTATTCTACATTAAGTAATTACACCATCAATGTCTTGAAGATATGAGATAATGCATGATTAATTCAAATCAATGGGAATCAATAGGCATTATGTTTGATAGAATAATCTGAACACTAAAGGGTTAAGGTAAATTTTTGAGACCTTTAACAACAGATCTTTTTTTCTATTCTTCTTTCCAGAATCGCTCTTTGGCAGCTGTATTATTGCGGAAGCTCTTCACATCCAAATTTGACGATGCCTGGGGTAGCTTAGTGCCTGACTCTCAAATTGCTATCAAAACGTATCTTATGAATATTATCCACCAAGAAGAAAATCCTATTGTGCGCCGGAAAGTATGTGATGCCATTGCTGAACTTGCACGAAACATGTTGGGTAAGAGACACCTTTTACTTCTTCGTTTCATTTCCTGAAAGTTGGGTGTGAAATTATGTGAAAACTACCTTCAAAAGTGCTATATTCTATGGGCCTTTTGTTACAAAATAGTTTGGTTGCTCTGAAGTACAATGACTGGCAAATTTTCTCTGTCTGTAGATGATTACCTGGCATTTCTAATTCTGTTATTTTAGTCATTATCATTGTCCTAATTTCTACATTTTTGTGCTTGCAAGGGTCAAATGGAATTTGTTGAGGCAAAGTTGGGTGCTCTTCCTGTTGGCAATACTCACTTGTTTCCAAGCCAGATAATATTATTTCCCTATAGCCAGACATGTTTATATGGAAAGTTGGAAAAGAACAGAATTGCTTGTATGTTAGTGATATTTGTTTTACAACCATTATACGTTGTCACAACAGGGAAACGCTCTTTTACACACACACACACACGACTGGCGTCTTTCCATTTCTGTCTACCAAATTTGCTCACTTAGAGCTGTAATTAAATACATTCATCCAAGGTGCAGTGCAGATGAATTGAACCTGAAACCATGTGGTTGGGAAGTGAAATTGTTAACTGCACAGCTATGTCCAACCTTGATTAGAACTCTATTTACATCTAACCTGTATTAGAGGAAGATAAATCAACCACAGTATTTGACTGTTATCTGACTTTATCTTTCCTGGGAAGGATTAAGAGACAAAGTCGAACTCTGAGTGTATAATGACTGCAAGTTATTATACACCTAAGACTATAAGTGCAGGTGTGACTATGAACCATTTTAAATACATATGGTGCTCTAAGAACCGTTTTAAATACATATGGTGCTAAAGATATTCATTAAAACATTTATTCAGAAAAATTCCATATAGGTGTGGCCATGGCTCTGTGATTCAAAAGTTCACTTTGCAACCATGTGGTTTCAGGTTCAGTCCCGAGCAGACCAATTCCTTATGAGTGAATTCAGTAGATGGAAACTGTGTGGAAGCCTGTTGTATATGTGTGTGTTTATATATATATCATCATCATCATCATCATCATCGTTTAACGTCCGTTTTCCGCGCTAGCACGGGTTGGACGGTTTCGACCGGGGTCTGGGGAGCTCGGGACTGCCCCAGGCTCCAGTCTAGTCTGGCAGTGTTTCTACAGCTGGATGCCCTTCCTAACGCCAACCACTCCGCGAGTGTAGTGGGTGTTTTTTACGTGCCACCTGCACAGGTGCCAGAGGGGTCTGGCATCGGCCACGTTCGGATGGTGCTTTTTATGGGGGGGTGCAGAAATATAGGGGAGCACCAGTGGAGGGGTGGTTCAGAGGACAGGTACTAGGCAAGTAGAACGTAGGATATCGAGAGAGGGGTAATGCATGGTGAAATAGCGTATTGAAGAGGGGGGTTCGTGGTGGGGGGGGGTGCAGAAATATAGGGGAGCACCAGTGGAGGGGTGGTTCAGAGGGCAGGTTCTAGGCAAGTAGAACGTAGGATATCGAGAGAGGGGTAATGCATGGTGAAATAGCATATTGAAGAGGGGGGTTCAAAGAGTAGACACCTATAATGGTGGTGGGGGGGGTGCAGAAATATAGGGGAGCACCAGTGGAGGGGTGGTTCAGAGGACAGGTTCTAGCAAGTAGAACGTAGGATATCGAGAGAGGGGTAATGCATGGTGAATAGCGTATTGAAGAGGGGGGTTCAAAGAGTAGACACCTATAATGGTGGTGGGGGGGGGTGCAGAATATAGGGGAGCACCAGTGGAGGGGTGGTTCAGAGGACAGGTTCTAGGCAAGTAGAACGTAGGATATCGAGAGAGGGGTAATGCATGGTGAAATAGCGTATTGAAGAGGGGGGTTCAAAGAGTAGACACCTATAATGGTGGTGGGAGAAACGACATCCGTATAGTTGGAGCAAAATAGAGATATCCGTATTGGTGGTGGGGGTGGGCAGGGCGGGCGCGCCGCGAAGAATCGGCAGCCAATTTCTAATCAGCCCTGTAAGGGAGATAGATCTTAAATATCTATAACGATAACTAGTGAATTATACAGAATATGCAAAAACGAGGCGAGGCTGAAATAGTAAACAGAGTGGCGACTAGGGGGATCAGAATAATAATAATTAATAAATAATAATAATAAATAGAGATACGGATGAATTAAAGTTCAAAGATTTCTTATCTTGGGATCACTTCGTTTACGGACAGACTTGGCAAAAGGAATTCGGAATCAAGAATGAGGCAGGTTACTAGCTTAAGTATGCATAGCCATGGCGAGGGGTAGGAAGAGAGGAGTCCAGACAGACGACAATGTAAAAAGAGGGGGAGAGAAGGGAAGAGAAAAACCCCGCGAAGAATCGGCAGCCAATTTCTAATCAGCCCTGTAAGGGAGATAGATCTTAAATATCTATAACGATAACTAGTGAATTATACAGAATATGCAAAAACGAGGCGAGGCTGAAATAGTAAACAGAGTGGCGACTAGGGGGATCAGAATAATAATAATTAATAAATAATAATAATAATAAATAGAGATACGGATGAATTAAAGTTCAAAGATTTCTTATCTTGGGATCACTTCGTTTACGGACAGACTTGGCAATATATATATATATATATCATCATCATCATCATCATCATTTAGCGTCCGTTTTCCATGCTAGCATGGGTTGGACGGTTCTACTGGGCTGGATGCCCTTCCTAACGCCAACCACTCCGTGAGTGTAGTGGGTGCTTTTTACGTGCCAATATATATATAATCATCATCATCTTTAATGTCTGCTTTCCATGCTAGCATGGGTTGGACGGTTTAATTGAGGATTGGCGAGCCAGATGGCTGCACCAGGCTCCAATCTGATCTGGCTGAGTTTCTACAGCTGGATGCCATCCGCTTTGAGAGTGTCTGGGGTGCTTTTACATGCCACCGGCACAAGGGCCAGTCAGGCGGTACTAGTGACACATGTCACCGGCAAAAGTGTTTATAAAGTATGTGTATATGTATATATGTATTAAAAAATGCGCATGGCTCAGTGGTTAGAGCATTGGGCTCACAATCATGAGGTAGTGAGTTCGATTTTTGGACTGGGCCATGTGTTGTGTTTTTGAGCAAGACACTTTATTTTACGTTGCTCCAGTTCACTCAGCTACAGAAATGAGTTGTGACATCACTGGCACCAAGCTGTATCAGTCTTTGCCTTTCCCTTGGATAACATTGGTGGTATGAAGAGCAGAGGTTGGTATGCACGGGCAACTGCTGGTCTTCCATGAACAATCATGCCTAGACTTTCACTTCGCTTGAGACTATATATCATCATCATCATTATCATTGTTTAACGTCCGCTTTCCATGCTAGCATGGGTTGGACGATTTGACTGAGGGCTGGCGAACCAGATGGCTGCACCAGGCTCCAATCTTGATCTGGCAGAGTTTCTACAGTTGGATGCCCTTCCTAACGCCAACCACTCCAAGAGTGTAGTGGGTGCTTTTACATGCCACCGGCAGGGTGTCCAGTCAGGCGGTACTGGCAATGACCTCGCTCGAATCTTTTTACACATGCCACCGGCACAGGTGCCAGTAAGGCGATGCTGGTAACGATCACACACACTATATATATATATATAGTGAGAGAGATGAGAGTGTGTTTGTGTGATTGCCTTCATTTTTGTTTCTCATTGCTTAACCTGTGTAGGTTTGTTTATGTCCTCATAAGTTAGCAGTCCAGCAGAAAGAAACCAATAGATTAAAAGCCAGATTTAAAATAAGTAGTGGGATCAAATTAAGGCATGGTCACAGTCCAATGACTGAAATAATTGAAAAAAAAATACAAGAATATACACATGGGAGAAAATTGAAATTAAATCAATTATAACTGTATTAGATCATTGGTGATGCAGTCGCACCAGAACCCTCCCTGGGATGATATAAGTAACAAGCAATGATAGCCTTAACTTCTTATAGAGATGTAGGGGTACATGACATATGCAGTGTCTTGCAGAACCCATTCAAGATTGAAAAGATCTGATTTTTTTGTTGAAGAGAAAGAGAAAGAAATAAAAGCACCATCTGAACGTGGTCGATGCCAGTGCCATCTGACTGGCTCCTGTGCCGGTGGCATATAAAAAGTACTATCTGAACGTGATTGATGCCAGGGTCACCTGACTGGCTCCTGTGCCGGTGACATGTAAAAAGCACCCACTACATTCTCAAAGTGGTTGGCATTAAGAAGGGCATCCAACTGTAGAAACGTTGTCAGATCAGATTAGAGCCTGGTGTAGCCACTGGCTTTCCAGACCTCAGTCAAACCATTCAACCCATGCTAGCATGGAAAACGGATGTTAAACGACGGTGGCAATGATGATGATGATTGCCCTTAGCTGGATTTAAATTTAGAGGCCCAGAATAAACATTAAAACATTCTATCTACCATGTTAGCTATTTTAGCAAATATCATCCTATAGAAAGTCTGTATTCTGTGTACTGCTATCTGGGTCATAAATATGGAAAATTCATGTAATCCTTTGTCATCAGAAAAATTTCTGAATGATTTACATGAAATGATATTTATGCTTTAGTGCATTGACATAAAAACTGTTAAGTAATTAATCACATGTATATATATTGTTGAGTTGACAATTCTGCTGGGACTACTCCCTCCTCTCTATGCCAACTGCAAGGAGGGATTTTGCAAATTTTGTCATTTGTGTAATGCCAAGACAAAAATTTATGCAGGATGTCATAACAATGGTTAATCCTGTCACAGTGACATCAGCTAGGTTTGCTGACCATTGTCATCATCATCATATTATCATTACTGTCAACATTTTAATTACTGTCACTTTTCCATTTCTGCATGGGTTGGCCAGACATGTTTTCACAGGATATTATTGGAAATGCATGACACTTCGTTATGACTGACAGTCATTTACAACTATCATATGATGTCAAGACTAGAAGACACAAACATGTGCATACCCTCTCACATACACATTTTTACATATACATTCAATGGGCTTCTTTGAGTTTTCATTTACCAAATCCACTTGCAGCGCACTGATTTACCAAGCTATTACAGGAGACACTTGTCCAAGGTTACAAAAACCTGAAACGATGTGGTTGGGAAGCAAATTTTATCACACAGCTATGCCTGCATCTATGATGGAAACAGTTTTTCAGAGACAAAACATAATGGGTGTAATATAAGTTTAAATCTATGACCATGTTAGCCAGTGAGCCAGAAAATAATTATTCAGAGACAATGGATTTCTGTTGGTTTTGATGATGGGAAATTCTATTGTTTGATCAACTGAATTATTTGGTTGTTGAACTGGCACCTAAGTGGTTGAGTATTCCACAGTTACATGTGTGTCATTAGCATTAATCTTCCAGTAGAATCAGCATAACACTGTGTGACAAGGCTGGCACTAACAGTCTTCCATAGAGTTTCCATCAACTTAGTTTCACTTACAAAGCTTCAATCTGCATGAGGCTATGGTGTCCTGCAATAGGCTGAAACTTGGTATCTTTTGATTGCAACTTTAGTGAGTAGATGAGAACCAGTATTTTCAGCTTGATGTAGCCATGTTGTCATGAGAAGTTGTGCAAGGTTACAATGACAACTCAAGCAAATATATTGACCAGAGGCACCTGTGTTTACTGAAGCCTGTTGTGCATTATTGATAATAATTTTACAGAAGAAATATAGTAATTTTATAGTAAATAGATGAATAGAAAATAATTGTCATATCTGTAATGCCTTCTCTCATGCGGTTCTTTCTCTGTTTGATGTGTTTAAACAGGAAATAACGAGTCCTCTTGGTCCCCAAATACAAATAAAATAAGCAAATGCAGTATAGAGTGATGCATGTTTCCAAGCAAAGTAGTATTTTCCCCATTGCCAGGCATTTTTTTTTTCAGAATATTAGAGATGAACGACAACACTGTATGACGGTAACTCTCCTTTACAACTATCATGCTATATCAAGACAAGGTGACACAAACACAGATTTATGCATGCAATCGCATGCTTCCCAACCACGTTTCCTGGTTCCATGAGCATGGCACCTTGAGCAAGTGTCCTTTATGGATCCAGGCCAACCAAAGTCTTGCAAGTGGATTTGGTTGATGGAAACCAGAAGGAGTCTTTTTGTAATTATGTTTCTGTATGTATATATTGTCGTCAGCTTTATCTCATGTCTAAGAACTTAGTTTCTTCTTTGCTGAGTGTTTCCTTTATGGTGATGGCGTTGGTGACTCTGTAGACCAATTCTTGCATAAAAGAGTTGATGACATTGGCTGCATGGTGGAGGATGAGGTTGATTTTGTTGTGCCTTTCTCTCCTGTCATTTGATTTCTTTCTTTTCTCTTCTGGTAGTTTCGAAGTTTTTAGTACCAATAGTGATGGAACACCACCACTTGGTACAGTCTTAGGCTTGTGTTTCCACCCCACTCCTACATCTGCTGTAATTGGGTTAATGTAAGGTCAAAGGTCATCCAGCTATGACTTTCAATTTAAAGATGGGTGTCTAGGATTACGTTATCTATTTTTAAAACTGGAAGTTGTAATTGAGGAGAGTTGACTGCTGCTTCTAGTATGTCACTGGACCATGTTAAGGCTCCCTCATTGGCTGGTCTTCTTATGTAGTTAGATTATTTATCACGACCTCCTCCAAGTTAATTGAACTTAAATCGCTCAATAATATATCAATCAAAAACGTTGATATCTTCAAATATCTTGGATCACACATAGTAGACCCCTAAAAGGACTTTTACACGTGCAAAGCTCTTGCTTGGTTTGCATGTAACAGACTTGATAAGATCTGGCACTTGAACCTTCCACCCATGTTAAAAGTTAAAATATTTAGACCTGGACCTTATCGACTCTCTTAGAAAAACAATTAAGTGGAACGTACACCAACCTGCTCAGAAAGATACAGAACATCAGTTGGAGATCACACCCAACACTTAGTAACATCTATGGAAATCTGATGCCAGTATCCCTCAAGCTAAAGCAGAAATGGCTACAATTTGCTGGCCACTGTCATCAAGCAGAGAAAGAGGTTATGTCATCCCTGTGCTATGGCATCCCTCTGGAAGTGTTTTCTCCAGGAAACTGACAATTCCAGATATAATCTTGCCTGGATATAACTCGGTACTCAGGGCTGGATATTAGAGATCTGACCACAGCAATGCAGGATCGTGTGGTGTGGAAGGGGATTGTCAATGGAGTTCCAACCAACTATAGGTTGGTTGAAGGATGATGATGATTTGCAGAAATAATGCTTTGGACCAACCAGGGTATTTGTACTAAAATTGAGGGCAATACTGATATTACTCCTTTCGTAAGAGGCTCAGAGAATCATAAACAGCAGAATAATTATACAAGATGCACAGAGAAAGGAAAACTCATTAAACAGGTAAGCTAGTGGGGGGCAATTTTAGTTGGGAGTTTTTTTCTTACCTATTAGGTGAACGTCTTGAGTTTCACTCTGAAAGTCAAGACGTTATATGTGAGGAGTGAGGTCTTATTTAATTTCAGTATGCAGTGTGTTTTTTGCTTGGTTGCACATTGCACTGTCTAATTGAAGAGATCAGAGTGTGCATAATTTTTACTGGGAAAACAATATAAATACATTAGTGACTAAATAGTGTTTTTCTATTTATGTAATTCGATGATGAGCACGAGCACCATATGAGCATGATCGTTGACAGAGCGGCTAACCGGCTTTCGTGCATGTGGCACATAAAAGGCACCATTCGAGTGTGATCGTTGCCAGCTTTGCCTTACTGGCACTTGTGCCCCGTGCTAGTAGGGGTGCTAAGAGCACCATCCGAGTGTGATCATTGCCAGAGCGGCTAACTGGCTTCCGTGCCGGTGGCATGTAGGAGGCACCACTGTACAAGTAGGGTGCTAAGAGTACCATCCGAGCGTGATCGTTGCCAGAGCGGCTAACTGGCTTCTGTGCCGGTGGCATGTAGGAGGCACCACTGTACTAGTAGGGTGCTAAGAGTACCATCCGAGTGTGATCGTTGCCAGAGCGGCTAACTGGCTTCTGTGCCGGTGGCATGTAGGAGGCACCACTGTACTAGTAGGGTGCTAAGAGCACCATCCGAGTGTGATCATTGCCAGAGCGGCTAACTGGCTTCCGTGCCGGTGGCATGTAGGAGGCACCACTGTACTAGTAGGGTGCTAAGAGCACCATCCGAGCGTGATTGTTGCCAGAGCAGCTAACTGGCTTCCGTGCCGGTGGCATGTAGGAGGCACCATTCGTGCGGGATCGCTACCAGCATCGCCTTACTGGCACCTGTGCCGTTGGCATGTGTAAAATATTTGAGCGAGGTCATTGCCAGTACCGCCTGACTGGCCCCCATGCCGGTGGCATGTAAAAGCACCCACTACACTCTCAGAGTGGTTGGCGTTAGGAAGGGCATCCAGCTGTAGAAACTCTGCCAGATCAAGACTGGAGCCTGGTGCAGCCATCTGGTTCGCCAACCCACAGTCAAACCGTCCAACCCATGCTAGCATGGAAAGTGGACGTTAAACGACGACGACAGTGATGATGATGTACAATACCATGTGTGTAGCAGAGATGTGGGAAATTGTGTGACTGTAAACCAAGAATTTGGAATTGTTTTGGGTACTAGCTCACTGGGAACTTACTAATCACTCTATGGTACTCACCACTCAGCATCATTGCCCTGAATATTGATTTCTTACATTGACACAAGCCACAACTGTGTAGGATGGTTAGTATGATAAATTGAATTGATTACCATTATTGTATTGGTACTTATTTATTGATCAAAGATAGATGAAAGACAAAGTTGGTTCTCGTGGGAATTTTAGAAACTAATTAAAATCTGTAAGGGCATTCTATTCTTTCTGCCATACTACCACCTTTGATTATGTTAATTATTAAATAATAATAGTAATAATTGAACAGTGCAAAGCAGGTGAGCTAAAGGACATAGGAATATTCACTATGGTTTATATTAGACTACACTGAAGCTTAGATATTTTCTACTTTCATATTATCACTTATGATCTCTTGTTTTATTCCTGTAGGAGATAATTACTTAGATAATGCTTGAGTGAATTGCATAATATTTAACATGGGCTATTTGAAAATCATAGCTTATAGCAATAATCCTTTTGTGATTTATTTCTGAATGGTTCAAACCAAACAAGATTATGAATTAAACAGCAGGTCAATAATGAGTGGCTTTTTTTTATAATTATTTATTCAATATCACCTCATGCAAAGCTTGGATACTTTTAAGGAAAAAGCAGTATGGCATTAATGCCATAAAATCTCTATATGCGTTAATATTCAAGATACCAAAGAAACAATAGTTATAAAATAGGGGAGGAAAAATATTTAAATGAAATAGAATGAGAAGATAATGAAAGAACTGATGAGAAAAGATAATGATGACAATAAAATATACTGTAAATGAGATGATAATCAAGAAACTAATAATGTGAGATTGTCATGATAGAAGAGATAAAAATATTATATTGAAGGAAACTGCCAACATTAGGCAATGTACTTGTTAATCCTGGATTTTAAAAGATCAAGGTTGTGATCTGCAGGAAAACAATGGAAAGAGAATTTATTCTACAGTTCAGTTGTTGTTGTTGTTGTTGTTGTTATTGTTGTTGAGTGAATTTGTGTATGAAACATGCAGCATGTCTGTGAGATATCCTGGAAACCTGATGTGATTCACTGACATTGGCAAACTGAACTCTGATAGTAAATTCCTAGAATGGTGAGATTAGGGAATTATAGACATTTAACCCTTTAGAATTTAAACTGGCCATATCTGGCCCAAATGTTCTATCTGTTTTAGGTTCATATTGATCTGGCCTCTTATACCTCCACAATGTCATTCTAAAAATGATGAATGATATCTTTGAAATCTCAAAAATATGAGGTAAGGCATGATTAATCCTTTAGCATTTAAACCAGCCATATCTAGCCAAAATATTCCATCTGCTTTATGTAAAAACAGGCCAGCTCCAGCCTCTCACACCTACTCTACAATGTTAGTCTAAAAATAAGCAATCACCTCATTGAAATCTCAAAGCTGCAAGAAGATGCAGGATAAATTTAAAACAATGTGAATAAATAACCATTACATTTGGTGATGAAATCTGAATGCACGACTGGTTAATTCAAATCAATGTGAAATATGCATTGTATTTGACAGAGTAATCTGAATGCTAAAGAAGTTATGAAAAAGAATTAGACTTAAGACGTTTTGTTGGAGTCAAAAAAATAAACAAATAAAAGCCCATCATCACCAGCTATACTATGCATTTAGTTTTTGCATTCTGTCAAGATCTTCGAAGGAACTTGCATGTATGTGGGAGCAGAATACCATTTTCCAGTGGATCTAGCTGTTATGGAGATACCATACAGTAACTGGAATTTTTTTTCAATGGAAGAATGAATTCTCAATTCTAGCCACTACTGTGGCAACAGATGTGATGTAGCAGACCCATATGAACTCAAGTGTGAATACAAGATGGTAAGAGTTTATTCAAACAAGGAAACTATATATAATGCTTACTTATTCATGTTGTTTTGAATTAAATCATACATTATCTCACAACTTTTGCTATTTTGATGGTGTGATTGATTATTTTTAAAATGGCATCATAGGTTAGGTGTGAGAGGCTAGATCTGGCTGGTTTGAACAGGCCAGTTTAAATGCTAAAGGGTTAAAATAGAATGAAGATCAGGAATTTCACAATGATAGCGGAAAGATAAACTAGGTTGGTGTCTTGGAAATGTTGGCCAAGAGAGAATGAAATCTTTTACAAATCACTTTAGATGGAATGACACATTAAAGAAAATTCTTTGCTCTGTATACAAGAAACAACCACTATTAAACATTTTTGGTACTAATCTACCAAAAAGAGATAATAATTGCTGGACAAATATTAGGGCTTGTAGTGAGGAAGAGGTGAATTGGATTAGGATTTTGGTCTCTAACATCATGGATGTGAATTGGAGAGTCAATAATTTGGTTTTGGTTTTATGCCACAAAGAAACCATAAAAGTGTTTGCTGTCAGTGTCTGTTTTGTTGGAATGTAAGAGATTTTTGTGGTGGATGTTGACATATCTGGGTGCCTGCTGATGGATAATCCAACAGAATTTTGTCATTTTGGCATGCAGAAGTTTGGTTAGTAGCTGCACTTTCATCATCCCAAGTGAATATGTCAGCTGTAGCATGAAGAAGAGTCTGAGAGAGGTCTGGCTAGTTTGAAAATAAAACAATGTAGAATATTTAGGCTGGAATGTGGCTGGTTTAAAAGCTGAAGGGTAAAGACACTGACAGCTCACATCAGTTTTCCAACCTGGTATTTCTCTGTCATCCTGTGAGGGACAATGACAGCTTCTGCCATCATTTTTAGTGCTGCTAGACTACAATGAACTCAATGGTTTTGGGTTTGTTGATTTAACAGCTGTGATTGGACTTAGTGATAGCATATTACTGTAAGCATAGGACTATAAACCTTGTCTTATATTCTTTAATATGATTCTGTTATTGTGATAAAATTTATAGACCATACAGGTATTTAGGTACCATAGAAATTTTCAACTTGTATTTAATGTATTTAATGCAAATCAGCTACGCTTAACCTTTTCGCTTCCTAAGTTATAACCATGGTTGCATTTGAACTCGGTGCCATAAGCTAGCAAGACACTTAACATTTATTTCTATAGCAGTGTACTTTACCTATACATCATTACTGTTTACAGCTAGGTGACCTAGGTGACATGTAACTGTTTGGCACGTTACAGTGTTGGTAACATAATATAAACTCACTGATTGTTCAGCCAGAGGTTGATACATATCTGCTCAGTTAATTTAAGTGTTTTGTGTCAAAGATTGTTAGATAATTTGACTACTTTTTAATGATTTTTTTAAAGTATTGATTGGTGGTTCGTTTAAGTTTTCCTTTCTCTTAGGTGCAGGTGTCACCATGTAATTAAGAAGTTTGCTTCATAACCACATGGTTTCCACTTTAACCACAGGGCAACCAAAGTCTTGTGAATGGGTTTAGTAGACAGAAACTGAAAGAAGCTGTGTGTGTCTGTATCCCTTGCCTCCCACTCCATGATTGTTATAAATGAATGTCCTTTATTTCTAATATTCCATGAAAATCTGTTTGATCATATTACTTTGCTTAGAAACGGACTGTCAATAGGAAGGGCATTTAGCCATAGAAAATCTGTCTCATTAAACTGTCTGACCCCATGCAAGTTTGGAAAAGTGGACATCAAAATGATGATGATTCTTCTTTTTTAAATTGGATTCAATTATAATTAAAGTACTAGATTATAATTCATCATTATCCTCATCGTTTAACATGTGCTTTCCATGCTGGCATGGGTTGGATAGTTTGACATGGAGCTAGCTAGCATGGAGCTGTTGTCTGTTGTGGCATGGTTTCTTCAGCTGGATGCCCTTCCTAACTGTAGAAATCGTGCCACAGCTGGAGTTTGAACAGTTCCCTGCTTGCCAGCTTCATGTCAAACCATCCAACCCCTACCAGCATGGAAAGTAGACATTAAACGATGATGTTGATTAATTATAATTATAAAAGTGGATGTTAAATGTTGTGATGATGAATTACAATTATAATTATTATTATAATTATAAATAAAAAATTAAGGCACTGAATTTGAAATTAACTAAATCTTAGAGTATTTCATTTTAACAAGGCGGAAACACTTGATTTGTTTAAGATGGAGTGGTTGTGGTGGTGGAGGAAAATAGAGCAGTTTGACAACCATACTTTTTTTTCTTGCTGAAAACACTAGCAAAATAAAGAAAAAAAAATGGAGTTTGTTTCAATTGGGACTTGTGAGTAGCATATAGAGGAACGACTCAACCCACTTGGGAACTCTTAGTTGTTTTCAGTGGCATTTGTTACATCATCTTGAGCTTTATCATTCATTTTAGGTCAGTTTAATTACTTGAAGTTATGTGCTTCACACTGATTAGCTATACCAGTGGTTCTCTACTGGGGACCATATATCCCTGGGGGGTCCATATAAGATTTTGTTGCTAAAATTTATCAGCAATAAAGTGGTTATACTTTTGCAATACACAAAATATTTTACCAATTTTTTAAATACAATTTCTAATATTAAATTATGAAAATATAAATATGATTTTAAAGTAGTTGTATACTGTCAACTTAATGTGACAGCCCCATGAAGGGAATCATACTACTGCTATTTAGCCCTAGGAAGCAGCAATGCTTCCTGTCAGCCTTGACACATTTCCTGTGTCCTTATGTTTGCAAGCATAAAGGACGCAGGAAATGTGTCATGGTCGACAGGAAGCATTGATGCTTCCTAGGGCTAAATAGCAGTAGTATGATTCCCTTCATGGGACTGTCACATTAAGTTGACAGTATACAACTACTTTATCTTACCACTACTGCATAAATTTCTCTGAGATATTTAGAGATGTATTATTTCTAAATATGATTTTCTTAAGCATCAAATGGCTTGGAGGATCCATCCAAGTAAAATAAGAGCCAATGGGGTCCTTAGGTAAAAAATGGTTGTGAAACATAGAGCTAGATGATAACTGTCCTACTTCATTATTGAGTATTTTGCTCTATACAAGCAGCTACATGTAGTTTGACTTACTGTGAAACCATTGACTTAGTAGATTGAAAGTCTTCAGTTTTAGTTACCTGGAAGCTAAGCAGTTAAGACCCTTCCCCACCAGCAAACAATATATAGTTATTGGATTGCCTAAATTGGATCTTGTCCAATGAGAATGAATGAACACAATGCTGTGCTATAGTCATATTAGTCATCATCACCAATGTCCTTTTCATGTCCACTTTTCCATGCTCACCAACATCATCATCATCATCATCATCGTTTAACGTCCGCTTTCCATGCTAGCATGGGTTGGATGGTTCAACTGGGATCTGGGAAGCCAGAAGGCTGCACCAGGCCCAGTCTGATCTGGCAGTGTTCCTACAGCTGGATGCCCTTCCTAACGCCAACTACTCCAAGGAAATGCATTGAAGCAGATTTTCTATGGGCAGATGCCCTTCCTATTGCTGATCTTCACCTGTTTCTAAGTAAGATAATATTTTCCCATGATCAGATGTTTTCATGGAAGATTGGAAAATGAAGGACACTGCTTGTATGCATGTGACACTTGTTTACAGCTGTCTTTCAATGTTAGGACAAGTAAACAGTAAAGCACACATACACATATGATGGGCTTCTTTCAGCTTCTGTCTACTAGATTCCCTCACAAGGTTTTAATCAGCCTCCTGCCTATAGTAGGAGACACTTGCCTGAGGTTCTACGCAGTAGTACTGAACTTGAAGCCATGTGGTTGGGATGCAAAAGTCTTGACCCCACATTTATACCATGCTTTAGTATTGTTAAAATTGTTTGTGTACAAGGCCTGCAGAGCAAGTGTCATGCCTGTGACAAGTTAAAACCAGTTTTAATTCTCTGTTAATGTAGGTCCATTTCACTGACATTGCTAATGCCCTTGGAAAAGACAAGAACATAACTTCCTAATTTCCCCTTCTTTAAAAATATAGGGATTAAAGAGGCAGTAGTCAAAGTGAAACAAGTCATAAAGCATTTATTTGTACTCAGTTCCCAGCAACACATATCTATTGATAGTTCTTTCTGAACCTACATTTTGCTTAGGAGTGGATTTAATGATTTTTCTTTTTTATTCAATAATTTTTATGCAGCTTCTAACAGTTGCATGGTTGTTTTGTATAGTTGACACTCATGTCGTTGATGATTGAAAATGACGAAAATCCACGCTAGATTACCCAGAAACTGATTAAATATGCATGGTGTTTCAAACTTCACATCCTGTTGGGATCAGCTTGAATTTTTCTTGTTATACTTTCTCATGTCATTATAAAAAGCATATACACCATCAATATACCAGATATCGACTCAATGCAATATACACTCACCTCGAAAAAGAGAAATAGCTTTTTTGCTTTGCTTTGTTAAGAGGAATCAATATTATGGTTAAGTTTCCAGTCGGTAACTAACACAAGCAACTACATGCTGTATCTCTTGTGATTATTTTCCTTCTATTGTAATTTGAGTGTGCAAGCATATACAACATGCGCGTATGCACTCCCAAACAATGAATTTGTGTCTCCAATACATTACAATTAAATTGTTTAAATATTTAAAATAAGGCATAGGAGTGGCTGTGTGGTAAGTAGCTTGCTTACCAACCACATGGTTCCGGGTTCAGCCCCACTGTGTGGCACCTTGGGCAAGTGTCTCCTACTATAGCCTCGGGCCAACCAAAGCCTTGTGAGTGGATTTGGTAGACGGAAACTGAAAAAAGCCTGTCGTGTGTGTGTGTGTGTATGTTTCTGTGTCTGTGTTCGTCCCCCCAATATCGCTTGACAACTGATGCTGGTGTGTTTACGTCCCCATAACTTAGCGGTTCAGCAAAACAGACCGATAGAATAAGTACTACGTTTACAAAGAATAAGTCCTGGGGTCGATTTTCTCAACTAAAGGTGGTGCTCCAGCATGGCCGCAGTCAAATGACTGAAACGAGTAAAAGAGTAAGTGTTAGTTTGTTTTTGTTGGCTATTTTCTATGTTCTGTTGCTTAATACTAGCCTCAAATGGTTTTTAAAAAATTATTTGTTTGGTGGGGTATCAGGTGTTGTTATAAATTAGGTCAGCACCTAAAATTGTGTGTGTGTGTGTGTGTGTGATCTTTAGGGAGCTTGCTGGCTCTTTATAAGTAAGTGCTTCCTTGTGGGATAATTAGATATATTTACGGAGGGGAAAAAAGTGGAGGAAAAGAATCCAACTTGTGTGAACTGAAATTTTCCAAATTCTTTTTCATTTGTGTCCATCATCTATTGTGAATATGTATTACTACTTTAAAATGTGTATAGTTTGGCCACCCTTAAGTATTCATGTTAAATATATTTATTATTAATGTAAAATATATATGGGCATTTATATTTAGTAAATATATGTATATGGGTATATATTTATTTGTAAAATAAAAACAGTAAATGTGTGTATATATTTAGTAAATGTAAATATATTAATTAAAATATATTCAATAATTATATGATTCTTCTGCATTACAAATAGTAAAATTAGAACTACAGAAAATTTAGCATAACTCTTGTGTAAGGACAACAAATTTGTGAAGGCATTCTATATTTTTTAGTGGTTGTGCTGCAGCATGGCCACAACTTGTAGGCTGAAACAGGTACAAGAGTATTTGCTCTTTGAAAAGAAGAAAATAACAAAATCTGTGGTTTGAGAATTGAGATTTCTTTGTTTTGGAACAGTGCTCGCCTAAACTGTCTTTGGGCTTCCAGGGCCCGCATCTTATGTGTGATTGGGGCAAAACCATTTTCCTTGACTCTTGTGTTTGTTTGAAATATGCTTGACTTAAGAAGCCATGTTCTCCATGATTTAAGGACGGGGATTTAGCTATGAAAGGGAAACCCAATGGCAGCCTAAGGCTTTTGTGATTAAAGGTTGTCTCCGTGATGTGCATGAGCCGTTTTCATGACAAGCCAAACCCATGACTGTCACTAGAAGTGGCAAGGTATGGGTTTTTTAGATAGAAGGAGCTTACCATAATAGTCTGATGCAGCTGAAAGTGAGGTTGTCTCCAAGGACTCCTTTAACTACCAAGGAGATTATCATTATGGACAGATGGGGGCTTGGCCTAAATCAGTGGAGTTGCTTTTGCTGTAGTTTGTAAGATTCTGTGTGATTAAGACAAAATTGTTTTATATTAAGTTTGTTTGGTCACCTTCACTAGAGCCAGGGACTCATGTTTTGATATCGTAAGGAGATTTAATTACCACAGAGTTCACAGGGAGGAAAGATTGTCTTCCTGCTATGTAAGTAGAAGGAGCTTACATTGGCTGTCTAAGGCTATGAGGAATTTGGGTGTCTCCATACTGTCAAGAGTAGTGGAGGGATTAGAACGGCAGATATGCATACCAACCAGTGATTCTGGATATATTTTCATCATTGTGCATAACCGTTGATAATTTTTACTTGTATACATATAGTCTGCTAGACTAGATTTGAATGGTGTGTTAAACAAAGAAAAGCATGTAACTTCAGAATGCATGTGTATAAATGGTGAGGTGGGGTGGGGCTTATAACTATGTCCATGTTTGTCTTGGGCCAATCAATGCCTTATGAGTGAATTTGGTAGATGCTATATTGAAGTCTGTCATGTGTGTCTCTGTGTGTGTATGTCCTGTTCGTCCATTCCACCACTTGCTCTGTGGGCGATTTGTTTGACTAACACCCTCCTGGGGTGGTGCTCCAGCATAGCTGCAGATTAATGGCTTAAACAAGTTTTTAAAAAAAAGGTATTTAGGTTTGTGGCTTGTCATCTTGTGTGATTTGTTAAATCCCATTCAGATTAAGTGAACAACTGCTCTGAAGACAATAACAAAGTCATGATGAGGAATAACTGCTAGTCTTTTTGAACTGATAGACCAGGTGATTATATATGAGTGGGAAATGTACTGAGCAATTGCACAGGTGCTTTCCTCATTGCTTATTAATGTGGTACATCCAACAGAGCATTACTAACTGAATTAGTAATTCTCTACTCACCACATTTCTCCAATCCCTTCATTCACTGGATTACATACTCTCTCTCTCTCCAGTTTATCTTACTGAATGCAAAATTTCTTGTTGCCAAGAAACAGTAGCCCTTCTAAAATATTAAACCATAACCATTATGTTATTGATAACAGCTCCTCAAATGAGAATTACTTTACATAACAGAACATGTATCTACTACTTCCTCCAGAGATCCATGTCACCTGTATATGGCTGTCTTTGCTGATAATTATTCTTTTATTTTTTTTTGTGTATCTGGTGCACCTGAAATTTTACATCTCTGTCTGTTAGACATCCCTATGCAGTACACCTGTTGTTTTACTACTTATTGTTTGTAGCCATTATATGCACTATCAGATTTCTGTCAATTGCTATCCTACATTTCAAGCAACATGCTAGATGCAAGGTAGAGTATGTCTGTGAATATGTTGTGTCACTCAAATATATGGGATTATAAGCTTTTTAATCTTTGGGACGGACTGACTTTGAAAATAAAATAAAATAAATAAAATATGAAGAATAAAGTCAAAAACAGTTGCATGTAATTGAAATTTCCTGAAGTTTGAGCTCTTTAGATTAAAGCTAATACTTTTCACTTTTCTAGGGAGGAAAAGCATTATTGTGTGTGTTCAGTTTCATGAATAGAATTAAAGAAAGCCACACACATTGTCTGCATGTGTGTGCGTATGTGTGAGTGAATGATCGTTTTCATTTGTGCTTCTCAGGAAATTGCTGAGCTGTGACTGGTGTCATGTTGTCATTTCAGCAAAACATCTGCTGTCCTTGTGCTTTCAAAGATGTGTAGAATAAGAGATCTCTTGCTTGAAAAATAGGTAAGGGTTAGTAACAGGAAAGGCATTCAGCTGTACAGCAATGCTTCACTAATACACATGGTAGCTTGGGAAAATATGAACAGGAACATAAAAATAAATATGTATATATATGTGTGTGTATATGTATATAGATCGTTAGCCACTACACACATTTTTTTTCTCTCCTTGGTTTTTTCTGTGTCCCTTTCTGTAGAAGAGCGTAGGCTCGAAACGTAAAAGACTTTTCTATCCCCAAGCGTTATACTAATACATCTGTTTGTTTTGTACACCACCTGTCTTTGTCTTTTGTTTTTTTTCGTAAACTCTCCTTATATATATATATATATATATGTGTGTGTGTGTGTGTGTGTATACACCACTATGGATTTTCTTTTTTATGTTCACTTTTCTGTGCTTGCTATGGATTTTATTGAAGCCAAGGTAATATTTTACCAGAGCCAGGCATGTTTTTCCCAGAATATTGGAAATGAATGACACTACTTGTATGTCAGTGACACTAATTTACAATTATCACATGATGTCTAGACAAGGATGCATACATACATGCATGCACAGAGAGAGAGAGAGCACTTGTTTCATATATTCTGCTTACCAAATCCACTCACAAGTTTTTGGTCAGCCTAAGGCCATAATAGAAGACATTTGTCTTCAGTACCATACAGTGTAATGGAATCGAAACCATGTTTGGGTGGGAAGCAAACTTCTTAACCATTAGCCACATCTGTGCAAATTTATGTTGTGGGTTTGATTCCAGACTGGGTGTTGCATCATGTTCTTGAGCAAAGCACTTCATTTCATGTTGCTCTGCGATCATTTTGTCATCTGACATGTGGCACATGGTGCACCTGTACAGGTAATGTTGATTTGATGAAGGAGTGAGCTTATGTGTACACAAACATTTGGTCACTATAAACAAACCATCTGTGAGGTTGATCGGCAAAAAATTACCGAACCCTCATACATCATCTAACGATGGGAGAGTCCATGATAATTACCACTAGAAATCACTGTCTCATTGTTAGGTGCATCTCTTCAGGGTTGCCACAACGAACATTAGTACAATAAAAAATAAGTGTGAGGAAATGTTATGGGGGGATAATAGAGTGGATATGAATAGCTACATACCGTACAAGAGGTCAAATGGAAGGAAACCTCATCCAAGCTAATTGGGCACAATTGTTCCAATTGGTATGATTGCTTAAAACTGGCTTGTATTTCTTAGAGGTTGAGGTTTAAATAACTGAATTAGAGATTTAGCTTGTTTCTTAATTTGAATTTCAATGTTCTATTTTACAGATGAGGAGGGTAATATGACTTGGCCAGATATACTGAAATTTCTCTTAGACTGCGCAAGCTCTGAAGATCCTCGACTTAAAGAAAGTGCACTTCACATCTTCAGGTATTTTTATTTTATTTCTTTTCTTTTATTTTTTTTTAACTAGCTAGTATTGATTTTCATCTTGGAGAGAAGATATTGCATTCTCTTTTACTGCAAGTTTTGTAATGTCCTGGGCTGCATGCAACTGCAATTCAAATGGTGGTGTTCTTGGGACTTGAAAGACAGTAACTAAGCACTTTTCTGTGCAAGAAACGAAGTTTAGCCTCATAGTAGTAATAACTTTCTGCAGAAATATTGAGATATTGCCTGGATATACCAGCCATGGCCATGCTGTCTTTCAAGATTTTGATGATGTGATTGTTTATTTCTAAAATGACATTGTAGGGTAGGTGTGAAAGGCTGGTTTGAACATAAAGCAGGTCAAATATTTTGGCTGGATATGGTTGATTTAAATGCTGAAGGGTTAAAAGTGATAGGCTGTGATTTCAAGAGATTTGGTTACTATTTCTAGCAAGTCAAGCAGCTGTGTAGAGGCTTCCACACAGGCTTGGTTGTTTGTCTTCCCAGTCAGGATGAAAATTATTTGGCTCTCAGCCCACCTGTTTTGTACACAAATTATTGGATGGTAGCTTTCCTGAAATTTATTGTGCATGTTGTGAATTCATTTGCCTTACACAATCCTGTTTATCTCTAAATTCATTGAATCATAGCAATTTTCCTGCTAAGTGTATACCAAACCCCCAAAAATTAATATCCTATGATGAGTTTGGTTGACACTCCCTTCCACCTTCATAAAACACACACACCTACTTGTTCTGAATGAAGTCTACTCATCCTACTGAACCATGTGGAAATAAGAAAGGTGTGGTTGCTTGTGGTGTTGCTTGGTGACATCATAACATACTTATTCCTGGCACAAACTATATTGTCTGCTGCACCAATGTATCATGTCAATCCTGTTTTCATGGTGACATTTTCAGTTTGGTTATATTACTTGAAGCTTTCTGCTAGATGAATCAAAGCCCAATCTTCCACCAACTGGCTGTGATTAAGCTACCCGGAAGCAACTTGAGAGCTGTCTTCCTGGATGCTTAACCTTCTTTACATCATATTGGTTACGTATGTGAGTGTTAGTTCTACATGAATTAACTTCACCACAACATACAAAGCCATGCTCTGCCGAGGCACAATTCAGAAGACAAAAAAAAAAAAGTTTCAATAAAAATGTATAAGCTATGATTGTAAGATTTTTAGTAAAGATGGGTATGATTAATTCCAAGACATTATTGGAGAACACGTCGAACATAAAAATACATCACTGAGATGCATATTTGGATATAATACATCAACTCTGTTTTATCATATTTCTGTTGGAATATAGGGTGTTTCTTTCAAATAATTTTTTTTTAAATATAGTAAAATAGCTTCATTTAAGTTAGTAATTGAAACATAAGCATAAAATTTTGATGGATTGTTTCAATATTGACAACTTTAAAAAGCATGAAGTTAATAGTGTAATAGAACCAAAGGCACTCTCAAGTGAGTTGGTAACAAAAGATTTAAGCTGTGTGTCTACGTGTGTGTGCATGTAGAAGTACAAATAGACATGCATATATGAGGGGGTACCGGAAAGTTCCTGGCTTTATGGGTATTGCAAAAGGTCTGGCGGGAGGCCCAACCTTCTGAGCCCTTTTACAGGGCTTAGAGAAACTGAAAAACTGCTGTAATAAGTGTGTGAATCTGAAAGGGGGATATGTTCAATAAAGAAATAATTAAATGGTTCTCTTGTATTTTCTTTTACCCAAAGCCAGGAACTTTTCAGCATCCCTTGTATAATGCTATTTTATTGGTTTCAGTCAAAGAGCTGCAGCCATGTTGAAGCATCTTTTTCAATAGTTGATCCTTATTTTATCAATCTTAGAAAAATATCAAAGCTGACCTGGGTGAAGTTTGAACTCAGAATGGAACCAAATACTCCAAGATATTTTACCTACATGCTCAACAGATTCTGTCATCCACCACAAATATAAATAATACTTTTAAATAATGCCCTATAGTTCAGAATTTTATTTATCTTTAGTAGATAGGAGTAGATAGGCACAGGAGTGGCTGTGTGGTAAGTAGCTTGCTAACCAACCACATGGTTCCGGGTTCAGTCCCACTGCGTGGCATCTTGGGCAAGTGTCTTCTGCTATAGCTCCGGGCTGACCAATGCCTTGTGAGTGGATTTGGTAGACGGAAACTGAAAGAAGCCTGTAGTATATATGTGTATATATATGTGTGTGTATATATGTTTGTGTGTCTGTGTTTGTCCCCCTAGCATTGCTTGACAACCGATGCTGGTGTGTTTACGTCCCCGTCACTTAGCGGTTTGGCAAAAGAGACCGATAGAATAAGTACTGGGCTTACAAAGAATAAGTCCCGGGGTTGATTTGCTCGACTAAAGGCGGTGCTCCAGCATGGCCGCAGTCAAATGACTGAAAAGAGTAAAAGAGAAAAGAGAGAGATTTCATTTAAGTATTTTCATGCATAGTGAAATGGTTGGGAATATCCAGATAAATTGGTGCTTTGTTTCCACTTTTTATTGCTTGGTTTTGTCCACCAAGCTGAAAATAATTACAGGAGACAATATAATGATTTGTTATTCATAATCCTCATCACCATCATTTAACATCTGACTTCCATGCTGGTATGGGTTGAACAGTTTGAGAAGATCTGATCATTTGGAGGGCAGTATTATGCACCAATGTTAACTACTTTTACAGAATGTACTGGGTGATTCTTTATGTTTTTGTGACACCAGCAGTAGTGTTGATTGCCTCAAAGTTAAAGGCCTAAAGTGGTCCCTACAACTGAAGGCAAACAGGAGAGAGTGTGGACTGTGACTCTAGATAGAAAGATGAAAGATGGTGTAAGAAGGAAGGGAAGGATTGAGAATTGAAAAGTTGTGGATTGTGTTAGTGGGAGTGGTAGGGTTATAAATTTAGCTTAGAACTTTTTATATTGTTTTTTTCTTTTCTTTAAAGAATGTTTGTGATTTGGTCTTCTGACTAAACATATATTTCTGAATACCTATTCACTCTCCACGCCCAATATGAAATTTCAGATCATTCTTACATCAGATTTCTTGGCTGTTTTGCTTGGGGAAGTAATTATCTAATTTGCTATTTAATGCTAACTACATTTGGCATTTTCTGGTACATTTGCTCTCTAATCCTACAAGACAAAGTTCTGTTGAATAGTGATGAAATGAGATTCTACTTAAGAAGTGTCTTTGACCAGGTTTCCATTCCAGTTTGCTGTTATTACGTTTTATTTATGTCTTGAGACCACTGAATGTTGTTGTAGTCAGTGAGCTGAAAAGAGAATATTTCAGCCGGTGAGGCGTTTTCCCTCCACTTAATGAATGAAATTGAAATCCTCACTTGTGTCCCAGTGACCTAACAGGTCACTACATATAGCTATATGAATGAATCATATACAAGCAAGCATTGAAGGTTATTGTACTTCTGTGAAGATTATACATGCCTGTCTAGTTAACCTAGACTAATGTGGATCTCTGTTGTTTGTGTGTGCTAAAACAAACATATACACACACATACCTATTTGAGAGAGAGAGAGAAAGAGACTATGTGCATACACACATTGAAAATATGTTTTATTTCCCATGCATATCTATGTTTGAGTGTATGTTGTACAGGTTTGTTCTATTGGCATCTTTTGAACTACGGCTATGCTTGGGTATTGCCTTTAAGAGTGTAGTCTTTTACATGTTTCAGTTTGGTATATATTTCATCCCATCCCAAATTAAAATGTTTACACTGATAAACACACACATGCACATACACACATGTACTCTCTCCACCTACAAAATCCCACTCAAACGATATTGGTGAACAAGAGGTTACAAAGTAAAAAGGACTTTTCTAGGGAGCTGTGCAGTGGTATTTATCTCACACGGTGTCTGAGAAATAAATTTGATGGCATGCCATTTTTATCCTTTGTTTCAGTTATTGAATTATGGCCATGCTGGAGCACTGCCTTGAAGGTTTTAGTTAAACAAACCACGCCCCGTAGTTATTCTGTCTGTCTCTTTTGCTAAACTGTAAAGTTACAAGGAAGTAAATTGAACTCACGTTGGCCATCAAGTGGTGGTGGGACACCCACCCACCCACCCACCTGTACCTCTACCTTTCACTTTCTGTCGACCAAATCCATTTGCAAGGATTTGATTGGCCTGGGGCTATAGCAAAAATGCCTGTCTGAGGTGCCATGCAGTGAGACTGAACCCAAGGCTACATGCTTGGGAAGCAGGCTTCTCAACCATGCAGCCATGCATGCACTTATATATACATATGTATATCATATACATGCACATATATAGATAGAAGAAATGTTATATTTTTTTAATTACTCATTAAATCATTTGCTGTGGTCAGCAGTTTTTTTTTACAAGGCTCAACCATTCTTCCTGCCAAAAGAAAAAAAAAACTCTATAACTATCACTAGTCATCAGGTTTTATTTTTGTACATTCTATTTATCAAAGGATCAAGTTCTGCTACATAGGTGTGTAATTACAGATATGGTATGTACTTGAACAAAGTGCAAGACTCCACTTTACTTCAGTTGGTTTGGTATACTCAACGCATGGTCTACAATAGACATTCTGAATGGTATTAACTGGAGTTGATCAAAAGTAACCTATGAGCTGTACTCTCTTTTACTCTTTTACTTGTTTCAGTCATTTGACTGTGGCCATGCTGGAGCACCACCTTTAGTTGAGCAAATCGTCCCCAGGACTTATTCTCTTTTGCCGAACCACTAAGTTACGGGGACGTAAACACACCAGCATCGGTTGTCAAGTGATGTTGGGGACAAAGACACACAAACATATACACACGTGTGTGTATATATATATATATATATATATATATATATATATATATGCACACACACACACACATACATACATATATACGATGGGCTTCTTTCAGTTTCTGTCTACCAAATCCACTCTTATGGCTTTGGTTGGCCTGAGGCTATAGTAGAAGACACTTGCCCAAGGTGCCATGCAGTGGGACTGAACCCGCAACCATGTGGTTCATAATCAAGCTACTTACCACACAGCCACTCCTACACCTATAAATGAAATCAGTCTTCACCTATTTATCTCCTAACATATCCAAGCTACATGGAAGAAACTTTATTTTTTCCCCCATTTCAGTCTTTAGACTGAGGCTATGCTGGAGAAGTGCCTTGAAGAGCTTTTAGTTGAATGTATCGACCCCAGTACCCATTCTTTTAAAGCCAGATACCTATTCTATCAGCTTCTTTTGTCAAACTGCCAAGTTATGGGGACAGGAACACACTACCACTAGCTCTCAGGCAGTGAAATGGGGGCAAACACAGACACAAAGGCACACACACACACACACACACACACACATGCGTGCTTACCTTTCAGTTTCTGCCTACCGGATCTACTCACAATGCTTTGGTCTATAATAGGCTATAGTTAAAAACACTTGCCCAAGGTACCACAGAGTAGGACAGAACCCCGAACTGTGTGATGGGGAAGCAAACTTCTTACCGCAAAGCCATGCCTGTGCCTATGTGTAACATATCTTTATATATAAAAGTGAAGTTGTGTGTCTGTCTTCTACGATTTAGATTCCTAACTACTCCCACATTTTGCGGTGCAGTTTAACCAAAACCGGGTATCTTATAGTCGTGATTCATATCGAGCCCTTCTGGGTATTAGCGCGCGTCTACGATGAGTCTACGATTAAAAAAAAATTTACCATAATTTTTTCCCCCATTTTTAATGCATTTTTTCGCTATTATATAAGGGAAATAACTCTCTAAAAATGTCTATGAAGAGTCAATGATTTAAAAAAAAATTTACCATAATTTTTTCCCCCATTTTTAATGCATTTTTTTTGCTATTTTTTGGCTATAACTCTCTAAAAATGCTTATATAGTTATTTCTCTTACAAACCTGAGCAACGCCAGGCGATACTGCTAGTTTACAAATAAAGCATGAAAATTGTACTTGTAAATGAAGCATAGAAGTTGCCTCATCTTTGTCGTTCAGATAGTGAATTGTTGCAGTCATTAAGATCTGCCTCATTTTATTTATTCAGGCTCTCTGTTTCTTAGGTTCAAATAATTTCAAGGTCACTATTATATTTTATTCTTTTTGGGGTGAGTAAAATAAAATACCAGCCCAGGTCAACAGATTGGCTAAGTTATTGCTTGTGCATCGGACAAAGTGCCTTGTGGTATTTTTTTCTGGTTCTCTTTCTTCTGAGTTCTTGATTCACTACCCAGTAAAAGTAGGCACACGAAGATTCCCTGGTCCTCCAATATCTTTAGTGGAGTTCACTCTATTTCAAACAGTTCAGTCAGGTCTCTGGTTTGAGGATAACTTCCTCCCTTCTATCAGTTTCAAAGCTGCCACCACAACCACGACCACCACCAAAAAATGGTGGTGGTGGGGTCACGGAGCCTCTTTGTGACAAGTAATAAAAAAGCAAAAAAATATAAAACAGCACAAGTAGACAATATATTTATGTTTCAAATTTTGGCTCAAGGCCAGCAATTTCAAGGGAGGGGTTAAGTCGATTACATTGACCGCATGGCTCAACTGGTACTTATTTTATTGACCCCTCCCCCTCCCCAAAAGAACTAAAGGCAAAGTGGACCTTGGTAGAATTTGAACTCAAAATGTAAAGATGGACAAAATGCTGCTGCATTTTACCTGCTATGCTAATGATTCTGCCAGTTTGTTTTACACACATGCATACATACATACATATGTACGTACATATCATCATCATCATCGTTTAGCGTCCGCTTTCCATGCTAGCATGGGTTGGACGGTTCAACTGGGGTCTGGGAAGCCAGAAGGCTGCACCAGGCCCAGTCTGATCTGGCAATGTTTCTACGGCTGGATGCCCTTCCTAACGCCAACCACTCCGTGAGTGTAGTGGGTGCTTTTTACGTGCCAGACGAGTCTGGTAAACGGCCACGATTGGATGGTGCTTTTTACGTGCCACCGGCATGATGTATATATATCTTTTTTTTATTCTTTTTACTTGTTTCG
This sequence comes from Octopus sinensis, assembly GCF_006345805.1. Classification (NCBI taxonomy): domain Eukaryota; kingdom Metazoa; phylum Mollusca; class Cephalopoda; order Octopoda; family Octopodidae; genus Octopus; species Octopus sinensis. The sequence continues at coordinate 79,593,238 of NC_043006.1, read as the reverse complement.
GTCATTTGACTGTGGCTATGCTGGAGCGATGATTATATATATATATATATACACAACAGGCTTCTTTCAGTTTCTGTCTACCAAATCCACCCAAAAGGGTTTGGTCAGCCTAAGGCTATAGTAGAAGACACTTGCCCAAGGTGCCGTGCAGTGGGACTAAACTCAGAACCATGTGGCTGGTAAGCAGGCTACTTACCACACAGCCACACCTGCGCCTATACATATATATATATATATATATATAACGGGAAGCTTTACGAAAATAAACAAAAGACAAAGGCATGTGGAGTACAAACAAACAATTGTATTAGTATGGCGCTCAGGAATATAAATAAAACAAGTCTTTTTACGTTTCGAGCCTACGCTCTTCAACAGAAAGATACACAGAAAAGAAACATGGAGAGAAACAAGGAGAGAAAAAAAATGCGTGCAGGAGCTAACGATTCAACAAACACTTGTAAGTTCAGTAGATTACAATCGTTAGTGTTGAATAGCTAACTGAATCTTGTTTTTCTTTTTAGCAACATTGCAACATGAAATGGAATACTAAGATAACAAATAGCTTTGCTAGCAACAACAACTGTATTGATTTTGAACGCTTTTGATCTGGATCTCCCTCCACCCCAACAAAAATCAATATTGATTTCTTTTTAGCCAATAACTCGAATGAGTGAGGTGTACCAATCAGTTGTATCAGGTGAATGATATTGGAAATGTATTTCAAGCTAACCACAGTGAACTGAGTCAGTGGTATGGTGGTTTACCAGTTAAACCGGGAATTTCATTTTACAAGACTGGCATTGTTATATATGTCGCTTAGGGCTGTGTGGTAAGCAGCTTGCTTACCAACCACATGGTTCTGGGTTCAGTCCCACTGCGTGGGCACCTTGGTGGGAGGCAAGTGCCTTCTACTATAGCCTCAGGGCGACCAAAGCCTTGTGCGTGGGTTTGGCAAACAGAAACTGAAAGAAGCCTGTCGTGTGTGTGTGTGTGTGTGTGTGTGTGTATATATATATATATATATATATATTGGGCTGAAATTTACAGAAAAACAAAACACGAAGACAGGTGTATGAACAGCAAGCAGGTGTATTAGTTTGACACCCGGGAAAGTGAGAAAGTCTTTTACATTTTGAGCCTGTGCTCTTCAATATATATGTGTGTGTGTGTCCCCACTATTGTTTGACAACTGGCGTTGGTGTGTTCCCGTCCCCATAACTTAGTGGTTCGGCAGAAGAGACCTATAGAATAAGTACTAGGCTTACAAAGAATAAGTCCTGGGGTCGATTTGTTTGACGAAAGGCGGTGCTCCAGCATGGCCGCTGTCGGATGACTGAAACGAATAAAAGAATATACAGTTATTAATGTTTGCTGATCCAATTTACTTGTCTAGAAACAGATAGTGATGTATAATTAAGGAGTTCTCTCAACGACAAAGCCTGATGCATACTGGCATGCTATCCATTTTGAGGTGGAGACATTCCTTGACTGCATAGTTAAGTTGAAAACTTGGATGTGCTCTTATGATTCTCTATAGGAGTGCTGTGTAATAGCCTAACAAATCATTAACAGATCAGCATTGTATCGTAGTAAGTTAAAAGATAGGATACACTCTGATATGATTATTAATAAGTGGCGGTGGCGGTGGCGGCAGCTACTAAAAAACAGAAAATATTTCACATAATTGTCTTTACTGTAACAATAACAGTGATGATTATGGTGTGAAGGCACATGGCTCAGTGGTTAGAGTGTCGAGCTTATGATTGTGAGGTTGTGAGCTCGAATCCCGGACTGGGCTGCGTGTTGTGTTCTTCAGCAAGACACTTTATTTCACGTTGCTCCAGTTTACTCAGTAGTAGAAATGAGTTGCGACGTCACAGGTGCCAAGCTGTATCGGCCCCTTTGCCTTTCCCTTGGATAACACTGGTGGTGTGGAGAGGGGAGGCTGGTATGCATGGGCGACTGCTGGTCTTCCATAAAAAATAACCTTGCCCAGAAGGTAACTTTCTAGGTGCAAGCCCATGGTCAGTGTCTGACCGAAGGGGGTCTCAGATGATTATGGTGGCCGTATTGGTAGTGAATGTTGTTGTAACATTGTTAAATATTTATTTTTCGTTGTTGCCATAAGTCGGACAAGTTGATGATGGATGGTTCCCAGGCCATTCCTAATCATGCAAAGCTTGTGAGCATTCTGGTCATGATCACTGAGATTTTTCAGGCATTGTTCATCTCAGACCATAATGTCCAATAGCCAACCCCACTTAAAAAAAAAAATGTTTTGTGAAAGATTTGGTTGTTACTTCTAGCTGGTCTGATGAGCATGTAAAAACAGAGTTTGGTAAAGTAGCTAAAATGCTTTTTTCTTGCAGGCCAGATGGGAAATGTTTATATATCTTTACCTTCTAGCATTCTGATAACTCTTGTCAAATGTGATGCTTATTTATTCACATTGTCTTGAATTAATTTGGCATTATCTTATAGCTTTGAGATTTTGATTATTTGGTTGTTTAGAATGACATTGTAGGGTAGATGTGAGAAGCCTGATCTGGCTGGTTTGAACATAAAACAGATAGAATATTTGGGCCTGATATGGCTGGTTTAAATTCATCGTCGTCGTCGTTTAATGTCTGCTTTCCATGCTGGCAAGGGTTGGACGGTTTGACTGAGGGCTGGCAAGCCAGAAGGCTGCACCAAGTCCCTATCTGATCTGCCAAAGTTTCTACAGCTGGATGTTTTTCCTAAAGGATTAATGTGAAACAATTATCCATCTGAAGCCACTGCCAAAAAAGCATGACTTTTTGCTCTATTTTTTGATACTGGGTTTTATTATTCGTTACCCAAAGATGGGTAAGAAAAACATGGATTTCGCAAATTTTTGTATGCAGCATCACTGATGCAATAAATTTAGCAGGCCTGTTGACCCTTGCCATAGAGGTTTCCTCACTAGTTAGACAGGCCTTCAGTATATCATATTACCCTGTGTCATGTGTCATCTTGTTTATGTGGTCCCCATCACCCTAAGACCTGAGGCCTCACCACTTATTTTTTATCTTTCACTCTTAGCATTCAATATGCTTCCACTACCAAATAAGTGTTTTTCATTCTCATCTTTTAGCAGCTGTCCTCCATGCTGGCATGGGCTGACAGGATCTAACAAGTTGGAGGACTATGTAGTACTCCAATGTCTGCACAGCATACCGTAAAAACCCATGTAATTTCTGCACTTTTTTTTTGCAAAAATAAAATAAACTTTAGTGGGTGTGTGAATTACATGAGTAGATCATTTCCAGGATTTTTTTGGAAAAAGATGTACAAAACGTAGACTTTCGTACCAGAAGCTGACCCATTTCATGTCAGAATAAGTTTTCGCAGGAAAAAATAATGGCTTAAATATAATGAAGTTGACTTTTATTTTTTGTGCTAGATGATATAATGCTTACTTTTTCTATATGAACTTACTAAAACCATTAAATGGTTAATTACTTTTTGAAGTCTAACATTCATGCTAGTAAACATAGTCTGAGTCATATTTTACATTGCTTGGAGTTTCTACCTATCATAGTGGAGCACCATTGACATATATAGTGATATGGATAATCTTGATTGTATGTTTTTATTTTTGTATGTTTATTACCAGGCGCAGTTTTAAGTTTGTCATACTGTTTATGCCAATTTCAAACATTGGCTTCGTTAACATTAAAATACCTTCCTGCAGCTCAATTGCCATGTTCAAATGCATATTCAACATATTTAATTTCTCCTTCGCAGTAAACGATTCATAAGTTCTACCCATACTAACAATAATGGTAATGACATATTTTAAAGTTTGCTTGACATTTTGTAAGTGTGTAAGGGATTAAAATTTTGATACTCTGTATCAAAGGTTCCGACAAGAATAGGTGGAAAATAATTCTGTTTACATAATCAGCTTGATCGGTCACCCTCCTCTGTCAGTTGAGTAAAGTGTCATCCAAGCTGGTGTTTATTGGTAATCCATCTTAATTTGCAACACCTGTGCGTATTTATCAGCTTTGTTTTTGTTGGTGATTCTTATCAACAACTTTTCCTGGGATCGTGATTTGAGAAGACATACAGCAGTATGCTAAAGATAGGACATAATCTCTTGTAGGCAAGAAATGTAAAATAAAGTTTATTATAAACAACATAAACACTTTGTAATTTAATAGCTTTCAATGTGATACCCATTAAACAGAAATTATTTTTATTTAATGAAAATTTAATAAAATCTAATCATAAGTAAGTGAAGTTATGCTAAATACAACTAAATTGAAAACCTTTTTTTCCTGGCTATATCGGCAATTCTGAAAACTTTTGGGTGTGAATTTTACATGATTAGCTTTTTTTTAACAAATTTTATCCTGAAAATCACCTGCGCAAATTACATGGGATTTTTATGGTAATCACTGCTACTGCACACATGGGGAGATATCTTTAACACTCAGTCCGCTTCTGCTCTGCTTTCTATTTAAGTTGAGGTTGCATATTATTTATTATATATTCTAGTTTAGGTTTTATTTCTAAATGTAAATATTTGACTTCTATTTCAGCTCTGTTCCTGGAGTTTTTGGTGTTGCCCAAAATCAGCATTTGGATACCATTAAAAGAATGTTGGGGGTGTGTTTACAAGACAAAGCAATTGATGTGAGTCAAGTTTTTTTTTTTTTTTATAATTTAAAATTTCTTTTATTTTCTTTTGCCAATTTGATTAATCCAAACTTCAATCCTTTTGTTATCATATTTCTGTTAAAATAAACTTTTTTTTTTTCAAATAAAGTTTAAGATAATGAAGAATTTAGTAAAATAATTGTTATTATTAAGCTGGTGTTTGGTTTTACAAACTAACAGGAAATCTTTTATTGGAGTTTTTAATTTAGACCACTTTAACCCTTTAGTATTTAAACCGGCCATATCCGGCCAAAATAGTTAATCTGTTTTATGTTCAAACTGACCAGATCCAGGCTCTCACACCTACCCCACAATGTTATTCTATATTAAGTAATTACACCATCAAGATCTTGAAGATATGAGATAATGCATGATTAATTCAAATCAATGGGAATCAATAAGCATTATGTTTGATAGAATAATCTGAACACTAAAGGGTTAAAATAGTAAGTTTGTATTATGGAATCAGAGATGGTCTTGGATGGGTTAGCACCAAAATGTTAAATGACTTGGCACTAAGCCCCTACCAAACCATGGTATGCACTTTAAAAGACATTGTGTCAGTTTGTGATTCAAGAATAGCCCTTTTGTTGTAATGTTTCTGTTGAAATATAATGCCTTTGTTTCAATTAATTATGAAAATAATGAAGAGTTTTGTAAAATAACTTAGCCATTATTCAGGTGGTATTTGGATCATAAATTGAAATAGCATTTAGATAAAAAAATTTAAATTTAGATCACTGTAAAACTGGAAGTTCATATCTCAGCAGTCTCAGGTGGGTTGGTATCAAAAGGCAGTGTGCTGTCAGTTGGAGTGCATTCATCTTTTATAATTAATACCCAATTCAGTCTTCTCAGACTTTTTTTAACCCTTTAGCGTTCAGATTATTCAATCAAACATAATGCTTATTGATTCCCATTGGTTTGAATTAATCATGCATTATCTCATATCTTCAAGAGCTTGATGGTGTAATTACTTAATGTAGAATAACATTGTAGAGTAGGTGTGAGAGCCTGGACCCGGTAAGTTTGAACATAAAACAGATTAACTATTTTGGCCGGATATGGCCAGTTTAAATATTAAAGGGTTAAACTATCACCCCCACTTCTTTTACTAGCACTTTAACAACACCTTCCTTACTACAATTGAAAACTCTTTCTCTCCATTTTAAATATCAGGTTTAGTTTCAAGTAGCAGTCTGCCATGGGTGACTGCTAACCACAAAACCACTCTCAGTAAATATTTGGTACATCAGTGCTTGATTATTGGCCCTGCCTTTAGCATGTGGCTTTGGCCAAACTAAGTCATGTACTTTTTGTGCTGTGGTTCATGTATATATCACCATAGTCCCCAGAGCCCATATAAAATTTTTCCATTGCCCTGCAGGGAGCAGTACCAATTACTTTAAGAAGCACTGGTCTTAATCATTTGAAGTTTCATTGTTGTATTAACTATCTAAAAAAAATTTCAACACCAAATCCTTTCTCTTTTTTTCTGTTTCTTCACACTTGATTTTTTACTATTTACTCATTTGTATTTCATTAGGTTCGGTATGAAGCTGTTCACGCTACAACTGCATTTATAATAGCAAATGAAAAACAGTTAAATGTTCTGAACCACTTCAGAGAACTTCTTCCTGGTATTATAAATGTAAGTTATTGGTAAATCTTTTAATTTGTCGACTTTCTGATTTCGTTTCAGGAATTTCAATTAAAGAGTAGCATTTTTTTTTTCTATGTTAGTTTTCAATCATATATTTAGATTATATACATTATCATTATATATATATATGATGAACTCTGTTGCATATGTGTGTTTGTGTGTCCTTGTCTTAATATTGTGCACTTATTGTAAAACAAGTGGTATCCATTGTTTTAGTTTTCTATGAGAAATGATCTGGAAATAGGTGGGGTCAATGACAGGAAAGGCATCTAACTGTAGAAAATCTACAGCTAGATGCCTTTCCTCAATGAATTCTGCATGGAAAAATGGTTGTTAAAAACGTTACTTATTTGTAACGAGTAAAATTCTGAACGCAAAAAATGTAATACCTTCATTACCTGAAATTAAACTATATCCACCTGCCAATCAAACAAGTATGTTAACCAAAACAAGAGTGGTTGGGGTTTGTGTGTCCATGTATATATGTATATGTGTGTATTCAATGAGGGATGTTTTTTTTTTTTTTCTATAGGGAGTAGCAGAAAGTGTAAATTCCGACCATGAGGACTGCCTTGTTAAATGCCTGATTGAACTAGCTGACAATGTACCCAAATTCCTGCGAAGTCATTTAGAATTAATACTGCCATTTTGTATGAAGGTAATTATTGAAATTTTTCATTATCATTTATTTTATTTACCTTTGTGTATGTTCTTTTCAATTTTGCTTATCCTGATCTAACTTTGTCCTTTTAAGTTTGCATGTATATTTTGCTTTCAACTCTGATTTGAAAATTGTGAGATGATAATTATGAAATTAATATTTAGGTTTACCAGTGGTTCAGTTTGATTTCTTGACAATATGGTTTCAGGTTCAATCCCACTCTGTGGCCCCTTGGGTAAAAGCTTTCTACAATAGCTCTGGGCTGACCAAAACCTTGTGAGTTGATTTAATAGATGAAAAATGAAAGAGATACCTGTTGTGTGTGTGTGTGTATGTACGTGTTTGCATGTTGTGTACCCTTGTCAGGGCATGATTGTTACAAGCAAATGTCATCATACTGTCAAATGCTATCCATTTCTAGGCATCTGAGGAAAATATCTGGAAGAAATATTACCTTGCTTGGCACTAGGTGAGGGTTAGCGACAGGAAAGGACAGATAAAGGGATTAAGTCGATTACATCAACCTCCAGTACGTAACTGGTACTTATTTAATCGACCCTGAAAGGATGAAAGGCAAAGTCAACCTCGGCAGAATTTGAACTCAGAACGTAGCAGCAGACGAAATACTGCTAAGCATTTCGCCCAGTATGCTAACATTTCTGCCAGCTCGCCACCTGGCATTTTGCCAGACATGCTAACGATTCTGCCAGCTAGCTTATAAATCACAGTTATTGCATTAAAGTTTTCATTATTTTCAAAATTAATTGAAACAAAGACAGTGTTTTACAACAGAAACACGGCAACGAAAGAGTTAAATAATATTTATAAGATTTGATTTCCCCAAAAAGCAAAGAGGAGCAAATAAATGTCATTGTTCAAGCATGATAAGGAAACTAAATGTCACAGCTTCAAGTGGGAATGGAGGTGAACAACCGAGAAAACGAAGAAGAAAATGTTTCAGAATTTCTCAGTTGTGTTTGATTTCTTCCATGATTTTATTCAGATGATGAATTTTGTTTGTGTGTTAACCCTTCATCATTCAGATTATTCTGTCAAAATGCAATACTTATTTAATTCACTTTGCTTTGAATTAATCATGCATTATCTTATGGCTGCAAGATATCAATGACATACTCTTTTACTTGTTTCAGTCATTTGAATGTGGCCATGCTGGAGCACTGCCTTTTAGTCGAGCAAAATGACCCCAGGACCTATTCTTTGTATGCCTAGTACTTATTCTATCGGTCTCCTTCGCCAAACAGCTAAGTTACAGGGACGTAAACACACCAGCATCGGTTGTCAAGCGATGTTGGGGGACAAACACACAAACATATACACACACATACATATATATATATATATACACATATATATGATGGGCTTCTCCCAGCCTCTGTCCACTCACAAAGCTTTGGTCAGCCCGAGGCTATAGTAGAAGACACTTGCCCAAGGTGCTACACAGTGGGACTGAACCTGGAACCATGTGATTCATAAGCAAGCTACTTACCACACAACCACTCCTACGACACAATTATTTATTTTTAGAACAACATTGTTGGGTAGGTGTGAAATGTTGGATCTGGCCTGTTTAAACATACAAGAGGCAGGATATTTTGGCCAAATATGGCTGGTTTAAATGCTAAAGTTTTAAGCTTGCTTCCCAGCTATGTGGTCTTGGGTTCAGTCCCACTGTACAGCATCTTGGGCATGTGTCTTCTATCATAGCCTTGTGAGTGGATTTGGTAGATAGAACCTGAAAGGAGTGTGCGCATGCATGCATGCGTACCCTTGTCTTGACATTGCCTGTTGGTTGTAAGTGAGCATCAGTGTCATACAAGCAATGTTCATTCCCAGTCTTCCATGGAAAACATGTTTGGCCTTAGGGAATATTATCTGTCTTAGGAACAGGTGAGGATTGGCAACAGAAAGGGCCTCCAGCTGTATAAAAGTTGCCTTAAATTTTGTTTGTCCCATTCAAGTATAATACAGTGGATGTTGAAATGATGAGGATCCAATATTTGAAAAACCATCCTACTACTATGCTTCTTTAGGAAAAGAAGCTTAAAGTTGTGTGTGTTTGTTTGTGTAAAAGCAGGTCTGCTATAAACCCAAGGTTGTTTAGGCTTGGTCAGCCCTCATCTGAAATGTTCTGCTCTGATGTTTTAGTCGGGTATAGAGTATCTAGGATTACGTTCCATATTATGTATGATAATAGTTTTAGGATAATGAATGAAAAGCAAAATATATGCTAGAAGTAATTTCTTTCTTGTTTGTTTTGTTACCCAGGTAGTATCCAATCGGGAAGCTGACGATCATCGACGGCAACTGTCACTAGAAGTAATTGTTGCTCTGTCAGAAACAGCTGCTGCTATGGTCCGCAAAAACTGGAAGTACATCCCAAATTTGGGTGAGTTGCATTGCTCCTGAATATTGTACATACATCTTGCCACTAAATTGTTCAGAGTTGGTCTGCTGTTTAAATGATTGAAGAGTGAGGTTTCATCACTAGAGCTACACTGGGAATGCCTTTTGGCTCTAAATGATCCTCCCCCATATTACTTTAAATCGGGGCCATGAGATAGTAGCAATGTTATAATATAACTGAGAGTGTTGAGTTCAAATCCATTCATTAACAAAACCTGTGATAAAAGTGGTTGTCATAGTATCATATCCAGAGTAGACGAACATCTCAATTGTTTCCAACGTCCAATATCCAGTGCTTCATCACTACTGAAAGAGGAACTCCCCTCTCTGGCCTCCTTCCACTGTTGACTGTCTCTGGCCACTTGTATCCATGTAGCCATTGTTTAATACTTTAAAATCAGTAGTGTGTAGAACTTAGCAGGAAGGGTACATTAGCACAGGAAAAAAAGAAGAAGAAAAACGGTGAGGGGGGGGGCATTGATAAGGTTAGAAGCTGCAGTAAAAGAATTCTGATAAACCAACTGGAAGATTGCTCAGAAAATTGATGAGTTAATAAACTCATAGTCATATAAAGAAGTGAAATGCAATTATTGCACTTTATTATTTGAAAAATGAACCTCTCAAAGTGCAGCAACATTTGTTTTTAGCACGATTGATTTCGCATCAGTAATCGTGCTAAGCAAATACAAAAAGGATGTGTGTATAGACATGTGGACAGTTTATTTTTCCATATGTGTAATGTTTGTCCCCTTGTCCCGACACTCTCCTTTCTTGACATAACAAAATAGCTGTAAGCAAGTGTTTTTGCCATGCAATTGGACCATCAATATCATTTAACGTCCATTTTCCATGCTAGCATGGGTTGTATGGTTCGACCGGGGTCTGGTAAACCATGGATACTGTACCAGGCTCCAGTCTGATTTGGCAGTGTTTCTACAGCTGGATGCCCTTCCTAACGCCAACCACTCTGTGAGTGTAGTGCGTGTTTTTTTACATGCCACCGGCACAGGGGCCAGAGCAGGCTGGCAAATGGCCACGATTGGTTGGTGCTTTTACATGTCACCAACACGGATGCCAATCAGGCGGTACTGGCATCTGCCACATTCGGACGGCGCTTTTTACGTGTCACCGGCACGGGTGTCTTGAAAACATGTCTGGCCGTGAAGAAATATTACCTTGCTTGAAAACTGATGTGGGTTGGCAACAGGAAGGGTAAATTCCATTTGATCCATGCAAGCATGGGGAAGTGAATCTCCTAATAGAATAATGAGCGTAGTGTTTCTATATATTTGTGTGTGTATATATATGTATATATATATATTTGTCCAAAATCACAGAGTAGGAGAAAGAGTAGTATAAGTAAAGGGGGAAGAGAGAAAGTACTAATTCAGTGAAGGAGAAGTAGTGAGAGTAATAGCTCTGACTGAGAGAGAGTGAGAGAAAGTAATAGCAACGAGAGAAAAGAAGTGGCAAAAGCACATCTTGTATCTTCTGTTTTTCTCTGTCACAATATATGAATGAAAAAGGAAGGGGTGACAAAAAATCAGTGTTTCAACTCTGTGTGAGTATGTGTATGAATGTAGAAGGGAGGTATGTGTATGTGCAATGGAAATGGGATGGTGGACGTTCAACGCTGAAAAGAAAACTCAAACAGCATTTCAACTCTGAGTAGATATATGTGTGTGCATGTTCAAGGGAAGTGTGTGAATGTTTGTGTCTGATTATTATGTATCTTATTTATACACAAAATACTACAATTGGCTGCCATTTTTGACGGCACGGTGTTAAAGTAATGATGATGTGGTGCTTACATATATTTTGATCTGTTTTAATTGTGGCTTTTTAAAAAAAAATTTTTCATTTTTACTCAGTTCCTGAAACGCTTGCACTTATGGTAGACCTTGAAGAGGATCCTGATTGGGCTCAAAAAGATGAAGCTGATGATGATGACATAGAAAGGTACTATACCACTTAGATATATAAATACCATTTGAAATTTTAATTTACTGTGAGAATATCAGTATTTGAACATTTTGATTTCATAAGTGAATGGAAGGTTCTTTGGTAAATTATGATGGAAGATTTAAAAATTATTTTGAGCATCTTAAGAACTGGATGTCTTGCATCATTGAGTGATTTCGGTGGGGTTTTCATTAGAAACCAGGAGTGATTTCAGTTAGTTTTCATTAGATACAGTTAACCCTTTGCCTGTCATATAATACGCATAATTCACATAACATATTTCCACAATGTCCATGCATCATAGATGATATGCATTTCCAATTTTTGCCAACCACCAAAGTAACTTGGGACTTATATTACCCAAAAAGTATGAAACAAAAAGGGTTAGCTAAATGTCTGAAAAAAAGTATGAGGGCAAACTGATGAAAATATTTTGGATAGGCGCAAGAGTGGCTGTATGGTAAGTAGCTTGCTTACCAACCACATGGTTCCGGGTTCATTCCCACTGCGTGGCACCATGGGCAAGTGTCTTCTACTATAGCCTCATGGCCGACCAAAGCTTTGTGAGTGGATTTGGTAGACGGAAACTGGAAGAAGCTCGTTGTATGTATGTATATACATATATATATATATATATGTGTGTGTGTGCATATGTTTGTATGTCTGTTTGTCCCCCCACCATTGCTTGACATCCGATGGTGGTGTGTTTACGTCCTCCGTAACTTAGCGGTTCAGCAAAAGAGACTGATAGAATAAGTACTAGGCTTACAAAGAATAAGTCCTGGGGTCGATTTACTCGGCTAAAGGCGGTGCTCCAGCATGGCCACAGTCAAATGACTGAAACAAGTAAAAGAGGCAAAGGGTTAATTGTAGTGCTCTAATGTATTTAGAAGACACATTGATGACACATTTCAAAGAGCCACATTCTGTTCACAAGCTGCCCTAAGACCTTATGTATTATGTGCATTCAGTTACCTTTATATCAATGTCTTCTAATTTGTCCTTTCTTTCTTTCTCTCCAGTAATGCCATAGTCGGTGAGAATGCACTGGATCGTCTTGCCTGTGCTTTGGGAGGCAAAACTATTTTGCCTCCCATTGTATCTCATATACCTCAGATGTTGACGAATGGTAAATATTAAAACCCTTTTTCCTACTCTATTACTCCCTTGTCTTCCCACACCCTTTCTTTTTTTTTTTTTTAAATATTTTCCTAATATTGACACCCACCCCTTTTTGCTTTTTTTTTGTCTCACAATGGCTGTGTAATCAAGCGCCACATGATCTGAGACAAGATAATATAGTTTAAACTATTTAGTTTATCTCAAATTTCACCTGAATCAACTTTGACTTCTCAACTTATCTAATTGGGCTCATTAAAATGGGGCCAAGTTGACTTGAATGGACACACACAACTAGAAATATAGCTGCCACTCAGTAGCAAGTATGATTTTGTAGCATGTTCCATGTTTTTGTTAATTGTTTTAGCTGCCTGTGCAGTTGTGATCAGGTATTGACACCCTCCTGGCCCTACCAACTTTAACTCAGCAGGACATCTATGATGTGACAGCTGGAAGAAGGGCTGCATTCCAACTCATCCACTTGAGTTGATTTGGAGTATGAAGTGTCTTGCTTTTGGACACACTGTGCTGTCCAGTTCAGGTACTAAACTCATGGCCTTAAATATACATACCCAACACTACCAGTCTGTAAGCCCCCCCCCCCTGATTAAATTGTAAAAAAAAAAACCCCCAAAAAACAAAAACAAAAAAAAACACCCTTTTGTTGAATTTCAGAAATGTTTTTTTTTAGACAAAGCTATTTTAAACAACCAAAACCTTGATTTGATTTTCTAAAATTAATAAAAAACCCAAGTATGAAGCTCATTAGCTCCTAGCTACAGTTGGTTCTATGTTCTTTGTTTTTTCTTTCATACATTTATTATAGATTTTATGGTCTAAGAGCAGTACTTATCAATATGAAGCTACCATAATTTTTTGAGAACACTGCTATCTCATATTTTATCCTTTCTTTTTCATTTTTTCACTAGTATAATTGTTGCAATGAAAATGGTACTCTCCTTCCCACATGACAAAGTGGTATGAATGAGTTAGCCACTATGTCACAGGAAGTCAGTAGTAGTTTAGTCATTGTATGAGTTCTCAGTTGGAATCAGTGTCTGTCAGTTACGTGTTGTATACAAGTTCAAGTTACTGTTAAGGTAGATGTTTCAAAGTCATTGTCTTGCGGAGCTATCAGCGATAGCACGATAGATGAGTCAAAGATGTTAAAACGCAGAATACCACCACAACATAATAGTGGCGACAAGATTATTACAGTGCCAACAATAACATACAAGTGAACAAGGCTCCACATTGTAACAATAATGCTATCCTAACCCAATATTGACCATGATATTTTTGTATTAAATTTTTTACATTATGCATGAGTGAAAATGATTTGTATTTACTAATTATAATAAATTTATTCTTCCACAGCTGATTGGCGTTGCCGACATGCCGCATTAATGGCCATTTCTGCTTGTGGTGAAGGCTGCCATACCCAAATGGAGCAAATGCTAGCCAATATTGTTGAAACTGTGTTACCTTATCTGAAAGATCCGGTAAGATCTATTTTTGTTAGTTGCAGGTTAATTTAATGCCCATAGCTGTCATGTTGATGAGTGTGTGATGGATGGATTGTAGCCATAAGTGTGTTTTATATTATCAGGATATTGTGGTCAAGGTGTTGATGAAGTTTAGTAAACATGGAAAAGCTGTGTGTTGGTAAATTCATTGGCCATAGAAATAGATGACAGAAGAAATATCATAGTTAACATAACTTTTATTTATTGTTATGAGACTAACAACTACTTTGAGTTGTTAATACATAAAGGCTGGTTGTTGTTCTGTTGTCTCTCATATAGATATCTCTGGTCATTGTAGTCCACTATTAGGTGGCTGATGAAAAAGGAGAGAAAAGAGAGTTTACCTCTCTGAAAGTTATTGAGAAGGTAGGAGGGATATGTTAGTTCTGTGACAGCCACTGAGTAAAGAGAGAGAGAGATATCTTGACTCTCTGAAAGAGCTGGTGAAAGGAAGCAGGTGTGTTACCCCTTCTGTAAGTGCCAGGTCAGTATGAGAGAGAGAATTTTGTTTAGTGTTCATATTTATAACAGACCCATTGCTAAACTAAGTCACTACAAGAAAGGGTATTTCATCATCATCATCATCGTTTAACGTCCATTTTCCATGCTAGCATGGGTTGGACGGTTTGACCAGGGTCTGTGAAGTCAGGAGGCTGCACCAGGCCCAGTCTGATCTGGCAGTGTTTCTACAGCTGGATGCCCTTCCTAACACCGACTACTCCGTGAGTGTAATGGGTGCTTTTTACGTGCCACCGACACTAATTGAACTAAACGTAACCCAAGATGTTAACAGTTTACAGCTGACTCATAAAACTCCGACTGCAAATTCAGAGAACAAAGGAAAGAAGCTTGCTGGAATATTCAGGCTGAGGTTTCAATTCCTGGTTAAGAATCCAGGATCTAATTACTTCAAAGTGCATATAAACATGGTAACATGTTGAAGCTCTGAAGAATAGAGTTGTGTGATTTGGTGGTGCTGGGTGCCATGCTGTCAAAGATAATGTGTTAATGTGTTGACAAACATTAATCTAAAGGGTTAACCTGTGTTTCACTTTCTTCTTATTAATATTTTCATTGTTATTATGAAGGCAGTAGATTGGCACAATCTTCATAGTATCAGACAAAGCCTTGTGATATTTAGCTGTGGCGGGTTCAGATCCTGCCAAAATCAACTTTGCCTTTCGTCCTTCTAGGGTTGATTACATAATGTACCAGTCATATATGGGGTCAAGATTGTAATGAGACCAATTTCCATTATGGCATATTGAATATTATCAGCCTTTTATAGACTCAGCATGCTAATCTGTAATGGAATGTTGATTTACCCAAGGCTGTGGAGACAGAGTCGGAAACAATTAAGGGATAGCTGGAGTTGGAGTCAGTAAAACTATATCGACTCTGACTCACAATATCTATATTTTTTACTATAACATATAAGTTATAACATAAAAAGCCTACCCAATGTACAAGCATATGCATATGCTTTATGAGATATGTAGACCACAATCACTTCATTATGTAAAGAGGAGTTGGAGTGGAAGTTCTTTGTTTCAACTCCGCAGCCCAGGATTTACCTATCATGTGAGTTTTGAACATTGGTTTAAGCTTGTGTTGTGATTGGTTGAGTATTGTGCAGGATTTGGATTGAAGGGCCAATCAAGTTGTACGTAATACATTCTCAAACAACTAATCTGTCTGTGCTCTGGAGCCTACCTTTTCCCATAAATTGGTACAACAAATTATCTATGGGTAGAAGGGTTGAGAGTTTTTCATCAAGGTGAGTTACCAAAAATTTCTAGTCTTGTGTCTATGTAGAAAATTAACTATTACTATATTTGTTATTATTTGGAGGGTGATGGTTGTATGCAGCAAAGTTGTTAGAGTATCAGAAGAAATGCCTTGTGGTATTTCTTCTGGATAAAGAAGATAAAGGCGGCAAGCTGGCAGAAAACGTTAGCACGCTGGGCAAAATGCCTAGCGATATTTCGTCTGCCGTTACGTTCTAAGTTCAAATTCCGCCAAGGTTGACTTTGCCTTTCATCCTTTCGGGGTCGATTAAATAAGAACCAGTTACGCAGTGGGGTCGATATAATCGACTTTATCCGTTTGTCTGTCCTTGTTTGTCACCTCTGTGTTTAGCCCCTTGTGGGTAGTAAAGAAATAGGTATTTCTTCTGGATAAAGGGAGTAATGCACATCACTCATAACTGTATGAGTGCTGTATTACCAAAGAGTGTTTTGATTTAAGTACATCACTGAACTTAAATCTTTCTATGAATATGGAGAAAGTTGTAGGGAAATCATTTCAGACTAGCATTTGTTAATCCATGATATGAAGATATTATGTAAGTGACCTGGTAACCTCGTGATTTTCAGATATTAAGTTTGTCTCAGGGTTATTTAAGTTACCTTTAGTATAAATGTGGAGGTGCAATTGCCCAGTGGTTAGGGCAGTGGACTCGCGGTCGTAGGATCGCGGTTTCGATTCCCAGACCGGGCATTGTGAGTGTTTATTGAGTGAAAACACCTAAAGCTCCACGAGGCTCCGGCAGGGGATGGTGGTGATCCCTGCTGTACTCTTTCACCACAACTTTCTCTCACTCTTACTTCCTGTTTCTGTTGTACCTATATTTCAAAGGGCTGGCCTTGTCACTCTCTTGTGTCACGCTGAATATCCCCGAGAACTACGTTAAGGGTACACGTGTCTGTGGAGTGCTCAGCCACTTACACGTTAATTTCACGAGCAGGCTGTTCCGTTGATCGGATCAACCGGAACCCTCGTCGTCGTAACCGATGGAGTGCTTCCATAGTATAAATGTGTATTTGTTTTCACAGTTTTATATCATAGGTTATTGATGTGTATTATTTTAGTGTGAAATCATTATAAATCTTGTGTGTTACTTTTCCTCTCTTGCAGCATCCACGAGTACGTTATGCTACATGCAATGCACTTGGTCAGCTCTCTACTGATTTTGGTCCATGTTTTCAAAAGAAATTTCATGATAAGGTAACGACGCTTCCCTCTTCTACTTCTTCTGCTGTCCCTGTTTATCTCTCAAAGGAAATTATCTCTTCATTTTACTGTATGTCTCAATATGCTCATCAGTATTCAGCTGTAGCAGGCTGGCAGTTGGTTATTATGATTTATTTATTGATTTTTATCAGTTTGTTTTATATATATATATAGATAGATATAATGTGTCTCCTTGTCTTGACATCACATGACAGTTATAAGCGAACATGACTGTTGTGCAAGCAGTGCCTCACTCCAAGTCTTCAGTGAAAACATGTCCAGCCATGAGGGAAATGATTAACTTGCTTGGAAGCCAGTGAGGATTGGTGGTAGAATTGATATCCAGCTGTAGAAAATCTTCCTCCGTGAGTAAATTCCATCTGATCTATGCCAGCATAGTAAAGTGGCCATCAAACTGGTGACGATGAACACCAAATTAATAAGTATGATAGCAAATCTGTTTTAGTCCACTTCGCTGAGTGGTTGGTATTAAGAAAGACATCCAGCCGTAAGAACCCTGCCAAAGTAGACACAGTAGCCTGGCTGGCTCCTGTCAACCATCCTACCCATGCATGCATAGCAGACAGATGTTAAACAATGAATGAATGATGAAGGAGCTTGTGAACAACAGAGCTTTTCTGGCCATTGTTCAAAGGTAGAAAATGAAGTGGTTGGTCTTCTAATGTGACACAAAGACATCCCACCCCTTGTGACTATTAGCTTGCATGGAGAAAACCTCAGTAAAAGGGTAGAAATACCACAAAGGAACTAATGTGCAACATCAAGAAATAGACAGGGAGGAAGGTGGTGAGAAACTTGGCTGATGATTAGAAGAGATAGAGGATGGAGTTTGCCTCTCTGGCTGTGTGCCTACAGCTTCCCAATGTTATGGATTTTGATTTTGTTCACCTATCCTTGGTTCTACGAGGCAGTCAGTTGTACCCAGTGTTTTGATTGGCATGGTCATTTCAAAAGCAGAAGAATCTCCTTGGAAATGTGGTATTGTGCATCAAGAATTCATCCCCTAGAGCCAGGCCATCAATCGAGAGTTCTACTGCAACGTTTGAAGGAGAACGTTCAGCGAAAGTAACTGGATTTCTGGAGCGCAAAGAATTGCATTCTTCAGGACAATGCACCTTATCACAAGCTCTCCTCACTTGCCAAAAACAACATGGTATTGCTTCTGTATCCACCTTGTTTGCCAGATTTTAGCACCTGCGGACTTCCATCTCTTCCTGAAGATGAAAATCCAGCTCAAACGTTACCATTTTATTTCGAAGGAGATGATGTTAAAATAAGTTACTTTTTGTTAAATATAACTAGTCTGGTAACCTTTTGATACCACCTCGTATAACAACAAAAGTGTTAACTCTTGTTCATAAACGGTTGAGTTATTTACAACCTAAGACTACTAGTACAACGCTTTATGAGTTTCAAGCATACTCCACTAGGAATCAAGGCAGCGCATATTTATCTTCATAGCATTTTACATAGAAACATGAATATCATTTTTACTTTGTCTTTCAGTGGTTGTCTTTTAAAACAAGTGTTTTAACTCCTCCTTCAGATACAGAAATATTTAACACTAAAAAAGAAAATGAAAAATAACACAATTCCTTTATTAATTGTTATTTTATATAATAAACTAGTCATTATAAACAAGTCTGTAAAAGATTCATCAGCAAGGTTTTATTTAAGCTCTTAAACCTACAAATGATAAATAATTTGTATTGGATGTAAAATGAAATTTTTATAACCAGGGACCAAAATCTTGACTAGTCAAGAATTTAGGAGTTGGCACTGTAATGCTCTTTGCTTCATTCCATATTTAATTAATTTTTAGTTAATCAGACTTTCAGGGTTGTCTCCCTTATATTTTTTGACCAGAATTAGTTATTTCTATACTGTTTGTTTTCATCAGCTTATTTAAAATTAAAATTCCTTAGCTTACTAGATTAAGTATGTTAAGCACCCACTTCACTATTTAGGTCAATACATGAGTACTTGGCCAGTCTGTTCCGATTCATTTACTGACTATTGTGGTATTTGCTTAACCAGGAAAATATTCATTAGTTGACTTCTGAAATTATACTCTTTGTTGAATGCTTGAGGTTTAGCTGCCAAAACAGGGCAGTGGTATCATCGTTGTTGTTGTGGTAAGCTGACAGAACTGTTAGAGCGTTGAAAAAAATGCTTTCTGTTATGTCTTCTTCACTGTGTTCTGGTTTCAAATTCTGCTGAGATTGACATTACTTTCCATTCTCTTTTGTTCCTTCTCGAGCCATGCCTGGCTCATAAGGGCCAGTTTCCCGGTTTCTTGGCGTATAAGTTCCCCACCTGGACGGGACGCTGGTCCATCGCAAGTGAGCTGCAAGATGCAGGAGGAAAGAGTGAGGGAAAGTTATGGTGAAAGAATCAGCAGAAGTTTTGCCATTACCTTCTGCCGGAGCTGCATGGAGCTTAGGTGTTTCACTCATAAACACACACATCGCCCGGTCTGAGATTTGAACCCGCGATCCCTCAACCGTGAGTCCGCTGCCCTAACCACGAGGCCATGTGCCTCTACTTTCATTATCTTAGGGTTGATAGAAGTGCCAGTTGAGCTCTGGGGTTGATGTGATTAACTAGCCTTTTATCTCCAAATTTTAGGCCTTGTGCCTTTAGTAGAAAGGATCAGCATCACCATGAGGCTATTATATGCTATTTTAGTTAGTAGGGAAGTTATCTTTAGGCTTTCTCTTTTACTTGTTTTAGTCATTTGACTACAGCCATGCTGGAGCACTGCCTTTAGTCGAATAAATCGATCCCAGGACTTATTCTTTGTAAGCTTAGTACTTATACTATCGATCACTTTTGTCAAACTGCTAAGTTACGAGGATGTAAACACACCAACATTAGTTGTCAAGTGATGGTGGATGGGGGAAAAACACAGACATACAAACATATATATATATATATATATATATATATATATAATATATATATGATGGGCTTCTTTCAGTGTCCGTCTACCAAATCCACTCACAAGGCTTTGGTCAGCCCGAAGCTGTAGTAGACGACACTTATCCAAGGAGCCACGCATTGGGACTGACCCTGGAACCATGTGGTAAGCAAGCTACTTACCACAAAGCCACTCTTCACATTTTGTGTTCAGATCATGCTGAGATCACTTTTGTTTTTCATCTCTTCAGAGGTCAATAAATTAAAGTTCTAATCAGTTACTGGAGTTAATGGAGTCATCTCACTCCTGTCCCCTCAAAATTGCTGGTCTTGTACTAAATTAGAAGCAATGATTTTTTTAATTATTATTATTATTTTCTGTTTTCCAGGTTGTAGATGCACTTCTGCTTACTATGGATGATGATGAAAATCCCCGTGTCCAAGCCCATGCTGCAGCTGCTCTGGTCAATTTCAGTGATGACTGTCCCAAATCTATCCTCCTTGAATATCTCGATACTATACTAGGAAAGCTTGAACAAGTGCTGAATAAAAAGCTCCATGAGGTAAGTGACATAAACATAACTGAAGCCCGTATACTGAAGTTTATAAAATTTTGTTTCTGATTTAGCAAAATGCTCATTACTGATCCCCTTCTTCATAAAACCCGGCTGTATTGTACCTCAGAACAAAGTATATTTATTTAGCTTCCTTTATTTTTATTTTTCGCTCTCTTTTTTTGTTTCAGTTGGTTGAGAAAGGCCGCAAGTTGGTGTTGGAACAGGTGGTTTCTACTTTAGCTGCAGTGGCCGACACAGCAGAAGAAAAATTTGTCCTCTATTATGATAAGTAAGTTGATGTTTATCGATGCTTTACTCTGCAGCAGCTTGGACAAGTGTCTTGTACCAAAGCTTTAGGGATATTCTCTATCTGTTATAAGGCGGCGAGCTGGCAGAAACGTTAGCACGCCGGGCTAAATACTTAGCGGTATTTTGTCTGCCATTACGTTCTGAGTTCAAATTCCGCCGGGGTCGATAAATTAAGTACCAGTTACGCACTGGGGTCAATATAATTGACTTAATCCGTCTGTCTATCCTTGTTTGCCCTCTCTGTGTTTAGCCCCTTGTGGGTAGTTAAGAAATTGGTACAAGCACTTTTGCTGACATATATACATACGATGATCAAATTCAATAACAAGGCTTTGGTTGGCCTGAAGCTATAGCAGAAGACACTTCCCCAGGGTACCATGCATGGGACTGAATCAAGCTTCCCAACCATGTAGCCATATAATTATAAAATAAACACAGGCTTTTTTTTTTTTTAAAGAACATGTTCACAGTATTCTGGGTGTTGTGAGACCGTTTAGTCGTAAAAACTACTTCAAAATGTCCTTACCACTGCATGGAAAAGCAGATGTAAAGATGGTGATGGTGTGTGTAGTCTTGTGTTCCTTTACATTCTGTAACTCAGCTGTTCAATGAATAAATATCAATAAATTAAGTACATGTGTACTGGCTGTTGTCCACTGACTGAAACAAATTGTAGAATACCCAAATGTGAACTGTTGCATAAGTTTCCTTGCATAGCAGAATCTACATTACAAAGGGGGTTTGTTGTGAATCTTTATAATCTGAGACTAATCTCCTGTTTCTAATCACACAGCCACTGGTGAAATCCAATTAGATCAAAACATCTATCGTTTTGGTTGATTAGCCTATTACTCACATACTAAAACACCCAAATGTACTTTTGAGGAAGACGCAAAGTACTTTACTATACAGAATTTATTTTTACAGATTTCTGTTTGTGTGTGTGTAAATGCACCTGCATGTGTGTGTAGTTAAGAAGCTCACTTTACAACCATATTGTTTCAAGTTTATTCCCACTGTGTGGCACCTTGGGCAAGTATCCTCATCATCATTCAACATCTTTTTCCATGCTGGCATGTGTTGGACAGTTTGACAGGTGCTGGCCAGCTGAAGTGCTGCCCAGGTTCTATGTCTGTTCTGGCATGGTTTCTATGGCTGGATGCTCCTCCTAACGCCAACCACTTTACAGAGTGTACTGGGTGCTTTCAAGCAGCACTGGGATATGGGTGCATCTATGTGGCACCGGTATGAGTGCTTTTTACATGGCACCAGCACCCACAAACCTGCAAAGTTAAGAATGCTCAGCTGGAAAGGGATGCCTGTTTGTAAGAACACCCATGCTTTTACTTAGCTTGATGTGTCTTTTCAAGCACAGCAGACCGCCAGGGGTTTTGGTCCCCTGTCATCTCCTCTGTGAGTCCCAATATCCATAGACTTTTCTCCCCACTTCATCCCATCTCTTCCTGGGTCTACGCCTTCCACATGTTCCCTCTACGCAACTGGTACTTAATTTATTGACCCCAAAAGGATGAAAGGCAAAGTCAACCTCGGCGGAATTTGAACTCAGAACGTAACGGCAGACGAAATACAGCTACGCATTTCACCCGGTATGCTAACGTTTCTGCCAGGGCAGTCCTCTCTCTTACATGTTACATCTGATATCTCGTAGACCCAGTTTTCCTCTCATGTCCCTTACACTCTGTCGTATATGCACACTGACATTACCCATCCATCGGTGCACACAGGCTTCATTTCTTTCAAGCTTTTGCATATCTTCAGCCTTGTACTATAACCTCAGGTTGACAAATGCCTTTTGAGTTAACTTGATATATTTTAAAGCTTGTCATGTGTATTTGTGTTTGTCTCTCTCTCCCCAACCACTTGACAACCAATGTTGGTTTGTTTATGTCCCCATAATTTGGTGGTTTGGCAAAATAGACTGATAGATTAAAGGGTAAAGACCCCCTTCGGTCATGAATAACCATGGGATTGCACCTAGAAAGTTACCTTCTGAGGCACAAGTCCAGGCAAGGTTGTTTTATGGAAGACCAGCAATCATCCATGGATACCAGTCTCTCCTCTCCATGCCACTGATGTTATCCAAGGGAAAGGCAAAAGCTGATACAGCTTGGCGTCAGTGACATTGCAACTCATTTCTACATCTGAGTGAACTGGAGAAATGTGAAATAAAGTGTCTTGCTCAAGAAAACAACACACAGCCCAGTCTGGGAATCCAACTCACTACCTCGTGATGGTGAACCCAACACTCTAACCACTGAACCATGCACCTTCACATGATAGAATAAGTACCAGACTTTTAAAACAAAGTTAATACTAACATCAATTTGTTTGACTAAACCTTTCAAAGTGGTCTCCCACAGCATGGCCACAGTCCAGTGACTGAAACAAAAAGATTTTAAAAAAGGTGGAAAATATATCACAGATGTGGCTGTGTGGTAAGAAGCTTGCTTCCCAACAACATGGCTCTGTGTTCAGCCCGCTCCACGGTACCTTGGGCATGTCTTCTACTATAGCCCTGGGCTAAGCAGACTGACAGAAGCCCATTGTGTGTGTGTGTATAGTAAGAAGCTTGCTTCGCAACCACAT
This sequence comes from Octopus sinensis, assembly GCF_006345805.1. Taxonomy (NCBI): domain Eukaryota; kingdom Metazoa; phylum Mollusca; class Cephalopoda; order Octopoda; family Octopodidae; genus Octopus; species Octopus sinensis. The sequence goes on along the minus strand of NC_043006.1, from coordinate 79,569,772 downwards.
GGTTCTGGGTTGTCTCACTGCATGGCATCTTGGGTGGGTGTCATCTAATATAGCCTGACCAAAGCCTTTTGCGATGATTTGGTAGATGGAAACTGAAAGAAACCCATTGTTTCTATGTATGTGTGTGTGTATATATATATATATATATATATATATATACATATATATATCCCGTGCTAGTGCGTTAAACGACGATGATGATGATGATGATGATGATATATATATATAATCCTGGGGTCTATTTGTTCAACTAAAATCCCCTAAGGCAGTGCTCCAGCATGGCTGCATTCAAATGACTGAGACTAGTAAACGAACAAAAGAATATATATTGTGTGGGTGTGTGTGTGTCCGTCCCACCACTGCTTGACAACTGGCATTGGTATGTGTATGTTCCTGTAACTTAGTGGTTCGCCAAAAGAGACTGACAGAATAAGCACCAGGGTTTCTTAACTATAAAGAAATGGGGGTTTGTTCATTCACCTAGAAATCCTTCAATGTGGTGCTCCAGCATGGTTGGATCCCAATGACTGAAGCAAGTATAGATAAAAGATATATAAAGATATATATATATATATAGTCAGTAACAGTAAGCGTAAAATTAATTAATTAGTAATTAATAATTTTACCAAGCAGTGTTCAGTATGTAAAAAGACCTTTTATGGTATATTTAAAACATTACTTTATATAATTAGGGTTCAGCAAAAAAATTTACTTTACCATACACCGAACTTTTAGAAATAGCAGCCAAGGGTCTCCCAGACAATGTATACTCAAAAACTTATAGTAGAAGAAATAGCTAAATTCTTTGGCTGCTATTTCTAAAAGTTCAGTGTGTGGTAAAGTAAATTTTTTTGCTGAACCCTAATTATATAAAGTATATATATATATATATACGCCTTACTGGCACTTCTAACCGGTGGCACGTGAAAAACAACATTCGAGCGAGGTTGTTACCAGTGCCGCTGGACTGGTTCCTGTGCAGGTGGCATATAGAAATCACCATTCGAGCACGGCTGTTGCCAGTACCACCTGGCTGGCCCTCGTGCCGGTGGCACATAAAAGCACCCACTACACCCTCGGAGCGGTTGGCGTTAGGAAGGGCATCCAGCTGTAGAAACTCTACCAGATCAGATTGGAGCCTGGTGCAGCCATCTGGCTCGCCAGTCCTCAGTCAAACTGTCCAACCCATGCCAGCATGGAAAGCAGACATTAAACGATGATGATGATATATGTATATGTGTGTGTGTGTGTATATATATGTATATATATATGCGTATGTATATATATATATATATATGTGTGTGTGTGTGTGTATATATATATATATTATATATATATATATATATATATATATACATACGTACACACACAGTCAGGTAAATAAATAGGTATAATATATAAAAATATATGTATGTGTCTTTTTGTTTTTACAGGTTCATGCCCTGTTTGAAATATATTGTTCAGCATGCTACAAGAGTTGAATTAAGGCTCCTTAGAGGGAAAACAATAGAATGCATAAGTTTAATAGGACTCGCTGTTGGCAAAGAGAAGGTATGTTGTTTTCATTTCAATTTAAAAGCTCTATTTTATTAAAGATTCCATTGCATAGAAAAAATATTTTGTGATGTTGAAATTCCTTATCATAATCTTGGATCTTGAAGATGAAAAAAAGTTTGTTTCTTGCTATATCTGAAATCTTGAAAGTTATGCTATTTTTAGATTTGTGCTCGTTGGGTGTGATCTTTTACTGAGATATCTTTTTGTGTTTGTTGAGTAATAACTCTCAGTTTATATTATTTATTTACTAGCCTAAAACGAAATTTCTCAGGTGTGATAAACCACAAAAAAATTTCAGCAACAACACACACACTGTCTGTCTGTCTGTCTCCCCCCCCTTTCTCTCTCACTCTCTGTATGTCAAAAAAAAAAAATTAAGATTCAGTTGAATTAGGTATTTAAATTGAGGCATTTTGCTAGTTCGGTATAATCTGCACACCCCAACAATATTATCTGAATATTGAATGTCAAGACTCCGTGTAGGGGTATTTGTACCATATATTCCTGTTGTTTGTGTAGACAATGCAACCCAGCTAAGTGAAAATATCCACTCTTGGTAATTCAGATATGTACTTTTTATAAAGGAACTTTCCATAGTATTTCCAAAGTGCAGATTCCAAGTTAGGTGAACAGAATAAGTAGCAACGATGTACAGATGTCAGTTCATTACAGCCGTTTCAAATGGCTCCATTTAATTGATTAATGAAAACATTACATCAGTTTGAAAGAAACCGTTCTTGTCAGATGAGCACATAAAGGATAAACTAGTTGGTGTCAGTTTGCATTTCAAGTCAGCAAGGTAGGTCTGAAACAGTCCATCCTGCTTATCAGATAAGCACATTTGCCTGGGATTTTGTGTTTACTCTGCCTCAAGCAGTCAGACCAGGCTTGTGGCTTCGGAGTAAGTCAATACCTACTTTCTAAACTGTAGTGGACTTAACAAAGTATGCATTACTTGCTAAACTCATTCTGCCACAGTTGTAACAAAAGGAAACAATGTCAAAATTTTGGTTTTCATTATTGATGTAAATTTGTTTAGAAAAATTGGTTTATTCTTTATGCTTTAAGTCTGTGAGTTAATCTGACGAGAATGATTTCTTTCAAATTGATGTAATGTTTTCATTAATCAATTTAATGGACCCACTTGAAATGGCTGTAATGAATTGACACCTGTACATCTTTGTTACTTTATATATATGTGTATATATATATATATATATATATGTATATAGGCTGCTAAACTAGAGAGAAAGCAATGCATTAAGGCACTGAGTTACTCTAAAACCACAAACCTGGTCTGACTGCTTGGGATAGAGTAAACTGCTAATGTCGCACAAAATCCAGGCAAATGTTCATATTTGATAAGCAGGATGGTCTGTTTCAGACCTGCCTTCACATGAAATGCAAATTGACCACAAAAGTGTAAATGCAAAAACATAAGCTGACTAAGGTGATTTGGAATGTGTAAGGTAGACTGTTGCATACCTTTGTCGCATAGAGTGGTTCAAATGGAAAGAAAGACATTAGTTCAACAAGAATGACTGAGATTGCCTTTCATCCTTTCGGGGTTGATAAATTAAGTACCAGTTACGCACTGGGGTCGATGTAATCGACTTAATCCTTTTGTCTGTCCTTGTTTGGCCCCTCTATGTTTAGCCCCTTGTGGGCAATAAAGAAATAAGAATGAATGAGATGATACATAATCCCACCCTGCACGCTATATTTTTACATTTTTCTTAATATTTTCTGCCCCTCCTCTCTGTTCTACATTTCCAGTTTGTAGACACTCCAAAAAAAAAAAAAACCCCTAGGTACAAATCACCTCATCCTTTAAATTTTTGTTTGTATTTTGTTTAGTTCATGCAAGATTGCAGTGAAGTGATGCAGCTACTTTTGAAAACACAAACCGATATGAAAGATTTACCTGATGATGATCCACAGGTTGGAAGATTTCACTAATATCTCTTATCTTTTACTTGCTTCAGTCATCAGACTACCCCATGGTGGGGCATCGCTTTTTATAAGATTTTGTTGTTAAAGTTTATGTGCAGTAAATTATTTATACTACTACAATACACAAAATATTTCAATTTGTTTTATACAATTCTTAATAATATTCAAGTATAAAAATACAGTAGAATGTTTTAAATATACATTGAATGGCCATGGAGATCTTGTAGAGCAAAATAGGAACCAACGGAGTGTATATGCAAAAGATGGTTAAGAACCATTGGTCTAACTCATACACCCTCCAAAAAAGTAACAATGGGGATGTTGATGATAATGGTAACAGCATTGATAATGATGTAGTATTTTACTAATAGTAACAGAATTACACTTTTTTGTGATATATGTAGAACTCTTAGCCTGTCTCTTATTTAATGCTCTATTGCACCAAATTGTGTTAAAAGAGTAAAATGATCTGGTAGATATTTGGTAATGTACTATCAACTGAAAGCTCTCAATAAAGTTGCTGTAGGTGTTTTATGGTGTACTTTGATAGTGCACTTCACTCTACTTGCCCTGAACTTATCTAACTGATAACATCATCTGTTAATATCTGTTTTTCATGCTGGCACGGGTTGGAATGTGTATATGGATAGGCTTGTGATTGTTGGATTTGTAAGTTTAATTTTCAGACAAGGTAGTTTGTTGTTTCCTTGGACAACATGCCTTGTTTCACATGGTCCACCTAACTCAAAATGAAGACTAGTGAAATCCTGATGTGGTTGGGTGAGTTAATCTTGTGATAGGCTTTGTGTTCTTTTCAACACAAGAATCTAGTGCTTTCAGTTACTTAACCCTTTGGCATTTAAACCGGCCATATCCGGCCAAAAGTATTCTGCATGTTTTATGTTCAAACTGGCCAGATCTGGTCTCTCACACCAACCCTACAATATTGTTTTAAAAATTAACAACTACCTCATCAAAATCTCATAGCTACAAGATATGCATGATTAATACAAAACAATGTGGATGAAGAAGCATTAATTTTGGCAGAATAATGCAAACATTAAAGGGTTAAACGCCACAGAAACCAAATGAGCTTGTACTCTCAAGACATTTTAAAATTTTCAGCTTCTAGGAATGTTGGTTGAGAAAGTTGAACAAGTCCTGTTCATACACCCACTTAATGCTATGGAACCAAAGCTAAAACCAAGTTGTTGTTGTTATATATTGTATGCTTTTTCAGCATGTTGATGACACTACAACAAAAGTCCTTTAGATTAAACATGAGTTCTCCCAACAGATAAAACCATAGGATTACTTCGTTCTGGCTTTCTAATGGTGTTTTTGTTTTTTTTTTTTGGTAGAGATATTGGATTGGTTTGCCATTACCTTCCCCAATTAGATGGCCATTGCCCCACATGGTGTAATACTGTGCAATGTGACTCCTAGTTTATTATGTACAAATCTGCCCTTTGGCAAGTCTTGTTTTGAGTCTTATGAGATGCCCAGACACCTTCTTCATAAGTGTAGCTAGCTACTCAAATGGGGTAACACTGGTTTATGTGGTACTCACAGCAGATCTCATCAGCCTGTGAAGGAATTCCTGTCTTGACCATAAGAGTTTATAGAAGCCCATTTTTGGTTTGGGCGATATATTTACCCTTCCGCATATCATATATATATGTGCCATAAACTCTGACCATGAAACAGGTAACACAGCGGGTCTCATCAGCCCGTGAAGGAATTCTTGTCTTGACCACAAGAGTTTATAGAAGCACATTTTTGGTTTGGGCGATATATTTACCTTTCTGCATGTCATATATACATGTGCCATAAACTCTGTAATTTGTTCTATTTTGCTTTTCTAAATTGCAATGTTTTTGTCTTCTATAGATATCTTATATGATTTCTGCTTGGGCTAGAATGTGTAAAATTTTGGGCACGGAATTCCAACAGTACCTTCCTATGGTTATGGGACCTGTTTTGAAAGCTGTTGCAATACAACCAGATGTGGCTGTTGTTAATAGTAAGTAGCAATTTATTCTTTGTCTCTTAATTAGCAAAAGTTAATTCAGATAATTCAATTCTAGACAGTGGGTCTGTCAGGTAGCATTTATGTCCTAATTATGTATTGTGTCCTAAGAAACTATAGTTGTGAAGCATGACTGTGTGGTTAAGAAGCTAGCTTTGAAACTACATAGTTTCGGATTCAACCCCTATGACCTCACATGTTTTCAAAAAAAAAGATTGGGAATGAAGGACACTACTTGGATATGATGGTGGCATTTGTTTGCAAGTGTCACATGATGTCATGGTAAGGGGAGAGTAACAAATACACACATTCGTGTCTATACATACATACACACACACACACACACACACATATATTATTGAGTCTTGGGAGGGTTATTATGCTAGCTGGCAGAATTGTTAGTACGCTGGGCAAAATGCTTTGTGACATGCTGTCTCTCACTATGCTCTAAGTTCAAATTCTGACGGGTTGATTTTTGCCTTTCATCCTTTCGGGTTTGATAAATTGAATGCCAGTAAAACACTGGGGTTGATGTAAATTGACTAGTCCCTCCCACTAAATTTCAGGCCTAGTGTTTTTAGTAGAAAGGATTATTAGTAGTATAATGACACCCTCTAGACAAGATCTATTTCAACACATGAATTCACATCAGGAGTTTTACAAACCGTATATAAAAAACAGAATATATATATATATATATATATATATATATATATAACCGTCCAACCCATGCTAGCATGGAAAACGGACGCTAAACGATGATGATGATGATGATGATGATATGACCGGTTTCTTTCAGCCTCTCAAGTCTGTTCACAAGGCTTTGGCTGACCCAGAGCTGTAGTAGAAGGCACTTATCCAAAGTGTTATGCAGTGGGCTTGAACTTGAAACCATGTGTTTGGGTAGCAAACTTCTGGCCATGCAGTCATGCCCTGCACCATTCTTTACTATAAAGCAATACCCTGCAGATTGTATACTATGTTGCCCAGTAAACTGTATGCTATGTATTGTAGCCAATTTTGCTATACGAATCAGTGCTTGACAATTGTACAATGCTGTACTTGCAATATGATGGATGGTAAAGTCCCATAAATGTTTTAATACTTGGATTGTTTACAGTGAAAGAGTCATAAATAAAATCAGTAGATAAGAAATAGAGATAAAGCAGAATGAATAATTATTTGTTGATTGCTGAATATCCAGGAAACATTTGGTATGATGTCATTTTAGAATAATAATTTTTTTAATAAAAAAGGCATTTTCCAGTTGTGGAAAAAAAGGAAAAGCAATGATATACAACATAAGTTAAACAAGCATCTTTCGTATCCGATGGCATCACTTTGTCTCCAACAATTCGGTGCGACACCAGTGCAGAATCACCTCCCTCCGACAAGTCATCCTAATGGGGCGTCTGTGTTGGCTGGGTCATGCCCTCCATCGTCAACCAGGAGAATTCATCTACGAGGCAATTGCCCCAGCTCTCCTTCAGGGTTGGCGAAAGCGTCGTGGTGGACAACGAAAAACCTGGCCGATGACGGTCAAGGCTGATCTGGAACCCAACCCAGGCCCCCATATCTACGGCGTTCGCCGCTGGAATAAGGAGTGGTTGGAGATCACACGGTCGTTAGTCTCAAATCACCAGGCTTGGTCGGTGTTTGTGAGAGATGCAGCATTGAGGATGAATGAAGCCAGCTCAACCCACCCCAGGTGAATGCTGTAAGAAGAAGAAGAAACAAGCTAGCATGTTGCTAGTTGTTTTCTTTTCTGTATGAGTTTTCAAGTGTCATTACTGTATTGATCTCCCTCAATCTTCCTTCCAATCTCTCTTCCTTACTCTCTATATTTGTGTGTGTGTTCTTGCTTATGTAGTTATTTTAACCCCTTTAATTTCTGTTCAGGTGATGATATGAAAGAAATGGAAGATGACACAGATTGGCAATTTGTTACTTTAGGCGACCAAGTAAGTCATCAATCATTGTTTTATTTCTTTATTGTTTTGTTAATGAAAAGTGACAATTATCTTCATTCTGTTTAAATGTAATCTTTTGAATAAATCTTCATAACTTTGGGCTGTGTGGTAAGAAGTTTGCTTCCCAACCACATGGCTGCAGGTTCAGTTTCACTACATGGCACCTTGAGCAAGTGTCATATATAGCCTTGGGCCAACCAAAGCCTTGTGCATGGATTTGGTAGACAGAAACAGAAAGGAGCCCATTGTGTGTGTGTGTGTGTGTGTATGTATGTATATATATATATATATATATATAATTGTGTGTGTTTTTTCATAAGTGGTGTTGGTGTGTGTACATCTCTGTAACTTAGCAGTTCAGCAAAATAGACTTTCAAAAACAAAAAAAAATGCTGTGATTGATTCATTCGACTGAAATTCTTCAAGGCGGTACCCTAGCATGGCCACCATCTAATGACTGAAACAAATATAAGTTAAAAGTGTGTGTGCTGATGTGTGTATGAGCTTCAAATTGAAACTTTGATGGTTAATGCAAGGAGCTTTAACTTTAAACACAAAGAATGTTCTCTGGTTGGTGCTCCATTCTTTCATCTTTTCTTATTAATGTATAGCAAGGCTTTGCTTTTACCTTGTTTCTGATTAACTCTTTTATGGGCCCCAGACTGGTTTTTCATTTACACCATTGTCATCACTTAGCCTCCAGTTCAATCCTTACCTAAGCATACATATGGCGAAAAGCAAGTCTTGATCATCCAGTTGTTTTAGACAAAGTTTTATCTGAAATTAAATTATCCAATACATTATTCTTTTATTTTAAAGAATGCTAATGTGCAATCGGAGAAAGATTTGGTTGGTATTTCTAGCAGTGTGAATGACCCTGTACAGGCACTATCATTTATTCTGCTGAATTTGAAAGGCATCATCTCCCATTTTCTCTTTATCCTGGAATTTCTGTTGTACATTCCGAACCACATGGTCATGAGTTCAGTCTTGTTGTATGGTACTTCATGCAAATGTCTTCCCTCTAAAACCCTGGGTTGACAAAGTCTTGTGAGTAGATTTGTTAGACAGAAACTGAAAGAAGCCCACTGTGTATGTCTGAGTGTACGTGTCTCCTTGTTTTGACATCAAGTAATAGTTATAAATGAGTGCTACTGTCATACAACCAGTGTCATTCGTTTCCAGTATTCTCCAAAACCATACCTGGCCATGGGGAAATATTACCTTGTTTGGAGACAAGTGAGGGATGGCAATGTGATGGGCATCCAACCATAGAAAATCTGTCCCAGTAAACTTTATCTGACTCATGCCAACATGGAAAAGTGGATTTGATGATGATTTATGCACAGATATACATATCAATAGATGTGAGTAAATATATTCAAGGTAAAAAAGACCCCCTTTGGTCATGACTGACCATGGGATTGCACCTAAAAAGTTATCCTTCTAGTTATAAGTATAGGCAAGGTTGTTTATGGAAGACCAGCAGTCACCAATGCATACCAGCCTCTCCATGCCACTGATGTTAACCAAGGGAAAGGCAAAGACCGATACAGCTTGGCTCTAGTGATGTCACAACTCATTTCTTCAGCTGAGTGAACTGGAGCAATGTGAAATAAAGTGTCTTGCTCAAAAACACAACACATAGCATTATCCAGGAATCGAATGCTCTAACCACTGATCCTTCACCAATGTTATATTTTTATGTATTTAAAATTTTTTTTTTCCTTTTGTTATTGCAGCAAAGTATAGGTGTACGTACTTCTGGTCTTGAGGAGAAAGCTACAGCCTGCCAAATGATTGTCTGTTATGCTCGTGAACTGAAGGAGGGTTTTGCTGAATACACAGAAGAAGTAGTCAAACTAATCGTACCACTGCTAAAGTTTGTTTTCCACGATGGTATCCTTTCCAAAGTTCATCTGTCTAATTCATCATTATTCTACATTCAGGCCAACAAATTTATAAGATCTTATCATTATTCAGGCAATTATTTAGGTTGTGCAGTTAAGAATTTTATTTCACAACTACATAGTACCAGGCTTGATCCCATTGCTTGGAATGTTGAGCATGTGTGTGTTTTAGTATAGCCTCTGGTTGAGCAATGCCTTGAAAGTGAAATTTGGAAGATATATGTGTATATGTGTGTTTTTCTCCCTGTGTCTTTGAATTTATACTGCTTGGGCAACAGTGATGTTTGCTTTTGCCCCACAGTTTGATATGCAAATAGTATTGGAATAAAATGTTTTACTTGAAAAATAAGGGCTCACATAAAGAAGGGCATCTTAGCACTAGGGATATTGTTTCACGATGTGTCTCAGAGACTCATGGAAAGAGCTGACATACAAACGAAGATAATGATTAAAAGATTTTAATATATATATTTATATATCATCATCATCATCATCATCGTTTAACGTCCACTTTCCATGCTAGCATGGGTTGGACGGTTCAACTGGGGTCTAGTGAGCCTGAAGACTGCACCAGGCCAGTCAGATCTGGCAGTGTTTCTACAGCTGGATGCCCTTCCTAACGCCAACCACTCTGAGAGTGTAGTGGCTGATTTTATGTGCCACCGACACAGGTGCCAGACGAGGCTGGCGAACGGCCACGCTCGGATGGTGTTTTTTATGTGCCACCGACACAGATGCCAGACGAGGCTGGCAGACGGCCACGCTCGGATGGTGTTTTTTATGTGCCACCGACACAGATGCCAGACGAGGCTGGCAGACGGCCACGCTCGGATGGTGTTTTTTATGTGCCACCGACACAGGTGCCAGACGAGGCTGGCAAATGGCCACGGTCGGATGGTGTTTGTTACGTGCCCACAGCACGGAGGCCAGTCGATGCGGTACTGGCTACGGCCACGTTCGGATGGTTTTCTTATGTGCCACCGGCACTGGTACCACAAAGATGCAAATTCCATTGATGTTCATCCATATTGATTTGGTTTGATTTTCACTTGCCTCAACAGGTCTTCACAAGTATATGTTAAATAAAATGAGACAATAAAACCAAGGCTGTATGGAATTTATGGGACATTTCTAAAGAGAAAGGTAGTCTTACAGCTGTTTCTGGGACAATAGGGATATCCCTTCATCAGAGACAATATGAGAGAGTTAACTAGAGGGAAATAGTCTCTGATGAAGGGATATCCCTAAAATCCCAGAAACAGCTGTAAGACTACCTTTCTCTTTAATGTCCTATAAATTCCACATAGCCTTGGTTTTGTTGTCTCATTTTATTTAAAATATACATGCTCGTACAAGACCTGCACTAGACTCCTCACTCGTATTTTTATTGAACCGAGAATCTAAAATCAAGAAAGAAACAGATCTGGCGCTTGGTTCTCTAGAAACTTTATTACTATTTTATTGCAGTAATTTTGCATTCAAGGGCCCTGTAGATAAGTTTGTTGTTGGGATGAAGATGTCTAGAAACTGTGTTAAACATGACTGTACATTTACAATAGTGAAAGGAACACTTTTATCAAATGGTAACGGTGTACCTTCTATTGATGTGATCAAGTACCTTTTCCTCTTTATGGCTCTTTTACTGTAACTTTTCCGTTTGACTTGCAGCTGCTTCAGTCCCCTCTTTTAACCTTTTCTGGCACTTTGCATCAGAGCACTGCCTACAAAAAGCTCTATGTTATCATCTTTATAAGTAGTTTTTTTTTTTTGTCAATAATAAATTTAAAAGTGCTCTGTGATGTTAGATTACATTATTTCTCATATAATAGAAACCCTTAAAAGAGTTGTTTCCTTTTGTATAGTTATATATTTATGTATCTTTGTGGTACATTTTTAGAAGTTTGTTTTGCATAATTAATATCAAGTGAATGCAACTTTATTTATTATTAAAGCAATGACATACTGTCTGTCTGTTCACTTTGTATTGATCATAGTACAGTTTGTTTTGAACTGTGGAACAAACAGGGAAGTTTGTACTTTAAATATGGAGGCTAATCTTTATAATTAGAAGTGTGCACTGTAAACTGGAGTAGAAGGGAAGATCTGGAATTGGCTGTAAGCCATGCCTTTGTAGAGGTAGGAAAGAAAAGACAGAAAGCAAAGTTTGTCTTTTCTGATAAATATTTGCGATATAAGTGAAGCAATTATCCCTTTCAAAATTAACTTGCCTGAGACTAGGTATAGTTCTGATGAAAATCCTCTCATTTTAAAGTGTTTGTTCATATTTATGTAAAAAATCCTTTTGTCATAATTTTAGGCAAGGGCCTTTCGTTGAAATTTTTTTTCCAAACATCTACTTAATAACAACAGAATTATTTCACTAAATCTCTCAATATTCATGATGCTTTTAAATAATTGGAAGATATAGGTAGTGTGGTTGTTTTGGTTTGATAAAAATATGATCACAACAAGGATCCAACTTGGAATAATCTACTTGGTTCATAAAAGAACCTTACACCCTTTGACACCCATCACGAATCTGGTAAATTCTACTGGTTTACTTTGACTATGGAAGTTTAATTTAAAGCGTAGCTTTGTAGTTCAGTTGCTGGACAAGTGATCTAATGATCTCCAGTTCAGTTTCTGGGGGTAACTTCTGCCAGTCTTAGAACCTCTGTAAAAAGCTCACAAGCACTGTCCTTTTGTCTTCCATAAAAAATATATACCAATATAGGCACAGGTGTAGCTGTGTAAGAAGCTTGCATCCCAACCACATGTTTTCGAGTTCAGTCCCACTGCATGGCACTTGGGTGTCTTCTACTATAGCCTTGGGCTGACCAAAGCCTTGTGAATAGGTTTGATAGAAGCTGAAAGAAGCCTGATATATATATATATATATATATATAATAAATCTCTGAGCGAGGTATAAACAGTAACTGCACGACAATGTGAGGTATATTTGCCATCTCAATATGGCTAACCAATATGCCTAAAGCCAGCTGGAGGAGATGTTCTCCTGGGGCTACAAGCTACAGTAACACCCACCCTTAGTGGTTAGCCATATTGAGATGGCAAATACATCTCGCACACACACACACACACACACACACACACACATATATATATATATCGGAAGGTTTGGAGATGATGTACAGGTATTATATATTAGAAAAAATGAGGTAATCAGATCAGATGGTTCATATTTGTAGATATTTATTTATATATTACATTTTTTACATATATATCATATCATATCATTCGGATTAGCGCTTGCTCCCATTCTAGTGGGCTTTTCAAATCAAATCAGTTGTGGGGAGTTTGAAACTACGAAACTATAAAATGTTCAAACTCCCCACAACTGATTTGATTTGAAAAGCCCACTAGAATGGGAGCAAGCGCTAATCCGAATGATATGATATGATATATATGTAAAAAATGTAATATATAAATATCTACAAATATGAACCATCTGATCTGATTACCTCATTTTTTCTAATATATATATATATATATATATGTGTGTGTTAGGTATATTCGATAAAATGTGTGTGTGTGTGTCTCTCTTGACAACTGATGTTGGTGTCTTTACATTGCCATAACTTTCTGGTTCAGCAAAAGAGATTGTTAGAATAAATACCATGCTTAAAAAAATAAGTCCAGGGTTTGGTTTGCTTGACTAAAGCACTTCAAGGTGGTGCCCCACCAGTCAAATGATTGAAACAAGTAAAAGATAAAAACAAAGATATAAAGCTGCAGCTCGGGATGCAGGCATGGTTGTATGGCTGAGAAATTTGCTTGCCAGCCACATAGTTTCAGGTTCAGTCACACTATAACAAGTGTCTTTGCCAATAACCACAGGCTGATCAAAGCCTTGTGAGTACATTCGGAAGATAGAAACTAAAAGACCCCATTGTGTGTGTGTATGTTATTGTCTTGACATCACAGTAACTGTATGTCATTCATTTCCTGTATTCTGTAAAAGTATGCCTGGTCATGGGGGAAGTATTACCTTGCTTGGATACGGGAAGGATATCCAGCTGTAGAAAATTTGCTGCTATAAACTGACTCATGCAAACATGGAAAAGTTGTTAAATGATGATGATGATATAGTATTCTGAAATATTTATATCAGACTGGATGATTAAATTATAACAGCCATTATAGTGCATTGTTGTGCCATTCAAGATACATTATATTTTACAAACAATATACACTGCTTCAAGTGAACTACAATACTCTCCTAAAACTACAGATATTTTAGTAAACCCTTCCAAAATGTATAGTACTTATTAAAAATATAGTTGTCCTGTTTTTGATTTGTTGATTGTTTTTTCATGGACATTCGAAAGAAAGCAGCTTTGAGCTACTTACAAAAATTGCTAAACTGCTTCCACTACCTCTAGGACTATCTATCACAAGTAGACAATCTTTATTAAGATTTATAAGATGGCAATAACCACTCAAAACTAGTTGAGCTCTTCTCAGCTTTGTGCTATAGAAAGAGTCTTATAGTTTAACCTTTTTTTGTCACTGTATCTGTTGCAATACAGTGCCTTCCATCATCAGTTAACATCTTATTTCCATGCTGGCTTAGTTTGGCAGTTTGACAAGGAGGTGGCAAGCTAGAGAGCTGCTCCAGGCTCAGATTGCCTGATTTGGCATGATTTCTACAGTTGGGTACCTTTTCTAATGCCAATCACTTTACAGTGTACTGGGTGCTTTTTGTGTGGCCTTAGTTTCAATTTTAAAAATAATGAATAATTAATTGCAATAACTTTGTCATTATTAAACTGATGTTAGAAACTTAAAGTCATAGGAGCGGCTGTGTGTAAGTAGCTTGCTTACGAACCACATGGGCAAGCACCTTGGGCAAGTGTCTTCTACTATAGCCTCAAGCCGACCAAAGCCTTGTGAGTAGATTTGGTAGACCGAAACTGAAAGAATCCTGTTGTGTATATATATATATGTGTGTGTGTGTTTGTCCCCCCAACATCGCTTGACAACTGATGTTGGTGTGTTTATGTCCCCATAACTTTGCGGTTTGGCAAAAGAGACCAATAGATTAAGTACTAGGTTTACAAAGTATAAGCCCTGGGGTCAATTTACTCAACTAAAGGCGGTGCTCCAGCATGGCCACACTCAAATGCCTGAAACAAGTAAAGAGAGTAAAGAGTATGTTTATATCCTTGTAACTGAGCGGTTCATTAAGAGATGATGGAATAAGTACAGGGGTTGCTTCATTCAACTAAAAGAAGAAGCATGGTCACAGTCTGATTAAAACAAGTAAAAGATAAGATGGAATTTTAAAGGTTTTAATTAAATCACTTTAGAATAAGATTTTTGTATCAGAATTAGTGGCTGACTATGAGTTATATCTACATATTGAGGCTGAAAGTCAAGTTCATCAAATGTATGCATGTGAGCTCATTCACAGTTTATCCAAACACACACACACACGAACTCTGTCTTAGTATTTTATTTAATACCATGATTGAACATAGAAAGTAACAACTGACTATGTAAAAGCATATTTAAAAAAGCCTTTTTGAAATCTTTATCTAATATCAAACTGTTTCTGTATTGAACATATTGAGCATTCTAGTTCACTTATTTCTCAATGGGTTTCATGTTCAATAACTTTACATTGTGCTTTGCATTTCATTGTATGTAATGATTTCCTTGACAACATGCATAGATGTCAGAGTATCTGCTGCTGAATCTTTGCCTTACCTCTTAGAGTGTGCCAGAATCAAGGGAGACCACTACGTAGCTGATATGTGGAACTATATCTGTCCCAATTTATTAAAGGCCATTATGTACGAACCCGAGCGTGCTGTTGTTCCGGACCACCTGGCATCTTTAGGAAAGGTTCGTTTTTCTTGCAGTATATCTTTTTTATTATTTTTTTTTATTTCTACTTTCTGTCTTTTGGTGTACAACACATCTTCAATTAAAAATAAAAATAACTCAGACTGCAGTTTGATACATGCTTTTGAATCAGAGTAACTGATTGATTTACTTCTCTATTTACTGTACCATTTTTGCATGTTTTTGTAAACAATAGTCCCTGTGAGAACTGGAGACTTTTAACCCATTAGCATTCAGATTACACTATCAAATGTAATGCTTATTTATTCACATTGTTTTAAAATTAATCATACCTTACCTTGTAGCTTAGAAATTGTTGAATTTTTGGAATAACACTGTAGGGGTAGACATGAAAGGCTAAATCTGGCTGATCTGAACATAAAGCAGGTAGAATATTTAGGCCAAATATGGCCAATTTAAATGTGTTGTAGCAGGATTCTGACCATCCCCATGTTACTAAAAGTGGACTGGCACATTTTAATAAAATAAAGAACTGTCGAGTTGATTGTGAGCAATTCACTGTGAGCTGTTGATAGAGAGTGTTGAGTCTCGTGTGATAGTAAGCGTATTGCATTGTGTGAATACTTTCCCCCAGCTTCGTTAAATTATTTATCCAACACCAGGACATAAAAGTGGCAATGAGATGTTCGAAGCTTGCGTTGGATGTCAAAAATTTGGGGGGTATGAAAACAAAGAAAAAATTGCTTAACGTGGAGGACTTATTGGCCTCTGTGGTGCAGTTGCAGCAACTACAACAAAACCAACAGTTGCTGGAATTAATGCTGAAGAAGTCTGAAAATACTTCAGGTTCATACTTGCCAGACAGCGTAGGAAACTCAATTGAAGAATTCAGTTATAATCCAGAAGGGATTACCATCTCTGCATATTTTTGAAGATATGAAGAAATCGTTGAAGAAGAATGTAAAAATTGGTCTGATGAGATAGAAGTACAACTACTTTTAAGAAAGCTATCCCCTGCTGAACATGAAGAATATAGTAACTATATTCTGCTGAAGAAATCAAGTGAGATTTATTTCAACGAAACAATTTTTTATCAAAAATTTTCAGTCAAAGAAGTTCCCTGTTCAATACTTACTGGCAGTGTTTAAATTTGGTCAAAAAAGATGTTAAAGATTTTGTCACCTATCCTGGGGTTGCTAACAGAGAGTGTGAAAAATTCAAATTGACCCTAGACATGTTCAGATGTCTAATTTTGTTCAAGGGCTAACTGCAAGCAAAGCTGCAGATATACATTCCTGGATATTAACAAAATTAGAACAGGACCAAAAATTAGCTCTACATGCAGTAGCAGAAGAATGTTAGAGGATTATAAATCTAAGACATAAAGCAGATAAAACTGAAGCAAAAGATTGCTCTCACATTCATGCCTGTCAACCAGTAATGGATTAGAAAAAATGTCAAGACAGAATCCATGTTATGACTGCAGTGGTCTACATTTTAAAAGTAACTGTCCGTTTAAAAATATAAAATGCTTCAAGTGTGGTAAGATAGCTCATAAAAAAAGGTGGCGAGCTGGCAGAAATGTTCGCTTGCTGGGCGAAATGCTTAGTGGTATTTTGTCTGCTGTTACGTTCTGAGTTCAAATTCCGCTGAGGTCGACTTTGCCTTTCATCCTTTCGGGGTCGATAAATCATACTGTAAAACAAAACCTAAAAAATGGCTCAACAGAAAAAATCATGTAAACAGGTTATCGGGGAGAAGAAATATGAACTGGTTTCAAAGGAAATTTGTGTATGTAAATAGTTAATAATACAATCATAAAGTTATAGTTGGATACAGGCAGTGGTGTCTCATTAATTAACACAGATTCATGGAAAAAATCAGGAGACCTAGATTAAAAGAAACTTTGAAAATTGCATGCAGTGTTTCAGGAAAAAAATTACATTTTAAGGGTGAAATAATAAGTGATGTTACATTTTATGGAAAAACCTTATAAGCCAAAGTTTTTGTGTTGAATAATACAACGATATTTTTTTGTAACAGACTGGATGGAATTATTTAACTTATGGAACCACTCCATAAATCTTTTTTGTGAAAATGTGAATTGTTTTCCACCAGTACAAATAAGTCATCAGAAGAATTAAAAAAGATTTTTCCTGAAGTTTTGTCTGATGAATTAGGTCTGTGCCAAAAAAACAAAGGCGAAGTTTCAAGTAAAAAAAAAAAAAAAGTGTTATACTGGTATTGAAACCCAAACAAACTGTACCTTTCACAGCGTTGAAATAAGTCAGCGAGGAATTGGATAGACTTGAAACGTGTGGAGTTATTGAATTCATTTTGCAACCATGTGGTCTTAGGTTCAGTCCTGTTGCTTGGCATCATGTGTAGGTGTCTTTTAATCGTCTCAGACCGACCAATTCATTGAGTGAAATTGGTTGGCAGAAAGTGTGTGGAAGCCCACTGTATGTATGTGTGTGTGTTTGTATGTGCCTGTCTTTATATTTGGCACCACACGAAGACAACAGTGTCTGTGTTTATGCCCCATAACTTAGCAGTATAAAAAATAGAAATCACTAGAATAAGTATCGGGGTTATTTTGGTTGCCTAAATCCCTTCAAAGCAGTGCTCCAGGATGGCAGCAGTCTAAAGACTTGGGTGCATAATAAAGTAAGGCATGGCCATGTGAGTCAGAAATTTTAATTCAATCTCATTGCAAGGGCACCTTAGACAAATGTCTCCTATAATAGTCTTGGTTAGACCAAGGTTTTGTGAGTAAAGTTGGGTAGAGGGCAAAATATGTGAAAGACCTGAAGGAAGAATTCCTGTTCCTCGGTGGTTGACTTAATCTCTTTATCTGGTTTTATACCACCTACTCCCCCCCACTCTTGAATGTCTTTAGTGGAGTTGACTATGTTGCAACAGCATTCAGATCAGGTCCCCTCTTAGGCTGTCTTCCTCTTCTGGCATTACAGGAAAAATATAACGTCACACAGATTGTGGAGCTATACAGATATATTTTCCTATTCTGTATCTTTATTATATACGTTTCTCTCTCTCTCTCTCTCTCTCTCTCTCTCTCTCTCTCTCTCTCTCTCTCTCTCTCTCTCTCTCTCTCTCATATTTTACTTCCTCTGTCTCTTTGTTACTCCATCTTTCTTTTCCTCCATCCTTCTCTTCTCTATTTCATTTCTATTTTATTACATTCTCTTTTTCTTTATTTCAGTGTATTGAAAGTCTTGGCAAAGGTTGCTTATCACAAGATCATATGTGCGAACTGGTTGCTATTATCGATTCATTCATGAAGGAACACTTCAGCCGGCAAGAAGAAAGAATAGGTATGGGATACATACATACATGCATGCATATTTATATATTTAGATTTATGCTTACTTTGGCAGTTGCATTGATGGGTTTCTATTTTATCAACACTTTCAGAGTATCTCTGCCATTTCATATTGCTGTTTATTGGTTAGACCAAGGTTTTGTGAGTGGTCTAACCAATAGCTTTCTGTTTGTTTTTATAAAAGCTAGCGGCTGACACTATTAGTTGCCTTGTTAAATTGTCATCGTTGAGTTCCAAGTCAGCTTTGATCATAGCTGAAGCATCATTTGATCACCATGATCAAATGGTATTTTAGCTATGACCATTTCTTCTTTGTTTTTTGTTTCTTTTAGACATATTGTTACTAGAACTGGGTGTGGTGCTGCCTTTCTTAAGATGCTAAGATGTGATTTATGAGAGATTTGGCTACTATTTTTTGCATGTTCAGTGACAACATAAAATTCAGAATTGAAAGAGACTGCAAAATAATCCTCTATGTCAGCAACAATAAATAAACACGCAATGGAGTTCATGGACTTGCATAGTCTCATTCATACAGGTACACAGATGCACATCTCTCTCTCTCTCTCTTTATAGGTATATATATATATATACACACACACACATACACACACACAAAAACACACGCACATCTACTTATATATATATGTGTGTGTGGAGGCGCAATGGCCCAGTGGTCAGGGTAGCAAACTCGCGGTTTCGATTCCCAGACCAGGCGTTGTGAGTGTTTATTGAGCAAAAACACCTAAAGCTCCACGAGGCTCCGGCAGGGGGTGGTGGTGATCCCTGCTGTAGTCTTTCTCTCACTCTTTCTTCTGTTGGCCTGCTCGCTTACCCAGCAGGGTTGGTGTCATTTGAAGGCTAAAACAGTGCGAAGCGCATTGTCACCAGCGATGTGCAGCAACATCTGATAGCCTGGTCGGTCATGATGATATATATACACACACACACACACACACCCACATCTACTTATATATATGCACACACATATATAGTTGTCCTAGAGGAGTTGAAAGCTCTGGGACTCTTCCCCCCTTAACAGAGAGTAGAAGACAACAAAGGAATTATGTGCCTCATTGGTGGCATAGGAAGTGGACAACAACTGGAAATGGAGAATTGTGTCCTAAAACTGAAATCTACTGCAGTTTGGGGGTAGTTAAGAGCTCCACATAAAAATTTAAAAAAAGACAAAATAGGCAGCTATCAAGATTTATCTATTTGACTTTGGTACTCCTTGAATTTTCAAAAAGTTTGCGGAGTACAGATGATGAACAGACGAATGTTGAGGACTACCTGTAAGAAAGCTGCAGATGGGTCATAGTGCTGGATATACAGGTAGCTACAGGTGAAAATGCAAAGATGTAAACAGACAGCTGTATGGGCAAAGCTACAAATATGTACTGCTGCATTGATCAGAAGGGGCAAAGGAGAGCTGATGGGGGTTCAGGATCAGGCAAAGTTGTGATGGATATACCATAGTAGATGAGAAATTTCTAGATTTAAAATTAATCAGTCATAAGGTTGTTACCGCTACTTACTACTATATCCAAACAGGGCGGTGCTTAGGGGTCTTCAGCAATAAGTTACGTGAAAGTGATGCTGAAATGTTAATTAATTTACTTTGCCGATACCGTTCAGAGATATTTGAACATCACAGTATCAAGATCTCGACTTCTGAATTCAATAGCACTGATTATCCCTTGAGGAAGAATTTATCGTCATTATTAAACATCCATCTTCCATGCTGGCATGGGACGGATGGTTTGATAGGAGTTGATAAGTCAGAAGACGGTGCCAAGCTCTGCTGTCTGTTTTGGCATTGTTTCTACTGCTGGATGCCCTTCTTAACAAATAGTCTAGAGCAAGACATAAGCATTCTGAATTTGGAGGATCTTGTATTGGTTGATTCCAACCAATATGCTGTGACAATTCTGGAACATTGTCATCTGTTGGTGAAAAATATATTATTAGATAAAATAATAGTCTATGATTATAAAAGTTTTTCTGAACTTATTGGACATGATGAAGGTCCTGTGGAATGGTAGTGATGCAAGTCAAGCCAAAGCCCAGTTTATCTTGCAGTATTAAGATTATCATTGTTATTCCTGTTATGCTAATATTTTTTTATATGCTTTGTTTGCAGAAAGAAGAAAAGATGAAGATTTTGATGAAGTAGCAGAAGAGGAACTACAAGAGGAGGTCAGTGAAAAATATTTGTCATTGTTTTAAGCATGGATAAAGTATGGTACCATGTTGGTGTAAGTCGGTGGCAGAGAGGATCTCACACTGAACACCAGCAATTTTCACTTTCACTTCTCTGGGATTTTCTCTTTTTTATTAAGGCTTTTGCTGGTAGCATGATTTTTGAATGTTAGGCCTCGTGGAGGTGATGACAAATGACTGAGACCTTTGGTGATATGCTGTACATAAGAAGATTTGTCAAGCCAAGTGAAATTGTTGTTGCGGCTGTTGCCAGTGTCATGTAAATGGTGCCCATGAAATCATAGTCATGGCCATTGCGGGTGTCATGTAAATACCACCTGTGCCGGTGGCATGTAAGAAGCACCCATTACACTCTTGGAGTGGTTGGTGTTAGGAAGGGCATCCAGCTGTAGAAATCATGCCAAATCAGACTGGAATCTGGTGCAGCCCTCCGGCTTACCAGTTCTAGTCAAACCGTCTAACCCATGCCAGCATGGAAAGTGGACGTTAAACGATGATGATGATGAAATCATTGTAGAAAGTAGAAAACTAGTTAACGCTGTGACAGTAGTAACATCAGCACTAATAGTAACTGTGTAGTTTGGTAAAAAATTAACATCCTCACTACCACATGTACCACTGGTGGTTCATTGCAAATTTCACACTACTGCCATATGTAGCACCACTGATATGTTTTCATAATTTGAGAAAATATTTTATTCTGTATTTTTGACATGGTTTCAAGGATATTTAAATAACTTCATTACCGGATGTTTGTATAATTACAAACATTTGAAATGGCTATTTGTAAGTAACATAGTTCTATAGAGACTAATAGTAAATAAAAGCTATTACCATAGCTGGCAAAAGGATTTGTATATCTGCCTCCAACTTGAGTTAAATGCAAAATATTCACTTCAGTTACAGTCTATAGCAACTACTGGACTGAAGGCCCAAATTTTGTTGTAATGATAAATTTTGTCTTATTCTGAAAATTTTAGTGGAATTTTCTTAAAAGTTTCCAAAAGTGCTTCGTTCTTTTATATAGTAAATTCATGTTCAGAGCAGTTGTGGATGTTTGAGCATTTGATTTTAGGCTTGAAATTTGCAGTTTTATTAAAAGCTTTCTCTTGCCTTAGATCCATAAAATGTCTGTTGTGAATACATTGGGATCATGGACATATGTGGCCGAGTGGTTGAGGTATTGGACTCGTAATCATAAGATTGTGGTTACAATTCCTGGACCAGGCGACACGTATTCTTGATCTTGGACCATGTGCTTCTAGATGTCTAAAAATACAATTTGGTTATGATTGGAACAGCTTTAATCTGGCTTGATCTGGGGCTTATACATCTGTTACATTAAGATTGGCCTTAGTGGAATTAGTGTGCGAAGTTTGGGCTCAGCTAAAGTGCTGCTGTGTCCTCTTTTTGCATGGCACATAACACTGACCATATTACTGCTGTCCTTTTCTATCATGCCTGGTAATAATTTTCCACACAAAATCTTGATTGTCCAGTTTAATATTCCATAACACACTCTTCAATATGTATTGTTGGAGCCAAAGGCCATGCACTGAGTAACAAACATGTCTGCATACATTTCAGTTTTCTCAAAAATATTTTTTAAGTATGTGCGAAATAAAACATGTTGAGTAGTTTTCTCATTTATATAAATTCTGATTATGACTCCTTTCTGATTTCTGTAGGACCTTGAAGATGTTTACATTTTGAGCAAAATTTCTGATATCATTCATGCATTGTTTGGTACCCATAAAAAAGATTTTATTCCAATATTTGATACAATGTCACAGCATTTTGCTAAGCTGCTAGTAAGTACCATTTTTCAATTTCTTGTGTTATCTGAATCTTTTCAGTGCCTCTTGTATGCTTATAATTTTTGTAGTTGTATTTAATGTGTGTGAGGGTGTTTAATTAAATGTAATCTCTTTGGTTGATAAAGCCCTTTGAATCACAGGTACAATCCATCTGACAGGCTTCTAGTTTCCATTTACCATTTTCTCTCAGAATGTTGAGTCAGCTTGTGGCTATATGGGTAAATAGCAATATTTCAAGACGCCACACAGCAGGATTGAACATACGACCTCATGATTCTTAACTATTCAGTCACACCAGAATCCTTGACATCAGTGATAGTTTGATGTTGTCTCCATGGCCTAGGTGCTGATTGGGGTGTGTTTAGCAATCAGGGTAGGGGACTGTATTCAAGCAAGGCTTTCGACATTAAGAATGAGTGCAGGATGAAAATGGCGACAAACTAGCAACAATGTCCTAATTTTAAAGTATGATTCAGTGAACCGGAAAAATCGTGGCATTTCATCCATCTTTACATTCTAAGTTCACGTTCTGCTGAGGTCGACTTTGCCTTTCATCCTTTCAGTATCAATAAAATGAGTACTAGTAAAGCATTGGGATAGATGTAATCGGCTTAGCCTCCACCGAAATTGTTGGCGCTGTTTCAAAATTTGAGACCAATGTATGATTCTTAGACTTGCTGGTATCGTTAGATATATGGAATATACAAAATAACATTGTGCAGGAGTGGCTGCGAGTTCAGTCCCACTGCATGGCATGCTGGGCAAGTGTCTTCTACTATAGCCTCGGACTAACCAAAACCGTGAGAGTGGATTTGGTAGACAGAAACTGAAAGAAGCCCATCATATATATATAATAAACCTTTACATAAATAAATAATGTGAAATACACGAAGGGACGAACATAACAGACAACGGGTCATTCAAAGCCTTCGTTCTTCAGTCAGAAACTGATTCCTCATCGCAGATTTCATACATGTATTTGTGTGTCTGTGTTTGTTTCCCCACCACCACCACCACCGCTTGACAACTGATGTTGGTGTGTTTACATACCCATAACTTTGCAGTTCAGCAAAAGAGATCGATAGAATAAGTACTAGGCTTACAAAGAATAAGTCCTGGGGTTGATTTGTTCAACAAAAGCCAGAGCTCCAGCATGGCCACAGTCGAATGGCTGAAACAAGTATAAAGGTTGCATAATTAGTTCAGTTTTTATCTAGCAGTCTGTATGGCAGCATTCCTCTCTGGTATGAATACAAAGTGGCTGTGAGCTGGTACCAACAATCGAAACCACAATTTAAGTGCTAGAATTCCATTGGTCCAAAATGACTATTATAGATCCAAGTATTGGTTTCAGTCATTAGACTTGCATACATGATGAGGCAGCACCTTGAATTGAATATACTGACCATATTTCAGTTTTTGTACATATTTCATAGAATGGCTAAGTTTTTCCCCCATCCTGTCACTCTTTTACCCTATGATAAAGGGACATAATTTGGTGTTCCAGTTATTGCTCAGGCAATAACACATGTGCACGCACACGACAGGCTTCCACATAATTTTTGCTTACCAAATTCCATTCACAAGGTATTGATTAGCCCATGTTTACAGTAGAAGACCTTTATCCAAAGTGGTACATTGAAAGATTAAATTGGGAAACATGATTGCAAAGTAAATATATTAACCCCATGGCTATGCATACACCTATCTGTTTCTCTCTCCCTCTCTCTCATTCAGAGACAATTGGAGATTCTTGATGTTTTCAGTAATAAATATAAATTTGGTGGATTTTATCATTTCATCTGTTATTTCTATTATCACCACCACAGAATCCAGACCGACCCTGGGCTGACCGACAATGGGGGTTGTGTGTTTGGGATGATGTTGTTGAACATACAGATGTCGTAAGTACAAACTCTTTTACTTTGTCTGTTTCTAAAAGTCATTTATTTATATTGGACTACGCGTTTGTTGTATTTGTATAATTATATATGACCCTTAATTGCAACCCTTATTTTAATTCTTTTATTGATTGCAGTCTTTTAAACTGTGACCATACTAGGACATCACCTTCAAGTATATAGATCAATTGGAATTAACCCAGTACATATTTTATTGGCTGTTACTAATTTGATTGATTTCAGAAGTACAGAAACCAAAATAGATTTGAGATAATAAAAAAAAAATTTTAATCAGTCGGAGTGGGGCATCTTTCTGGAAACATGCTTGAATTATTGAGCAGTAAATGTGATGCTTGCCATTATGTCTAGTTAAAAGTCAGTAAATGGTAGCACATTTTAGATTGCATATAACCCAGCATCGCCTTACTGGCACCTGTGCCGTTGGCATGTGTAAAAAAAATAAAAATAAAAATTCGAGCAAGGTCGTTGCCAGTACCACCTGACTGGTCCCCTCTCAGAGTGGTTGGCGTGAGGAAGGGCATCCAGCTGTAGAAACTCTGCCAGATCAAGACTGGAGCCTGGTGCAGCCGTCTGGTTCGCCAGCCCACAGTCAAACCGTCCAACCCATGCTAGCATGGAAAGCGGACATTAGATGATGATGATGATGGTAGTCCAGTTATTAACACATACATATAGAGCAGGTAATTATGGTCTTATTATCCCACAGTAGGGTTAAAATGTTTTGATAAGGTATGGCACAAAATGGCTTCAAATGCAAAGCCTATGGAATGTCATATGAAGAAAGGATATAACAGAAAACTGTTTTGTATAGTGCCCTACCTTACTATGAAATTTACTACAGTTGCTGAGCCTCCCCAAAACAGGTGGATAGCTACAAACACTTAAAACTCAAAGCAAGAAAATTTTGAGAAACAGAAAGTAAACCCTTGTTATCATTGCTTTAAAAGAAAATTATTATTTTAAGTTGGATCTGGTGAGTTGGCAAAATTGTTAGCACACTGGACAAAATGCTACTAAACATTTTGTCTGTCTTTACATTGAAATACTGCTGAAGTCAAGTGTGCCTTTTATCCTTTCGGAGTCAATAAAATAAGTTCCAGTTCTTTGAGTACTGGAATTGCTGTAATTGACTGTCCTTTTCCCACCATATTTCAGGCCTTGTACCTGTGGTAGAAAGGATTGTTGTTATTATTACTAAGGCAGCAGAATTGTGAACATGCTGCACAAAATACTTTTGTGGTATTTCTTCTGGCTCATAACACTCCAAGCTCAGGGTCGATGAAATAAATACCATTTCAGTGCTGGGATTGACTGTAGTTGACTACCCCTCTCACTAATTTCCAGGCCTTGTGCCTATAGAAAATATTGTTTAATACTATTATTTTAATTACTGCTTCTACTTCTATTGTTACTTTTTTTATACCTTAAAAGGAGAAATGTAAATATCAAAGTATTTTATAATTCAGTCTTGTTCTTTCGTTACTTTTTATTTTATTAGGCAGCAATTAAGTACAGAGACTTTTTTGTGCCCCAAATGGTTCAGTCAATCTGTGATAAACGTCCTGAAGTTCGCCAGGCTGCATCTTACGGCATTGGTGTCATGGCAATGTTTGCAGAACCTGTTTTTCATCAAGTCTGTGTCGGTGAGTTATTTAATCCATCCTTTTACATATTCCGTCTTCTGGTTCCACCTGTTTTTGTTTGTTTATCATCTAACTATGTTTAAAGAGAGCATGGACAAAAAACAAAAACAAATCAAATGCTATAGCTATATGGTGAAGAAATTTGCTTCTTAATTAGATTTTTCTTGGTTTTATTGCATTGCTTGGCCCTTTCAGTAAGCATCTTGTATTCTGACCCTGGGCCAACCACTATCATGTGCATAAAATTTAGCTGACAGAAGCTAAGCAGAAGTCCACCATTCCTTATATATAATTGAATATATATGTGTATGTATGTACACACATATAGTCATGATCAGCCTGTTTCTTGTAAAAGTTTAGTAAATGTGTACTCTACTAAAAAGTATTGAGTAATCCTTCAGGTTAATCTTAAATAAACAACATAAAACAAACATTAATGTTACATCACATATTTACTATATTAATGAGAGTGTATGTTTGTATACCACTGAAAGGCTCTGAAATTGCATCCTTGAGAAAAATAGATTTGATTTTCAAAATCTACATCCTAGGCATAGGAGTGGCTGTGTGGTAAGTAGCTTACTTATGAACCACATGGTTCCAGGTTCAATGCCACTGAATGGCCTTACATACTCACTTGACCTACTAATAGAAAAATTTTAAAAACAGGCACAGGCGTGGGTGTGTGCTAAGAAGCTTGCTTCACAGCCACATGGTTCTGGGTTCAGTCCCACTGCATGGCACTTTAAGCAAGTGTCTTCTACTATAGTCTCGGGCTGACCAAAGCCTTGTGAGTGGACTTGGTAGACAGAAACTGAAAGAAGCCCGTCATGTGTATGTGTGTGTATACGTTTGTGTGCCCCCCCCCCCATATCGCTTGACTACCAATGCTGGTGTGTTTACGTCCCCGTAATTGAGCGGTTCGGCCAAAGAGAATAAGTACTAGGCTTACAAAGAATAAGTCCTGGGGTCGATTTTGCTCGACTAAAGGTGGTGCTCCAGCATGGCCACAGTCACCTGACTGAAACAAGTAAAAGAGAGTATCGCAAGGAGAAGGTTTTCAGTAAATAGTGATCAAAAAATATATTTTGATACAAGAAATAACTCAACTTTCAGATCACCAAATTTACCTCTCTATATACATATATATTTACACCCCCTCTCTCTCTCACTGTCTCTCACACACAGAAAATTCTAGCTTCGAAGTCTTGTTTTTTGATTGGGTAAAAATTTATCAAAATTTAAATATCTGTCACATTTTTCTAAAATTTTGCTGGATTAACCCTTTTGTTACTGTATTTCTTTTGAGATGCTGTGTTTCTTTCAATTTTTTAAAATATAACAAAGAATTTAGTAAAAATAACTTAGTTATCATTCAGCTAGTGTTAGGAACATAAATTGTCACTAAGGTTTGGTGGAAGATGTTAATTCAAAACTTATGAAAACAAGACATTTGTACTTATAGACCCAGAGGTGGTTTCAGGTGGGTTGGTATCAAAATGGTTAAATGGATCACAATATCAGATTCAGCATGAAAATTTCAAAATTTGTGATCAAAACAAGAAAATATCCCCTCTCTCTATCTGTCTCTTTGCTAAATAGAATAAGCATTTTAAGGCTGTTTAATTGTCCTAGAGCAAGGATTAACGGGGGATGGGGTGACATATGTTATAGAGGGAGCTGCAGCTGTGAGGAATGTTGAGTTGAATCTTGGAAACGGTATGAAGGTGGAAGACATGAAAACATTTTGTTGCTTTGTGGGGCATGTTGGATGGAGGGAGAAGATTGAACTCAGTGACAGTGGCTGGAATGAGAGCCGTATTTAAGAGGAATACTAATACCATCAGTGGAACTGAACCCAAAACAGAGGTTGCAAAGCATAAAACCATAAAACCATACCTGAAATATATTTTTGGACCTGAAGAGGAAGGCCCGTTTTAGGGGATCAAAATTTTTGTTGTTAAGAATACAATGTCATCAGTGAGTGTGTCTTTGTATTCAATTGTTCATCAAGATTTTGCATTTCCTTTCTGCCAGAATCTTTACCAATGTTAGTGAAAGTAATCCAACTACAAGATTCTCGAGAACCAGAAAACCTTAGTGCCACAGAGAACATCATTTCAGCTGTTACCAAAATCTGCAAATATTGTCCAAACCACGTCAACGTAGATGATATTCTGCCTCATTGGCTCAGCTGGTTGCCAATTTGGGAAGACGAAGACGAAGCAGAGCATGTCTACAACTACCTTTGTGATCTAATTCAAATGTAAGTATACATTCTTGTATTCAATTTGCAAACATAAAAATAAAGTAGCCTTTATATGTTGTTTGACCTGACAGAATCATCATCACAACCATAAGGCGGCGAGCTGGCAGAATTGTTAGCACGCTGGGCGAAATTCTTAGCGGTATTTCATCTGCCGCTACGTTCTGAGTTCAAATTCCGCCAAGGTCGACTTTGCTTTTCATCCTTTCGGGGTCGATTAAACAAGTACCAGTTATGCACTGGGGTCGATATAATCGACTTAATCCGCTTGTCTCTCCTTGTTTGTCCCCTCTGTGTGTAGCCCCTTGTGGGCAGTAAAGAAATAAGAATCATCATCTTAATTATCATTTAACGTCTGTTTTCCATTCTGACATGGGTTGAATAGTTTGACAGGAGCTGACAAGCTGGAGAGCTGCATCAGGCTCCAGTCATCTGTTTTGGCATGGTTTCCAAGGCTGGATGCCTTTCCTAATGCCAACTACTCTACAGTGTGTACTGGGTGCTTTTTCTGTGATGCTGACACAAACCAAGAGAATACCCTCCATCAGGCATTTGCCATATTCTGAACGCCTTACTTCCCTGGGCATGGATGCATTGAAACTCCGACGTCTGGCAGCTGACTTGGCAGACACCCATAAAATTATTAAGTATCTTACTAACAATAACTCTGAGCACCTTTTCAAACTCCACCTGTCTAACACCCGTGGACATGTTTATAAAGTCAGAAAACAGCACAGCTCCCATGACTTTGAAAGAAAGTTCAACTTTGCCTTCCATCTCTCTCTCTCTCCCTTTCTGTTTTTTTTTTTTTTTTTTTTATATTATATTTTTGCAAGAAAATTATTGATATTCATGGAACAGACTGCCGGCATCAGTTGTTATTTGTCGGAGCACTGCATCCTTCAAAACTTCCATGCTTCCTGAGATTCGCCAACACTACACCTCATTTTCTCCCCTCCATACACACACAAGCATGTATCTGACTCATACACTGTTTGCTTTCCAGACATTTTTACGTTACTGCATATACTTTATATGCACTTTTGACAAGTTGTGGTGCACCTGAGCACTGTATACAATAATTTCATTATTATTATAGCGCCAGCATGAGTGCCTCTTATGTGGTACGAGCATGGGTGCATTTTATGTTGCGTTAGCGCAGGTGCTTTTTACATGGCACAAGCCAAATCTCAAATCATAATTCTATTGCCATCATTATTTAACATCCACTTTTCCATGCTTGCATGGGTCGGACAGAATTTGTTGAGGCAGCATCTGTACAGCTGGATGCCCTTCCTGTTGTCAACCCTCGCCTGTTTCCCATGGTCAAATATATTTTTCACAGAAAACTGAAAATAAATAACATTTGTATGACAGGGATGCTTAATTGCAATCATCATGCGATGCTCAGATAAGAACGTGCATACACAGAGAACAGTCTTTCAGTTTCCATCTACCAAATCCACTCATAAGACTTTGCTTTACTTGGTGCTATAATAGCAGGCACTTGGCACAAGTGCTACACAGTAAGACTGAATCCAACACCACATGACCGGAAAACAAGTTTCTTAACCACACAACCATTCTTGCACCTTAATATTGAGCGATACAATCTGAAATAACCTGTCTGAATAACATAAAACCAGAATGATTATGGAAAGAATGCCTTTGACCATATTCTGCTTAGTAAAGACTACCATGGGCTAAATAACAACATATAAGATACATCAGTGTATCTTCTTTATCTTTTATTTTTTATTTATTTGCCATTGGAGTGTAGCCATGCTGGAGCACTGTCTTGAAGGGTTTTAAGTCTACTACTTATTCTTTTGGTGTCTTTCACCAAACTGCTAAGTTAAGGGGTGTAAACAAACCAGTGCTGGTTGTCAAGTGGTTCAGTACGGGAGGAGCAGAAACTGCCCCTAAACACACACATGCACTCACATATACATGGCATGCTTCCACTACCAAATCTACTCACAGGGCATTTGTTAGTCTGGGGCTATAATAGAATACACTTGCCCCAGGTACTGTGTAATTTTGTTTCTTAATTTTTACCATTTTACTTATTTTGGAATACATTTTTAGAATTCTTTTTGTGAATGCATCAAAATCAAAATCAAACTCAAATTCGATGACTGGCGTCCATCCTAGCGGGGTGCAAAGAGCCCCATACGAGTGTGATCATTGACAGAGTGGCTAACCGGCTTCCATGCTAGTGGCACTTAAAATGCACCATTCGAGCGTGATTGTTACCAGTGTCGCCTTACTGGCACTCAAGCCCCGTACTAGTAGGGTATTAAGAGCACCATCTGAGCGTGATCGTTGCCAGAGCAGCTATCTGGCCTTCGTGCCGGTGGCACGTAAAAGACACCATTCGAGCGTGATCTTTACCAGCATCGCCTTACTGGCACCTGTGTTGATGGCATGTGTAAAAGATTCGAGCAAGGTCGTTGCCAGTACCGCCTGACTGGCACGTAAAAGCACCCACTACACTCTCGGAGTGGTTGGCGTTAGGAAGAGCATCCAGCTGTAGAAACTCTGCCAGATCAAGATTGAAGCCTGGTGCAGCCATCTGTTTCGTCCAACCCATGCTAGCATGGAAAGTGGACGTTAAACGATGAGGATGATGACGACGACAAATGTAGTTACTTCATATCTTGAATTAATGTTTCCTACCTTTTACTTCTAATTTGTGAAAGCATGTGGCCTTATGGTTAGAGTGTGGCACTCAAGGTTGCAAAATCTTGAATTGGGTGGTGTGTCGCTTTCCTGAGCAAAGCACTTCATCCCACGTTGCGCCAATCCACCCAGCAATACTACAACAGGCTGGAATCCTGTTCAGGGTGGGGATGTTGTGGTTTCAGTCAATTATGCGCCGTAGAAACCTGAGCACCTCAGCTGTATGAATCCTTGTCCAAGAGATTTACTACTTTTACTTTTATTATTAATTTTTATTTCAGAAACAATGTGATAATTCTCGGAGAAAATAACAACAACTTACCCAGAATTTTCGACATTATGGCAACAACTTTTCACAAAGAAGTTTTGAAAGCAGATAATCCTGTTTATCAAAGAATGCTCAATATTCTGAGGCAAGCCCAGGTAAAAATTTGTCTTTTGTTTTATTTGCTATCTCCTGCTGTCAATATGACTCTTTTTCTGTCTTGTCTGTCTCTCAGCTATGTCTAATTAGTTCACCATTAGTGGGTAGGTTTAAACATTTTCATATACACATGTGGGTACTTAGGAAAACCTCTAGATTTTGTTAGTGAGTACTACAAATGGTAGAGGTAAGCTTCCATCAAATTTACATTTCACTCTTGATTTTTGGTTATAGTTATAGGCAAGTGAAATCAAAATGAAATTTGATGACAGGCGCAAGCACCATATGAACATGATCGTAGACAGAGCGGCTAACCGGCTTCCATGCTAGTGGCACATAAAGGGCACCATTCGAGTGTGATCATTGCCAGCTTCGCCTTACTGGCACTTGTGCCCCGTGCTAGTAGGGGTGCTAAGAGCACCATCCAAGCGTGATTGTTGCCAGAGCAGCTAACTGGCTTCCGTGCCGGTGGCATGTAGGAGGCACCACCGTGCTAGTAGGGTGCTAAGAGCACCATCCGAGTGTGATCGTTGCCAGAGCGGCTAACTGGCTTCCGTGCCGGTGGCATGTAGGAGGCACCATTCGAGCGGGATCGCTACCAGCATCGCCTTGCTGGCACCTGTGCCGTTGGCAAGTGTAAAAATTTCGAGCGAGGTCGTTGCCAGTACCACCAGATCAAGACTGGAGCCTGGTGCAGCCATCTGGTTCGCCAGCCCACAGTCAAACCGTCTAACCCATGCTAGCATGGAAAGCGGACATTAAACGACGATGATTCCCACCGACTTACATTTAATGCATACCTAGGGAAATGAACAAGACTCTCCTAGAACGTAACCTGCCCTGTGTTTGAGGCATTGTTTGTAATAGAGAATGCATTCATTCTCTTTGTGGCAGAGTAAATACCTCTGGGTTTTCTGTTTGAAGGCATTAGGAAGGGTATCCAGCCATAAAAAACTATGCCAAAGCAAATATTGGAGCTTGGTACATCGGTTCCTGTCAGACCATCCAACCCATGCCAGCATGGGACATGGGCATTAAATAATGATGATGATGATCATCATCATACCTCTGTTTTCCATGCTGGCATTGGTTGGACAGTTTTACAGGGGCTGACAAGTCCAGGAGCCATACTAGGTTCCATTGTCTGTTTCAGTATAGTTTCTACAGTTAGATGCCCCGCCTAATGCCAACCACTTTACAGAATGTACTTGGTACATTTTACATGATACCAGCACCAACAGACAAACCCCCTAAAGACAGACGAAATACTACTAAGCATTTCACCTGGTGTGCTAACATTTCTGCCAGCTCACCAACTTAGAATGTAAACATTCATTTTAGAAATATATTCTTTATTCTTATTGCTTAAGCATTACTCCCTTCCTGACATTAAATTTCGTAGCATTTTACCTCATACCCGTTTTTGTACTAATTTTTGTTCAATGTGACTAACGATTCTGAATTCTTCATGCATTTTTCTATCATTTAAGCCTAAGAAAAGTATACTTATCATTTAAAATTTTAAAATTTATGTTAATTGAAGATAAATATCTGCCTTACCCCCTTCCCCCCAGGTCACAGACATCTTGATATAACTTTTTTTCTACTGAACCAAATCTCAACCTGTTTATGCCAAAGTGTAGCTGAGGAGGTATCCTCTTTAAAACTATTAACAGTTTGCAATTCAGTTGAGAACTGAATTAGTGGTGAAGCTTGTAAACTGCTGCAATTGGCGAAATGGTGGACTTAAGAATATATTCAACCACTACCGTGCCTGAATGATTAAGTGGAGGGCCTCTACATAATCTCGTTAGATCAGCTTACTAGAAATAGCAACCAAATGTTTTAACATCAATGAATGTAGTTCTACGAACCCATTAAAAGGCAAATGTACCCATCATGACTACCTGCCTGATAAGGGTACACCAGGCACTTGCATCACAACTATATGTACATGACCTGGTGATCTCATATCAAGATAAACGGTGTATGACCTTGCAGGTGGGGGCCCAGTTAAAATTTTCTACAGATTGCGTAGCCCATCCTGCTCAAAAGGTCCCTGAATAAGGGTGGTTTAAGTATGTTGGACAAAATACTTGTTTCCTGAGGTGACTTATTCAAACCCCAAAGAATTCCTCTCAACACATGGCTATGATGCTTCCCCACTACTTCTGCATGTGATCAGAGATGCACATATCATCAGCCACTAAGAGACATGCTCAACTGGTAGGGGTCTAGCAATTAACTAGCAAATCTGTGGTATTGAGCAGAATGTTTGCTGTAGCTCATCTGCTATGCCAAGACAAATAATGTACATGATAACACTTCCAATCAGTTAAGATTAGAAACCACAGGAGCCCCAGTGCTTGGTATTCATCATCATCATCGTTTAACATCCGTTTTCCGTGCTAGCATGGGTTGGACGGTTTGACCGGGGATCTGGGAAGCCAGAAGGCTGCACCAGGCTCCAGTCTGATATGACAGTGTTTCTACAGCTGGATGCCCTTCCTGACGCCAACCACTCCGAGAGTGTAGTGGGTGCTTTTTACGTGCCAACAGCACACTCGTTCTTGTACCAATCCAGCATTGAGGTGAAGGAGTTCCAAAATGGCCTGCCAAGAGACAAAGATGGAAAGTCCATGTTAACATACAAAAGCAGATGGTGTTTTAAACAGCCACAGAAATGGATTCTAAATGCTCTTGATCATAAATTAAGAATTCTCAGTGTTGAGCTGCAGGTGAACAACTACATCATCATCATAATGTTCACTTTTCTGTGCTTACATGGGTGAAGCAGATTTTGTTGTGGTAGACTTTTTATGGCCAGATGCCTTTCCTGTCATCAGCTCTCACTAGTTTCCAAGCAAGGTAATATTTTCCCATGGCTGGTATTTGTTTCACAGAAGACTGGAAACAAGCATTAGTTCTAGGAAGGTGATACTTGTTTATAACCACTATGTGGTGTCAAGACGTAAGCGTGTATGTGTGCGCGCACTCACACACACAGCTATGTACAAATGCACAACAGGTTTCTTTCAGTTTCTTGTCTACTAAATCCACTTACAAGGCTTTAGTCAGCCCAGGGCTATAGTAGAAGACATTTGCCCAAGATAGTGCACTATGGAACAGACCTTAACTGCTTAGCCATGCCTACACCTAACAGTGGTTTATAAATATATGTTGTTAAACCTTTCCTGACGGTTAACTGCGGTCACCCAGTTATCCATATTTTCCTTGTTAGTAAAGATAAGTGCTGCTACTGAAGCTGAGGAATAGTTTGTTCTGTGCAACTCTAAATAGATAGAGAGAGGTATTAAATATTATCAGCCTTCTGTCCATATTCTAGTTGTTAATAATAATAATAATAATAATTTTCAACTAGCAATAACCACGCCTCGGATTTACCTCAAATAATAATAATAATAATAATACTAATAATAATGTGTAGAGGCATCATGATGTCACTGACTAGTGTGTTTTTGTTTTGCATTTATTAACCCTTTTGATAATAAACTGCCTAAGTCTGTACCTGTTTTTATTTTTGTTTTGTTTTTGAGACAAACTCCTTATTTCAACCCTCTAAGCATTCGAATTATTCTGACAATGTAATACTAATGTATTCACATTGTTTTGAATTAATTATGCATTATCTCATAGCTTCAAGATTTCAGCGATGTGATTGTTTTTAGAATAACATTGTAAGGTAGATGTGAGAGGCCAGAGCAGATATAGCTGGTTTAAATGCTAATGGGTTAACATGGTCTAATTTAGAACCGTTCATTAAAATTTCATGCTAATTTATGGGATCTATTCAGTTTGAACGGTAGTTTTTAACATAATTTCTAGGTAACTAAAAAATTTTAAACTTCGTATACTGGTAGAATGTATTTATAAAACATCTTTTTCTCTTGGCTTTATTGAGAAAATTCTATAGTTTGTAAGATATTTGTTGTTTTTTTATCTTCAATTTCAACCAATCAATGACATCTATTGAGGTGAAAAAATTCTGTGCCGTATGAATATGTCCCTCTGTTTTAGAAACAGATTGGGTTTATTTACATTTGTGAAGAAAAAAAGATACCCTTCTCCCCACCCCTAACCCTAAAATAGATTGAAATGCAATAGATCAATACTAGGGTCATAATTATGGGTGACAATTTCATATGACACCGCTAGAAAAAACTGCCGTTCAAACCGAAAAGATCCAATTTATGTTCTAAATAACAGCTTACTTAATGACAAAGCTACTTTAATACATTTTTCATTACTTTCAAAATTAACTGAAACAAAGACATTATATCTCACTAGAAATACCATAGCAAAGGGTTGTAATATAGACACAGGTAAAGCTCTGGATGTTGAGTTTACTTTCTAACTCCACAAGTTCTGTTTCACTTCTAGTGAAGCCTGTCACATATGCTTGTGTCTTAAGTTACAATGCTTACATTCCTTTGTCCTTGCATGAAGGCATTGAGCAAAATAATTATGACATTATGTTGACATACCTTATTAAATATCTGTCTTGTAGCTTAGTGCTTTCAAAGACATGGAATGAATAATAATTTCTCACTGCGAAATCAGGTTTGGGTTAGAAAAAAGGAAGAGCATTAATACATTCCTGTTCTGTTGAGGGGCTTTTCCCTTTTCCTTTCTTTACTTTCTCTTGCAAGTTACTAGGGGATTTCATTAATGCTGGGGTCACAGGGTAAAAAAAGGCACCCAGTACACATTGTAAAATGGGTTGATGTTAGGAAGGGCAACAGGCTATAGAAACCATGTGAAATCTGATACGGGCTCATTGAATCTTGCCAATCTGCCTGACCCATGCTGTATGGCAAGCAAACATTAAATGATGATGATGATGATCTAGCTGTACAGTAATACCTCAGTGATAAGTATTGTCCAATCCATGCTA
Source organism: Octopus sinensis (assembly GCF_006345805.1). Taxonomy (NCBI): domain Eukaryota; kingdom Metazoa; phylum Mollusca; class Cephalopoda; order Octopoda; family Octopodidae; genus Octopus; species Octopus sinensis. The sequence continues at coordinate 79,533,289 of NC_043006.1, read as the reverse complement.
GAAGTAAAAATGAATGAATGAAAGTTGGGTGGCAGTACACCTAAACTTATCTCCGTTACTGCTTCCACATTCACCACTCACTCTTATATCCCTGTGATTATTTTTTTTATAAATGAGGTAATAATTTGATATGATTTTACATATAATAAATACATACATACATACAAACATATATATTTTCTCTGTGTTTCTTTTTCAGACAAATGCGGACTTATTTAATGCATGCATCTCGCAGTTATCTGACAACCAAAGAAACACTTTATCAGCTGTGCTTGCCGCTCCACCCATGAATAACTAACAAGAAAAGATTGCAGGCAAAGCTCACAATTCCAGCGTGACACTTCCTCTTACCTCTTAATCCCCCCTGTCTTTCTGCATATATTAAATTTAATATATACACACACATATATGCATTCATATAGATGTATATATACATATATATATTTATATATATTTATATGTGTGTAAATGTACACACGCACACATATATATAGCCACATACATATATATGTACATGAATATATATAATATATATACATATATATATATTATACTGGAATAACCATTGAGGCTGAAATCACAATTTAGTCCTCTACCCAAATATACACACCTTATGCATACACCTTCTCTCTATATATACCTTTCTCCTCTCTCAATGTTTTATTCTTTCGGTTTCTACTGATTGAAAGCCCTACCTATTTCAGTTGTTTTTTTTTTTTTTCCACCAACCCCCTCCTTATGCATTAACAATTTTGTGGGCTTTATTTGAGCAACAACAATAACAAAAACAGAATGCAATATTGATATGAAAAGAAAAAAAAGCAAGAAAAACTTAATAAGCTTGGCTCATTCAAAACAATAAACAAGAAAACTATTCTCAAGATATAAAGTATTTTATTTATTTTATTTTTCTTAACTCTAACTTGTTCCGAACCATCTAAGATTTGAATTCTCTTTATATTCTATGTAATTTAAAAAATATATATATACACACATATATATATATGACTCTTTTTTTTTTCCTCTTTTTTTGCTGTTTTTTGTTCTTATCTGTTTTTGTACCACCCCAGCATCCAATGCGAAGAATTCTCAAATGGCTTGTCAAGACATGGAGATAAAGACTTTATATTGGTTTCAAATTTTGGCACAAGGCCAGCAGTTTTGCAGGAGAGAGGCTAAGTTGATTAAATCAACCCCAATACTTATTTTATTGACTCTCGAAAGGATGTCAGGCAAAGTTGACCCCAGCAGTATTTGAACCCAGAATGTAAAGACCAAATGAAATGCCACTGAGCATTTTCCCCAGCATGCTAAAAATTCTGCCTGCTCACCCACCTTATGATAAAAGTTAATATTGATTTCAATTTTTGGGACCCCAGGACTCAACTGGCACTCATTTTATTGACCCCGAAAGGATGAAAAGCAAAGTCAACCTTGGTGGAATTTGAACCCAGAACCCTAAAGATGGATAAAATGCTGCTAAGCAATTTTCCCTGCATGCTAACGATTCTGCCAGCTTGCTGCCTTAAGATAAAAATGTTAATATTGTTTTCAAATTTTGACACAAAGCCAGCATTTTCAGGAAGTGGGGGGGGGGGGGGAGCCGATTACATTGACTCCAGTCTTCAACTGGTACTCATTTCATTAACCCTGAAAGGACGAAAGGCTGAGTTGACCTCAGCAGCATTTGAAATCAGAATGAAAAAATGGACAAAATGCTGCTAAACGTTTTGTCCAGTGTGCTAATGATTCTGCCAGCCTGTTTGCCCTTAGATAAATCCCACCCATGCTAGCATGGAAGGTGGACATTAAATGGCAGTGGTGGTGGTTAACATCCAGAAACACAGTATAATGACATCCTTAACCCTTTAGCATTTAAACCGGCCATATCTGGCCAAAAGTATTCTGCCTGTTTTATGTTCAAAATGGCCAGATCTGGTCTCTCACACCAACCCTACAATATCGTTTTAAAAATTAACAGCTACCTCATCAAAATCTCAAAGCTACAAGATAATGCATGATTAGTTCAAAACAATGTGGATGAAAAAGCATTAACTTTGGTAGAATAATGCGAACACTAAAGGGTTAAAGATGAGTCTTCCTCTTGCCATGTTCAGTATACATAATCCCATCACAAAATATGTTCTCCAGAAAACTTTCAACACACCACCACTCTTGTCATTTATGAAACTAGAAACGTTTTTTTTTTGCCACAATGGCAACATTATCATCATTTAATGCCTACTTTTTCATGTTTGCATGGGTCAATGGAATTTGTGGAGGCAAAATTTTCTACAGCCAGATGCCCTTCCTGTTGCCAACCTTCACCTCTTTCCAAGCGTGGTAAATATTTTCCCATAACCAGATGTATTTTTCATGGGAAACTGGAAATGATCAACCTTTCTCGTATGATGATGATGATGATCGCTTACAACCACCACATGATGTCTACACAAGTATACACAATGCATGCTAGTGCCACATAATAAGCATCTAATGTTAGTTAGTTAGTTAATTTTTTGGCTCAAAAAGCAAAAAGCAAGGCCATGTAGGGGGACATGGAGTTATGTACAGGGTGGTGTTCATGTAAAGAGTTCAGGCCACTTGAGGTCAAGGGAGACTTTGAACCGAGCGGTCGTCGGCATCTTCACCATCTCGTCTGGCAGCTTATTCCACGGATCTGCAACCCGGACGGAGAAAGCCCCTCTCCTTCGATTGAGATGAAATCGTCGCAGATAGAGCTTTTCGGAATGACCCCGCAGCCGACGCTGTTAGGAAAGGCATCGAGCTGTAGAAGCCTTGCCAATGCAGACAATTGGATCTAAGTACAGCTATCTTACTTGTCAGTTCCTGTCAAACTGTTCAACCTATGCTAGTATGGAAAATGGGCATTAACCCTTTCGTTACTGTATTTATCTTGAGATGCTCTGCATTTCTTTCAGATACTTTAAATATAACAAAGAATTTAATAAAACAACTTAGTTATCATTAAACTAGCGTTAGGAACATAAATTGTGACTAAGTTACCATTCAGCTAGTGTTAGGAGAATAAATTGTGACTAAGGTTTGGTGGAAGATTTTAATTCAAAACTTATGAAAACAAGACATTTGCACTCAGAGCCAGAGCTGGTTTCAGCTGGGTTGGTAACAAAAGGGTTAAATGATGATGTACATCTAGCAAGCTGACCTGCCAACTTATTTTAGTCCAGATTGAAAGAGACTGCTGTAACAATACTTTGAATCCACTAAACACTGCATGTCACAGCTAAGTTTGCAGAATACAGTTGTGATGTGAAGATAATTTAGAAGCTTGCTATGCAATGAAGTTTTCTGTTAAAGTGGGCAAAAATGTTAGAAGTTTATGGAATGCTCCAGACTGTTTATGGATTAACAAAGCATGTCCACCGGGAAGCACATGATGATCCTCTTTTCTTATTTCTTTATTACCCACAAGGGGCTAAACATAGAGGGGACAGACAAGCGGATTAAGTCAATTATATCAACCCCAGTGCGTAACTGGTACTTATTTAACCGACCCCGAAAAGATGAACGGCAAAGTCGACCGTGGCAGAATTTGAACTCAGAACGTAAAGGCAGACGAAATACTGCTAAGCATTTCATCCGGTGTGCTAACATTTCTGCCAGCTCACCGCCTTTTTGATGATCCTCTTTTCTGACAGCAAAGACATCATCTACATTCATTGGATTCATCTGGCCAGACAGTCAACAAAGAGTACATTGTGGAGTTTTTGAGGCTGTTCAGGGCGAGATTTAGTTACAAAAGTCCAGAGCACTTTCATCAGGACAATACACCACTCCACAATTCTATCCTGGTAACATACTACTTGACAGAGATGGGCATCAAAATTGTCCAGAACTTGCTCCCTGTGGCTTTTGATTGTTTCCCCAAGGTGAAAGAGGCTGTGACAAGGGGCCTGAACACCTTCACTTTGGAGGGCTTCTGTCTGGGGCCTTTGCAAAGTGGCTGGAGCACTACAAGTTCATTGTTTTATGTTCAAATTAGCCAGATCCAGCCTCTCACACCTGCCCTGTAATGTCATTTTGAAAATAACCACATTATTGAAATCTCAAAGCTAAGGGATAATGCATGATTAATTCGAAACAATATTCTTTTATTCTCTCTGCCTTAGCAAAGGCAGAGGTATTGTTTTCAGTTGTGTTTGTTTGTCCGTGGACAAGATATCTCAAGAACCGCTGGATGGATTCGGATGCAACTTTCAGGAATGTTTGGCCTTGTGACTGGCACAAACTGATTAGATTTTGGAGTCAATCCAGTATCAGACAAGGATTCTGGATTATTTGTTATATTTACTTTACACGATTACGATCTTACGTTGACTTTCAAGTCTTTCTCAATTATCTCCCTTTAGGCTGTTTCCAAAGTTTTATTTTCGTTTCTATATTATTAATTTTACTCGCATTTCTATCTTACTAGTAACTGATGGATAAACAAATAAAATCCTGAGTAGAACTTATTATTATTACCTCTGCCATCGAAACTATTTTGAATGGTGAATTTGTTAACTTTGGCTTGTATTAGGTAAGGATAAACTATTTATTCATCATCATCATCATCATCCAGCGTTTTAAATCCAGGTTTTGTCCCTGTTAACGGGAGTAGCTGGATCTACCTCAATGCCATAGCAACTGCCCTCACACCATCTCACCATCTTGCCTGGTTTTGGTCAACCTCGCTTTCGCGCTCCATTTACTTCAAGCGCAATCACCCTCCTCCAGACAAGCCCTTCATTCCTCCTCAATGCATGCCCATACCACCTCAGTCTATTTGCCCTTGCCACCAATTCCTCCAACCCCAGTATTTCCAACAAATCCTCAGTCCTTCTCTCATCAAACAAGCTTCACCCCACACATTTCTCTCACCATTGCTCTCTCACTCCTTAAAATTACCATCTCTCTCTCCCTCCCTCAGATGCCATGTCTCACTTCCATACAGCATTACAGCTCTCACTCAACTCTTATAGACCCTTTCTTTCATCTTTAATGAGAACCTTTTCCCATATAACAACGCTCCACATTCCCTGAACTTCACCCATCCAAGTCTCACTCTTGCTGTCACAGCTGCTTCACATCCACCACTTACATCCAGTCTGTCACCCAAATAACAAAACCCTCCCATCGTAAGTACTATGCTTACAAAGAATAAGTCCTGAGGTCAATTTCTTCGACTAAAGGTGGTGCTCCAGCGTGGCCGCAGTCAAATGATTGTAACGTGTAAAAGAGTAAAATATATAGCATCATCAAAGGCGGCGATCTGGCAGAAACGTTAGCGCGCCGGGCGAAATGCTTAGCGATACCTCGTCTGTGGTTACGTTCTGAGTTCAAATTCCACCGAGGTCGACTTTGTCTTTCATCCTTTCGGGGTCGATAAATAAAGTACCAGTTTCGAAATGGGATCGATGTAATCGACTTAATCCCTTTGCCTGTCCTTGTTTGTCCACTCTATGTTTAGCCCGTTGTGGGCAGTAAAGAAATATATATAGCATCATCATCATCCTTTTAATCATATGAGTGAAACTAGTAAAAGATAAAGATGAGAGAGAAAGAAGAAAGTAAAAAGACTATCATTGTTACAAGCAGAATCCTTCTTCGAAAAAAGATGTTTTCTTCTTGCGCTGAATTAGAAGTGATGAACAGAGGTGGTAGTGGGGGAATGCCTAGAGGTAAGGGAGGTAACTGGACAAAAAGTGCGAGGATATTGTTAAACTCTTAATACCTACCTCAAAACTGGACTGTTGTCATGCTTGGGCACATGCGTTTTGGTCGATCAAATCTCCCCCCCAATACTTAGGAAGTTACACGAACGTAAGCAAACCAATACCTATTTCTTTACTACCCACAAGGGGCTAAACACAGAGAGGACACACAAAGGGATTAAGTCGATTATATTGACCCCAGTGCGGATGAAAGGCAAAGTCGACCTTGGCGGAATTTGAACTCAGAACCTAACGGCAGACGAAATACCGCTAAGCATTGCGCCCGACGTGCTAATGATTCTACCAGCACGACGCCTTTAAGCAAACCAATACCGATGGACAAGCGGTGTGGGTGCTGACACATAGACTCCGACCCAATCGATATGTATTTATGTAGGCGGAGGTAAAGAATACGCACGCCACCCATTTTCGGCGTAACAATAACCCAAGCCATAAACCCTAAGCACAGGGTGTACGCATTCTTTACCTTGGCTTCTATGTATATATACTCTTTACTCTTTTACTTGTTTCAGTCATTTGACTGCGGCCATGCTGGAGCACCGCTTTTTAGTCGAGCAAATCGACCCCAGGACTTATTCTATGTAAGCCTGGTACTTATTCTATCGGTCTTTTTTGCCGAACTGCTAAGTTACGGGGACGTAAACATACCAACATCGGTTGTCAAGTGATGTTGTGGGGGACAAACACAGACACAAATACACACACACACACACATATATATATATATATATATATATATACGACAGGCTTCTTTCAGTTTCCGTCTACCAAATCCACTCACAAGGCTTTGGTCAGCCCGAGGCTATAGTAGAAGACACTTGCCCAAGGTGCCACGCATGTGGCTGGTAAGCAAGCTACTTTATTTCATGAATATTTGCCATGAAGGCATTACAAAGAGGAGACGAACAAGAACAAACATAAAAGGGTGAAGTAGCTGCAGCGACTTACCACACAGCTACTCCTCTTCCATACAGTTCCCATTTACCAAAACCTGTACTCTAAGTCCCACGCGATGGGACAACTTGAAGCTCTGTGGTTGCAAAATGACCTTCTTACTAAATATTTCATTATTTTCGAAAGTAACTGCAACGTATTTCAGCAAAAATATCGTAACACACAAGACTTAATCTGAGATCAGTCCTGAATGAGCAAACCTTTGATCAAAAATATTCCAGCCATGACCATTCTGTCTTTTCCTGTGTGCCAAGAATCCAAGACCACATCCAAAATCTTTTATACCTTTTACATGTTTCAGTCATTTGACTGTGGCCGTTCTGGAGCACCGCCTTGAAGCGTTTTTGTTGGACAAATCGACCCCAGTAATTATTTAAAAAAAAAACTTGGTACTTATTCTATTGGTTAGTTTTGTCAAACCGTTAAGTTTTGGGGACGTAAACAAACCAACATCGGTTGTCAAGTGCAGTAGTGGGGGACGAACATAGACACGTGCGCGCGCGTGTATGTATACATGTATATATATATATATATATAATACATGCCAGGCTTCTTTCAGTTTCCATCTACTAAATCCACTCACAAAGCTTTGGTCAGTTTGTGGCTATTATAGAAGACACTTGCCCATGGTGTCACGTTCTTTTTCGTTTTTCCCTAATGACGGTAAGGATGGTTTAAAGACGATTTAGCTGCTGTTTCTAGCAGATTGAGCAATCACATCGTCTTTCTCACTGGCTCAAAGCAAAAAGATTTTGCTTAAGGCAACAATCAAAATGAAGATGATAACCTGAAGAAATCCTTACAAATTTGGAGAAAAAATTCCAGAATGAATGAAAGATGTTTAGCATAAAGGTAAGGGAGATAACTCAGAGAAACGAAAATGGTTTTGCAACGTAATAGTGTAGTTGGGTGTGGAGTGTATGTGGTGTAATGATGTTATTTCGTGTATTCAAAGGTGGGGGCGTCATGGTGGTTGTTGTTCAGCCCCTGGTCAACCCTGACCAAGCATATTGATCAACAGTATTCCAGTTATTCAAAGGCGGCGAGCTGGTAGAAACGTTAGCATGCCGGGCGAAATGCGTAGCTGTATTTCGCCTGCCGTTACGTTCTGAGTTCAAATTCCGCTGAGGTCGACTTTGCCTTTCATCCTTTCGGGGTCGATTAAATAAATACCAGTTACGCACTGGGGTCGATATAATCGACTTAATCCATTTGTTTGTCCCCTCTGTGTTTAGCCCCTTGTGGGTAGTAAAGAAATAGGTATTCCATTTGTGACCATCCACTCTTTGTATTTTAGACATAATGTATTTAGGATTTATCCAGTGTGTCTTCCTCTCTTAATGTGGTGTAGGAGATTTTTGCTGCTGTTTCTAGCACGTGAAAAGATTGCACAGAGGTATCCTCATGACTATCCAACTCTGTGTGTTTGAGAGGCAGAACGAGGCATACACGCTCACATACACCCATGTCCTAAACCACATTTAGTGAAATGGCGTTTGACTGACACAAAGTCACTCGTAGAAATACTCCAGCCTCTGGCTCACTAATGAGGTGTGTCTCCTTACTCTGTCTGTTCTACCACTACTATAATGGCCTCTGCTCTTCAGAACTGACTGGTCCAGTACCTCCACCAACTCACTTGCCTCTCCACCTCTCATCACTCACGTTAGCTCCAGCCCCATAGCCCCATGCCTCTCACTTACCACTACACCCAATCCTTCTGCCTCAATGCCTCAATCTTCTAGAAATCCCTCTCTTTTCATGTTTTTCTTTGTTAATCTTTTAATCTCATCGTGTTTCAGTCACTTGACTATGGCCATGCTGGGGCACTACTTTGAATGGCTTAGTCAAACAAATCAACTCCGGTACTTATTTATTTTTAAAGTCTGGTACTTATTTTGTTGGACTCTTTTGTCAAACTACTAAGTTACGGAGACATAAACAAACCAACACTGGTTGCTAAGAAAGGAGACACACACACATGCATGTGCAAATATATATGATGGGCTTCCACAGTTTCCATTGACCAGATTCACTCACAAGGCATCACTCAACCCAAGGCTATATAGTAGAAGACACTTGCCCAAAATGCTGCACACAAGGAATGAACCCCAAACCATGTGATTGCAAAGAAAGTTTCTTAACCACACAGCCATGCCGGTGTGATATGTTCACAGTATTAATCTCACTTGTGTCAGGGTTCTGCAAAATACATAAGCATTGCCTCTTCATCAAGACAAAGTTATGAGAATTCTTCAAAAATTAGACAATATTTCTCTACATATGCAATATCTGAAAGAAAAAGAAAAATTAGCTGGACTAGTTTCATTACTGGAATTTCATCAACAACTGAGTACCCTCTTTCACTATCCAAAGATATTATATACAAAAATAAGGTTTTTACACCTGTCATATGGTATTTACAAAAATCCACAGATACATTCTGTAGC